>NC_135785.1:220907155-221220210 GCF_051106095.1 Pogona vitticeps | reverse complement strand
TTTTCTGCAATTTTCATGTGTTTCAAAACTGGGCAGGAAAAAATAATAACTGCATGCCCTCCAGTCAGTTCTGACTTACGGTGACCCTTTCCAGAGTTTTCCAAGTAGAGAATACTCAGAAGTGGTTTATCATTCCCTTTTTCTGGGAGCACCCTGGGATTGTGCAGCTTGCCCAAGGCCACACAGGCTGGTTCTTTTTTGCAGGAGGCACAGCAGGGAATCAAATTCCTGACCTCTGGCTCCACAGCCTGATACCTAAACCACTGAGCTATCCAGCCAGAAAAAAGGGACAATTCCGAATTATTTTGAAGTGGAAAATCCTAGATCTAACAAGTAATGATTCTCTCACTTGCACAATCATTTGTCTTTGTATTTAAGTAATATTCATTATTGAGATGATTTAGAACAAATACTGAAAGTAAAATCCATTTTTGACACAAAGTGGTAGCCTTTATAGAATTTGTATACAGATAATGACTGCTAGAGAGATTCCATCTAACTGGAGGGATGATTCTGTAGCTTTTAATGTTGTTAACATTTGTACATCTCATTGATCAGCAGGGGTGAAGAGGATCCCTAAGAGGTTTTTGCTGGGTATCTTCAAACCTTGCCTGGGGTGGATGTGTTTGAACTTCCCCAGTATTAGTAAAGACATTGTAAAAAGAGCAGCAGCACTGTTAGCATGACTTTGTTCATTCTGCATTTCCAAACAAGTCAAAAGAAAATCGGGTTGGCAATGTCCGATAAGTATGCAGTTTGCCTGTTCACCTTGGAAGCTCAAGCTCATACAGCAGACTGTAGGCTGAGAGTTAGTGATGGTGATCCATCATACTCCAAAGCACTTATGAAGATAAAAACCTACTGGATGTCATGCACTATGTCATAAACTTCTGTGTATCACCTTGAGCTGCTTGGATTAAAGGATGTACCGTTTCCCTGAAAAAAAGACAGGGTCTTATATTAATTTTTGCTCCAAAAAACACATTAGGGCTTATTTTCAGGGGGTGGTGTTTTTTTTCATGTACAACAATCTACATTTATTCAAATACAGTCATGTCATCTTCTTCTGGTTGCTGCACAATGGTGGAGGGTGGGCGAACACTTAACATGGGCTTTTTTGGGGGGATAGGGATTATATTACAAGCATCCTGAAAAATCATACTAGGGCTTATTTTCAGGTTAGGTCTTATTTTCAGGGAAACAGGGTACTAATGTAGGTAGATGTGTGTTTTGACCCTGACTTTTTCATAATCCATGAAAGGTAAACTTCTAAGCCTGTTGCAGTACAGTATGGTTTTGGTATGCTTGTAGCATTATTGCTGGGAAATTCATACTTTTTCCCCTTGTATGTTGTGACAATTACAGATGGGTTGCTTATGAGAAGGAACGATATAAGGGCCAGCAATACCTGTTAGAGGAGGGCGAATATGAAGACTGGCATTCTTGGGGTGGAACGAACAACTCTTTGATGTCTCTTCGGTTTTTGCAAGCTGTAAGAAGTGCTTTTGGTCTGCAGGATTTATTTGTTCTTTCTTAATTCTTGCTTAATTTTTCTGTTTCATCAAAATCCGTTAATTAAGATAGTACTGTTCACAGCTGCATGAGAGTTTGGGATAGAAAGGATTGGTTCTGAATTTCACGTATCTGCAAAATTCATTTGTTTTCCCTCTTTGCATTTCTCATTACTTTTATTCATATATATCACACATACCCCCTTGGATACACAACTAACTGGAGTGCTTATGGAAACTGAAGAGCACAAGGCTTGCATTTTCACTTTTTTATGTAAAAGATCTTTTTCAGGCATTTTAATTGTGGGGTAAAAATCAAAACTGGAATTATTTTGCTTAGTACTGTATTTCTAAGCCTTGTAATTGTGTTTAGCAGATTAATCTGTGGATCAATTTGGGTGGGTGGTGGCACATTAAATGTTTGCTTTTTTCATTGCAACTCAGATTAACAAAGAGCATACAATTCTCCTCAAAGTGAAATGTAATCAATTCTATAAGCAACATAGGAAAAATGTTACTTAAAGATGGGTGGCTGAGTTTGGCATACAACTGAATTGTGTCCTATCCATGATGTAACTGTTAATTTGATTTTATCATTGTCCTTGTTATTTTTACAAGGTTTTGTGGCTTTATATGCATAAAAAGCTCACCCTAAAAGGCAGCCTTAAGTCTTTTAAATACAATTTACATATACTAAAGTAGGAAGAACATAAATGGGCTTTGTATTTTAGCATCCTGATCCAAGAAGATGATACACAGGTAGAATCGGGCCACTGTATGTGTATTAGAAATCTAAAGGATAAATCAGATGTGCACCTGAATGTGACATATACTTAATTGACGGGGAAAATGTTTTTGTGTTTCAGTGAGGCACACTTGAATATGCATAGCTCTCATTCTCTGGATTAAAGTGTAGGAACTATGTAAGGAAAAAGGGTTATAAGGGTTGAAATAGAAAGGCAAGAGACATTGTGAGCAAAAATAAAAGTTATTCTCAAATGAACTTCTGAATCTCCCAGCTGCAATGTCAGCAGCGACCCCAGGAAAACCAGAGTCTAATGCATGGCATATCCCCCCCCCAAAAAAAATCTTATTTATGCTGTGCATCGTTCTTTTTGGAGACAGATTGACATACCCATTTTTCTTGCAAATCACAAAAAACTATGGGCTCATAGGTGAAACCTGATCCACTAAGGGTTTCTTAAGATGGCTAAATTAAGCACCTGTTTTGTTCAATAAAGTTCTTTTTCTGAAAAAAGAAGGCTACCATCCAATCATTATTTCTACATAGACCCATGACATCATGTGGGCATTCAACTGTTGCATATATTTGGAACTGAACACTGAACTTTTAAAATTTCTTTACTAACCATAGTCTTAAAACTCTTCTAGATTCAAAACAGGAAGAAAAGTACCACTTAAGAATAGGATTTATATATCTTTAGTAGTGACTGAATCATTATGGATATTAAAAGGCTCATCTTCCACATAGAATCTAATATTCTAGGAATATTAGAGGACAAAGTTGCAGTCAGCTGCAGGACTTTTGTATAAAAGCCTGTGTCAACATAATTACAACTGCTGCAGTGGTAATTATAATTCTGACCAGAAAAATACAGACTTGCATCTAGTTAAGGAAACTAAATTGATAGTTGCACCAGGACTGTCCAGATAATCTGATGAAAATATCCCCTTTATTCCAAAACAGAGTCAACTCTAAATGTGTATGTAAGACTTGGCAACTGGTTTATGATTATATTGTATATAAAAAGTGAGGAACTTGACTAAATTGCTTCCTAATTTTTATGTTTTAAATTCCAGGATTTTATGGATTCTGAAGTAACACTTTCTAAAACAGGTGAAGATGATGGGAAATTGTTAAATATTGTCAACCAAGAAATTCCTGATTTGGAACTGGCTGGATTTGGTTTAGTTACAAGATCAATTAATGTGAAAAGTGGAGTGTAAGTTGTATTTCAGATGTATGTGTGTTTTGAAGTAATTAACTTCCCTGTGTTCTATATATTAGTTTTTCTTTTTGGTTGTTAAATGAAGATTTGAGTTTTAAGTGGTATCTTGCAAATATTCACTTAGAATTAACTTCTATATTTCAGCCATGGCTTTACAAAATTTGGGTAGTAAAAATAATAATTCTGACGTTGAGAGCAACTGTAAATACTAACTCAGAGTTAAATAGATTAGCTCTAAACTTTAAAAAAAACAGCTGCACTCAGATGCTAAGTTTTTCTTAGTTGTACTTACTTGAAAGTAAGTGCAAAACATTCAGCAACCCATGTCTCAATGTATTTGGCTGGTAGACCCAAGGCTGTAAGTGCAATTTATTTTAACATTGTCAGGTTGATTCCAATTTATGACATCCCTTTTCAGGGGTTTCTAGGTATAAAATACTTAGAAATGGTCTAACAATCCATTCTTCTGGGTGTACTTTGAGACTGTGTTGCTTGACCCAAGATGATACAGACTGCTTCTCACAGGAGGCACAGTGAGGAATCAGTTTCTTCCTTCAGATGAGTGAGCTATCTAGCCAACTATAACTACTTGACATGGTCATTGTAGTAAAATTCAGTATGAAAACAGGCATGGTCACATAAAAAGTGACTGCATAAGTGACTTTGGAATGTTAGAGAAATATTTGCATTCTTCAGGTGGATTTGTCATGTATCTGAAGAAGCGATACAATCCATGAAAATGTATTCAAAATAAAAGTGGTTAAGTTTTAAGGTTCTACAAGACTAATATGACTACCCACCCTAGCAGTTTGCTCCGCCCTTGTGTTTTGCCTGGATAGAATTTCATGCTTGGAAACGAAGGTGCCCGGTCCTGTGTTTTCTGTTAGAAGGTCTTGTACTGATGTTCTCAGCCTCCTCTGCCTGCTGCTTTAGAAAGTAGCAGGCATAGGAAGTACTTGAGTCATTCTCTCCTACGACCAATAGAATAAGAAAGGTTATAATTTCCATTGGTGTTCATATGTGAACTAGGACCTATTGAGTCATAGCAACAGTTTATTTATTTATTTATTTATTTATTCAATTTATATGCCGCCCAAACTACCCAGAGGTCTCTGGGCGGCTTACAATAATTAAAATTCAATATAGCAAAAGATAAAATAATTAAAATACAATTAAAATACAATTAAAATTGCCATCAGACCCACAGCTAATATAATTTCAATTAAAAGCCTTCTGGAACAGGAAGGTTTTGACCTGGCGCCGAAATGTCATCAGCGTCGGCGCCAGACGAATCTCAGTCGGGAGGGCATTCCATAGTCTGGGGGCAGCTGCCGAAAAGGCCCTTTGTCTACAAGCCGTCCCTCTTACCTCCTTAAGGGACGGCTCTTTCAAAAGGGCCCCCTGGCTAGATCTTAACTGCCGGGAAGGTTCATATGGAAGGAGGCGGTCCTTCAGGTATCCAGGGCCCAAGCCGTTTAGGGCTTTATATGTCAAAACAAGCACTTTGAATTGGGCCCGGGCAGCAACTGGTAGCCAATGTAACTTATACAGAATCGGCTTGATATGTTCTGTGGCAGCTGCACCACTCACCAGCCGCGCAGCTCGATTCTGGACCAGTTGCAATCGCCGGACCGTCTTCAAAGGCAGCCCCACGTAAAGCGCATTGCAGTAATCTATGCGGGATGTTACCAGTGCATGTGTGACTGTCATGAGACTCCGCTCGTCCAGGTAGGTCCGTAGCTGGTATAATTTCCGCAGCTGAAGGAAGGCGCCCCTGGCCACCGAGTCCACCTGGGCTTCCAGTGTTAGACTGGGGTCCAGGAGCACCCCCAAGCTGCGGACCCCGTCCCTTAGGGGGAGTGTAACCCCATTCAGGGCGGGGAAATGGCCCTCCAGCCTGTCCGGCGAAGCACCCACTAACAGCACTTCCGTCTTGTCTGGATTGAGTTTCAATTTATTAACCCTCATCCAGTCCATTATCAGGTCCAGACACGAGTTCAGCACAGAAACTGCCTCACCTGGATTGGTGGAAAACGAGAGGTAGAGCTGAGTATCGTCAGCATATTGCTGACTCCTCAGCCCAAACCTCCTGATGACCTCTCCCAGCGGTTTCATGTAGATGTTGAACAGCATGGGGGACAGTATTGAGCCCTGAGGAACCCCATGACATAACTGCCATGGGGCAGAGCAACTGTCCCCCAGCACCACCCTCTGGACACGGTCAGCCAGGAAGGAGCGGAACCACTGTAAAACAGTGCCCCCAACTCCCAACCCAGCCAGCCTATCCAGAAGGACACCATGGTCGATGGTGTCGAAAGCCGCTGAGAGGTCCAGGAGTATCAACAGGGTCACACTCCCCCTGTCTCTCTCCCGGCAAAGGTCATCGTACAGGGCGACCAAGGCAGTCTCTGTACCAAAACCCGGCCTGAAACCCGATTGAAATGGATCCAGAAAATCCGTTTCATCCAGCAGCGCCTGGAGTTGCCCGGCCACAACCCGCTCCAACACCTTGCCCAAATAAGGGAGGTTCGCCACTGGTCGGTAGTTGACCACCAGCCTTGGGTCCAGGTTAGGCTTTTTAAGGAGTGGTCGAATCACCGCCTCTTTCAAGGCGGTAGGGACCACTCCCTCTCTCAGAGAGGCATTCACGGCCTCCTGGACCCAGGTGCGAACCCCCCTGGCTGATCTTCCAATTAGCCAGGATGGGCAAGGGTCGAGCGGAGTGGTGGTAGAACGGACAGATCCAAGCACCCTGTCCACATCATCGGGTCTCAACAATTGAAACTCATCCATTAATACTGGACCTAAGCACGGCGCACTGGACACATCCTCTGATTCTGCAGTAACTGTGGAGTCCAACCCACTGCGAATCTGAGCGATTTTTCCCTCAAAATGTATAGCAAACTCATCACAGCGAGCTGATGAGCAGTCCGGGACCTCCACCGGATTTCCCGGTTGAAGAAGATCCCGGACCACCCGAAACAGCTCTGCTGGACGACATTCTGAGGAAGCAATACGGCTGGAGAAATATTGCCGTTTCGCCAGCCGTATTGCCACGAAATAGGCCCGATAATGGGCTCTAAGTCGTGTTCGATCGGACTCCCAGCGGGATTTCCTCCACCTGCGCTCCAGCCGTCTCCCCTCTCGCTTCATCGCCCGCAGTTCAGAAGTATACCAAGGAGCTGTCTGGGCTCGGCGAGCAGGGAGAGGACGCTTAGGCGCAATCGTGTCAACTGCCCGGGTCATCTCCCTATTCCATAGGGTGACCTGAGCTTCGACAGGAGCGCCGACCATATCAGACGGATAATCCCCCAGAGCATTCAGGAATCCATCTGGATCCATTAGTCTCCGAGGGCGGATCATCTTAATAGATCCCCCACCCTTGCAGAGGGAAGAAGACGCTAATAGACTGAACTTGACCAGGAAGTGGTCTGACCATGACAATGGGGTCACGACCAGCCCCTCCACATCCAAACCACCATCTTCCAGTCCCGTTGAGAAAACCAGGTCCAAGGTGTGGCCCTTCTCATGCGTCGGACCGATGACACATTGAGACAGCCCCATGGTTGTCATGGTGGCCATGAAGTCCTGAGCCGCCCCGGTCAAGGCAGCCTCGGCATGGATGTTGAAGTCCCCCAGCACCAACAGCCTGGGAGTCCTCAACATCAGGTCCGAGACTACCTCTGTCAGCTCAGGCAGGGAGACTGTTGGTACGCAGCAGGGTGGGCGGTACACCAACAGAATCCCTAACCTGTCTCGCGAGCCCAACACACAATACAGGCCCTCGAGACCTCCTCTCAAAGGGACAGGAAGCCTGGTCAAGGAGATAGAACTCCTATAGACTATAGCAACTCCCCCTCCCCGACCCTCTGAGCGACCCTGGTGCTGGACTGAGTACCCAGGCGGACATAGCTGGGAGAGGGGAACACCACCCTCCTCTCCCACCCAGGTCTCAGTTATGCACGCCAGGTCAGACCCCTCATCCAGAATTACATCATGGATGAGGGCAGTTTTATTTTGTACTGACCTGGCGTTCATCAACAGCACCGTGTGGCTCGAGGGTTTGCTGATATGGTCGCCTGATACCATCTGGTTGGGGGTAGAACTAGAAGAGGGGATAGATGTAAGATATCTAACCTCTCTTCTCCTACGCGGGCATGTCCTACCCCCACCACCATTCCTTCCCCTACCCAGCACCACCTCAATGGCTGCCCCCTCCAACACCCTCCCCCCTTCCTGTTCCATTAGATCCACTGTGGGTCTCTTCTTCATTGATGGCAATTAATAACAATTTAAAAACATTTAAAACATATATAAAATAAAACTTTTCTAAAGCCCCTTCTCTCCCTCCCAGCCATGTAGCTCATGTTGAGAGGGGGATGAGGCAGCCGGGAGCAGCAGGGCCTGATCCTGCAGGCACAGGGGAAGGTTGAGCCAGCTCCCTTGAGAAAGGGCTGGCATCCAACAGGGGCCCGACCACAGTTCCACTGCCTCTCACCCAGTGGGCTGTGGCCGGCAGATGGTCTCTTGTTCCCTCTGTCAGCAGGCACGCTCATCCGGTCAGGTCCCAAAGGAAGCTCCGGTTAAAACCTTTCTCTCCCCCTGGGCCAGGTGGCCGGTGTTGGTAGGGGATGAGGCAGCCGGGAGCAGCAGGGCCTGATCCTGCAGGCACAGGGGAAGGTTGAGCCAGCTCCCTTGAGAAAGGGCTGGCATCCAACAGGGGCCCAACCACAGTTCCACTGCCTCTCACCCAGTGGGCTGTGGCCAGCAGATGGTCTCTTGTTCCCTCTGTCAGCAGGCACGCTCGTCCGGTCAGGTCCCAAAGGAAGCTCCGGTTAAAACCTTTCTCTCCCCCTGGGCCAGGTGGCTGGTGTTGGTAGGGGATGAGGCAGCCGGGAGCAGCAGGGCCTGATCCTGCAGGCACAGGGGAAGGTTGAGCCAGCTCCCTTGAGAAAGGGCTGGCATCCAACAGGGGCCCAACCACAGTTCCACTGCCTCTCACCCAGTGGGCTGTGGCCGGCAGATGGTCTCTTGTTCCCTCTGTCAGCAGGCACGCTCATCCGGTCAGGTCCCAAAGGAAGCTCCGGTTAAAACCTTTCTCTCCCCCTGGGCCAGGTGGCCGGTGTTGGTAGGGGATGAGGCAGCCGGGAGCAGCAGGGCCTGATCCTGCAGGCACAGGGGAAGGTTGAGCCAGCTCCCTTGAGAAAGGGCTGGCATCCAACAGGGGCCCAACCACAGTTCCACTGCCTCTCACCCAGTGGGCTGTGGCCAGCAGATGGTCTCTTGTTCCCTCTGTCAGCAGGCACGCTCGTCCCTGTTTGGATGAACAGATGCAGAAGTGAACATTACTTGTGTATGACCAAATGTCTTTGTGGATTTCTGATTCAGTATTGCTATCGTGTGTCACATCTAGGTGGGTTGCGTACCAGCAGAAGTACTTCTGTGGAGAGCAATATGTATTGGAGAAAGGAAAATATAAATGTTTTTTGGACTGGGGAGGATCAAGTGAAAATATCATGTCAATACGTCCTGTTAAATTGGTGAGTTATCATAGCCTACAAAATTATTTAATGCAGAGGATGACCAGAATTGATCAGCAAAATGAGATGCTTTGCAGTTTTAAAACTGTCCCATTGTGTAAAAAATGTTCTCTCATCCCTTGCATTCTGGCTTCTTTTTACAAAATTTATTCACCATTTTCCTATTCTGTTAGGAAAGGGATGGACAACTTTGGTAGACTCGTGGGCCAGATTTTAACTCCATTATTTGCCACTGGCCACAAGATTGCCTGGAAAGAACCAAAAGTACTTCTGCAAATAAGAGAGGAAAATTGTTTGGTTACATATTTCAAATTTTAATTGAGAATGGGGTTGGGAAGGTGCCCTCAACCACTGTAAACTGTTGTTCCTGGAGACACCCAGGTGCTGATAAATCAAATATTTGACAAAAAAAATGGAGTTCTTTTTCTTGTATTGAATCAAAAGTGCTGTCAAATTGAAGAAACAGCCAGATTCACTTTGGGTACACTTCGAAGCCCTGTCATGGACTGCTGCCTTGTTGTGGCAAAGGGGCTTGAGTGATTCAGAGAAGCTATAGGCTATGCTGTGCAGGGACACCCAAGATGGACAGGTCATAGTGGAGAGTTCTGACTAAATGCAATCCACATGGAGCAGGGACTGGCAAGCTACTCCAGTATCTTTGCCAAGAAAACTCCATGTACAGAAACAAAAGGCTAAAAGATATGACACTGGAAGATGAGCCGCTCAGACTGGAATGCGTCCAACATGTTACTGAGGAAGAGCGGAGGACAAGTACAAGTAGCTCCAGAGCTAATGAAGTGGCTGGGCCAAGGCCGAAAGGACGTTCAGTGCGGACAATCATGGAAGTGAAAGGAAAGTCTCATTCTGCAAAGAAAAATACTGCATAGGAACCTGGAATGTAAGGTCTGTGAACCTTGGTAAGCTGGATGTGGTCAAACAGGAGATGGCAAGAATAAACATTGACATTCTGGACATCAGTGAAGTAAAATGGACAGGAATGGGCGAATTCAATTCAGATGATTATCATATCTACTATTGTGGGCAAGAATCCCGTAGAAGAAATGGAGTAGGCCTAATAAAGCTGTACTGGGATCCAATCTGAAAAATGAAAGAATGATTTCAATACAAATCCAAAGCAGACCTTTCAACATCACAGTCATCCAAGATTATGCACCAACCACCAATGCTGAAGAGGCTGAAATTGACCAACTCTGTGAAGACTTACAAGACTTTCTAGAACTAGTAGGCATCCTTCAGTCTCGAAAGACTATGGTAACGTGCTGTGTATGGAGGACTTGGAACAGCGTCTAGTGTGGCTGAGGAGGCCAAGAACTAACACTATAGAAACTAACACCTAGAACTAACACCATAGAAATATGTTCTTCTCATTCTAGGGGACTGGAATGCTAAAGTAGGGACTCAAGAGATAAAAGGAACAACAGGTAAGTTTGGCCTTGGAGTTCAAAACGAAGCAGGGCAAAGGCTAATAAAGTTTTGTCAAAAGAACAAGCTGGTCATCACAAACACTCTTTTCGAACAACACAAGAGGCGACTCTATACATGGAAATCACCAGATGAGCAATATCAAAATCAGATTGATTATGTTCTCTGCAGCCAAAGATGGAGAAGCTCTATACAGTCAGTAAAAACAGGATCTGGAGCTGATTGTGGCTCTGATCATCACCTTCTTATAGCAAAACTCAAGTTTAACTGAAGAGAGTAGGAAAAACCATTGGGCTAGTCAGTTTAATCTAAACCAAATCCCTTAGGAATACACAGTGGAAGTGAAGAACAGATTTGGTGGACAGAGTGCCTGAAGAACTATGGATGGAGGCTCGTGACATTGTACAGGAGGCAGCAACAAAAACCATCCCAAAGAAAAGGAAATGCAAGAAAGCAAAGTGGCTATCCAACAAGGCCTTACAAACAACAGAGAAGGGAAATAAAATGCAAGGGAAATAGGGAAAGTTACAGAAAATTGAATGCAGACTTCCAAAGAATAGCAAGGAGAGACAAGAGGGCCTTCTTAAATGAACAAAGAAATAGAGGAAAATAACAGAAAAGGAAAAACCAGAAATTTGTTCAGGAAAATTGGAGATATTAGAGGAACATTTTGCTCAAATATGAGCATTCATTTATTTATTTATTTGATTTGATTTGATTTGATTTGATTTGTACCCCGCCTATCTGGACCAATGGACCACTCTAGGCGGCTTTAACTTATATGCAGAATACATCATGCGAAAGGACGGACTGGAGGAATCCCAAATGGGAATTAAGATTGCCGGAAGAAATATCAACAACCTCAGATATGCAGATGATACCACTCTGATGGCAGAAAGTGAGGCGGAATTAAGTAACCTCTTAATGAGGGTGAAAGAGGAGAGCGCAAAAAATGGTCTGAAGCTCAACATCAAAAAACTAAGATCATGGCCACTGGTCCCATCACCTCCTGGGAAATAGAAGGGGAAGATATGGAGGCAGTGACAGATTTTACTTTCCTGCACCCATGATCACTGCAGATGGTGACAGCAGCCACGAAATTAAAAGATGCCTGCTTCTTGGGAGGAAAGCGATGGCAAACCTGGACAGCATCTTAAAAAGCAGAGACATCACCTTGCCGACAAAGGTCCACAAAGTCAAACCTATTTTTTTCCAGTACTGATGTATGGAAATAAGAGCTGGACCATAAAGAAGGCTGAAGGCCGAAGAATTGATGCTTTTGAATTGTGATGCTGGAGGAGGCTCTTGAGAGTCTCCTGGACTGCAAAGAGCACAAACCTATCCATTTTGAAGGAAATCAACCCTGAGTGCTCACTGGAAGGGCAGATTGTGAAACTGAGTCTCCAATACTTTGGCCATCTTATGAGAAGAGAAGACTCCCTGGAAAAGACCCTGATGTTGGGAAAGTGTGAAGGCAAGAGGAGAAGGAGATGACGGAGGACGAGATAGTTGGACAGTGTCATCGAAGCTACAAACATGAATTTGACCAAACTACGGGAGGCAGTGGAAGATAGGAAGGCCTGGTATGTTCTGGTCCATGGGGTCATGAGGAGTTGGACACGACTTAACGACTAAACAACAACAACACTTCAAAGAGAATACATTTGGTTCAAAAGACATAAGAACAGATGTAATTCAATATGTTCAACATTTCAAAAGAATCATTAATTGTAAAAGTGTCTATGGCAAATGACACCACCTTCATATTTATATTGATATTAGCATAGAAAAATCAATATTTTCAAATTACAGTTTCAAAATTACAAATAATTTTAATGGGAACATCAAGTACTTGCACCTTATTCACCTTATAAGTAATAAAACTCAAGACAAGATAGGATAAATATATATATTATGTTTATTTGAGAAATCCATTTCACTTGTTTGAAGTGTGTAGTGAGAAATGAACTTTAACCTCTAGCGTGAATTGAGAATTCTTGCATAGCAATCCTGCTTTCCTGTATAAAGGAAATCTGTGACATAATGAGCACCTCATTCAGAGCTCTACCAATTTGTGTCAGCCGAGAAAAACATGTTCTTTTAAATTTTGTCTCCAATTGTTTTTAATGAAAGAATTAAGTACAGTATACTAGTTGGCATACTTTTTTAGCCTATATGGGAGAATGTCTTGTGGAATGAGGAGGTTTTGGGTCCTGAATTTCCATCAGGTCAGCAACAGTAGCAGTTCTTGATTGTTGCAGTGTGGAAGGCTTTGACAACTCACCTCCCACTCTGAGTGCAAAGAGGGAGGTCCACAGTCTTGTGTAGCTACTCCCTTGCCCTTTATGAGAGTTTGCAGTTATTCCCTTAATAAAGTGCCCATATTTACATGATGTACATGCCCTTTTTTGCAGGAGCCACTAGGAAACAATGAACCCACACACTGGGTGAGTTCTTCTAAGAACATAAAATTCTTCTCTTAAAAGTCTGTGTTACATGCTTTGTATTTTGTAAAATTCTTTGAACGTTAAGTCTGGATTCCAAATTCAACTAAAATTAGTTGTGATCTAAGTCAGAGAGCAGTGGACCTTAAATTACTCATGAGTTGCTACTACAGAATTTTGAACAAGGTATTTGTAAAAAGATTTGCTTCCCCCTCCCCCCCGCTATTGTCAGTGTTTCTGTTTTCCTCTTGAACATGAAGGACTTCTTAAGCAGTGTCTAAAATCACCATTAGAGGATTTAGTGATTTCTCCAGGTTTCTTTAAAATGCTGCACCTTAACTGATTTAACTTGTCTGATAATTTAGTAAAAAAAAAAAAACACAGGAGAATAGAAAATCCTACCAGACGTATGTTTCCTGCACGATTACGTGGCAGATATTATCATTTTCAGGACCGGGGATAGGCATGCTAGTCTGTTGCAACAAAAGCAAGAGACAGTCTAGTGGTACCCTATAGGCTAACAAATCTTATTGAACGTAAGTGTTTGTGGACTTGAGCTCACTTCTTCAGATTTGTGAATAACACATTTATACATTCATACATTTATAAATGCAAATCATACACATGTGATGTATTTATAAAGGTGAATTATAGAGAGGAACATAACCACAGCTGAGGGCAAAAGGAAGAGTAGAAAAAATTGGAAACATCAGAGACCCTAAGCATCAAAGCTTTGCTTTATTAATAGATTTCACTGTTGCATTACACTTTGCATTCTTTGTTATTTTCCTAAAGAATGAATTATTTCTCTAACATCTGTATTTAATCATGTCTAAACTGATGAATGTTTTTCACTTTTACACATTCTTGCGGAATAACTCTGTTCTTCTACTTGTAGTTTTACGTTTCCTTCCCTTTTAGCTATCTAATAAGATTATATTTTGGATTTGTTATAACGGTACAAAAATGAAGTATTCCTAAGAATGAAAAAAATCTGTTGGGATTTTCTGTCCTGCTGATTATTCAACTAAATTAGCAAATAAGCTAAACAGTGGTGGATTTCCTTTAGCTCTAGACTTTGCTCCCTCCCATAAAAAGGGGAGACCCACAATGTCCTATAGTTCTTACAATGTCCTCCTGAGGACCACTGATTTGCATGCTGAGAATGACAAGTATGAAACTAATACTGAATCCTGTTTTTCAAGGGATTTCTGTTGCTTTTTCTGGGTCCTGGGAAGAACTGGCCTGTCTCCCATACTCTTGCTAAGGCAGTCACAAGGGATGGCTTTGCCCATTTCCCTTTTTCCATTGGCTCTAAGGATGGGTGATGCAAATCTTCCCTTGTAGTAGTACCTACTGTATTTGGTTTTATCCTGACATCCAAATCTGCTGCATTGCCTTTCTTTAAGGGATCTGATTTCAACTCGTACGCTGTATGATTTATTTCCAGTATTTAATATCTTTTGAATCCTTTCCTATACACCAGTATCTTCTAGTCTACCTCACTATAGCATTTTTGTGGGGAAAACTTTCCACATTCCATCAGTTTTCAAGCTTGAGTAGATGTATATTTTGCAAATAGTTAGGTAGCATACTAAAAACAATGTTATTTGTTTTCAGATCATTGCCAAGACCTCTAAACTATAATTTCATTTTATTCGAAATAGTATATTCTGTATTGTGAAATGATATATCTATAAATCCAAACAGAAAAAAATACCACATACACAACTGCTGCATTGTTTAGAATATATTTATTATTAGCACTCTTTAATTGGATTTTTAAATCAGATATTAATTATGATGCAAGAATGACCTAAATCTTTTTTCTAGTTCCAGCTGTTGAATAAATTGCTGAATCATAGGTCAACATTTATGTAAATTTCATGGACCAATTTAGGCTATTGGATTAGGCGATAGCATTTTTTTCTCTTTAAATTTTGAGACAATTGAGTACTGTTTCTTGTAGAAAACTACTTATTATATTATACACATTAATTTTCTAGGAACTGCGTATACATTTGTTTCTTTTTCAAAATTCTGTTTCTTTATAGATCAAAGCTTTCAATAAAACACATTTTCAGGGAACATGTATAGATTTTACAGAAGAAGCCACTGACCTGGAATCATTCACACCTTGCTCTTTTAAGGTTCTGCGGGGATGGTGAGCGAGTTTATAATCATTTTTAAGCCTCTTGGAAACCCTTATAAACTGCTGCCCCTGGGCCTCAGCAGGGACCATCACGAGTGCCATCTACTTCTGCACCAGTAGACCTTTTGAAAATATTGTCTCCCTTGCCACCCCACTTAGCATTGAGAAAAGCTCAGGGCAGGAGGGAAGGACTTCCAGGTGTGTCTGTCCGGTACAGACTTTAGGGGGAATGATAATTTAGGTTTTTTTCTCTCTGCAAGCTCCTGCTCCTAACATCCTAAGCAGAAGACCTTGATAGCCATTCATTGCAAGGGTCAGATCAGTGAAAAGGTTGAGAGAGATTCTGCCCAGGAAAAAGCTGGTGGTGTGGCATGTCAAGTTGCTATTTGTAGCAGCAGTCTCTGTTGGACATTGCTATTGTTCTAGAGAGAACCAGGGTGGAGTGGGTGGGGAGTAAGGAATGCCAGAAGCTCAGTAAAGGTTCTTTTGGGATTATTTTGACATTGTAACAAAAGATGGAAATGTATTCTTGATTTGGGCTGCAGTCCTCATTACACTTGGTTAGGGAATAAACCCCACTGAGATCAAAGGGATTTACTGCAAAACATTTTGTTCAAAATGGTGTAATAGGACTGCCTTTGCAGGGGTATGCAGGTTTGCCTTTCAAATGAAATGGCCCTGTCTCGATTTAATTTAACTTGCAAAAGCCCCCAGATACATTAAAGCAACGAAACTCATACTCTTTTTAATTTGAATTATTGCAACAACCCATCCACCTTTCATTTCCATTACTTTTAGAATTTTATACCCATATGTTAATTATAATGCATTTGAAAGAAAGTCAGGGTGGTTTGGTGCCATGGATGTACTCAGGTAAATGCAAGTAACAGTGCCTGTTTGGGAGGAAATGCTATTGAATTTCATAGAATGTCTCACTAAACAAGACTGAGCTGTATATTTCTGGATCAACAATGGCCCTGTTCGGGGCATTCAGAAAGCGGTTAATCTGTGAGGAGGAGGCGGTACTAGCCCCTGCCCCCGCCCCCTGTTGTCGTGCAGAGTGACAGTCTGAAGAAATTTTCTGTGCAAATGGAGACTAAAAAAATACCAGTGTAGTAGAAGCTTTCCTTTTCAAACTTGCTCTGTACATGAAGCAAGCAATGGGGAGGGCCAGGGATTACACTTCATCTTCTGATTAAGTAACTTTTTCCTGTATGACAGAACAGGGCTGCTCTCTCAAGAGACATTGAGAGACTTAAATCCATGCACCGTAGCTGCGCAGTGTTCCTCTCTTTGCCATCTCTACTGCAACAGTATGCTCTGAGCCCTTCTCCCTGGACGTCCACAGGGTCCTGCAAGGGCCATTACCACTGAAAGGCATGTGGTTTGAGAGAAGAGGAGCTCAAGCCTGGAGCCAGATTGATTTCTTTATTTTCTATTTCTGCTAAATTACTAAAGTGCTATGTTTAGATCGAATTCCTTAGAATGGAATCAATGTCTGTTCAGAGTTTTCTTCTATAACTGTTTTATTTGTAGGAAAACATAATGGTTTGTTGCAACAGTTAACCTTTTCTTGGATCTCTCCTTTCAGCTGGTTGCTCTGTTACCAAGGGGAAACTGGTGATAATTGGTGTGTGCTGGAAGAAGACCTCTATGCTGACCTTGCTTCCTGTGGCTGTCCAGCCGCTGCGGTCAAGTCCCTTAAGCCTGTTGAATATGTAAGAACTTTATTTAAAGGTCTGTTTCCATAACCAGCTATATTCAGAGGAAATCTACTAAACTGCAGAGCCTTATATTCAGAGAAAATAGCACTCAGCATAGGAATTGTCTTTTTGGCTCAAGGATTTTGATCTGCAAGAGAGTTGGGACAAAACAAGTACATAGATACTAGTGGGATTTTGATTTTATTTATCTAAAGAAACTAATTATTGGTTGAAAAGCGGTCTAGCAAAGTATTAACACACCTTGACACAATGGAGAGCATGACTACAATAGGATTTGTAGACACACATACCAGTCTGGCAGAGCTAGTAAAGCAGCTACTTGCATTTGGAACCTAATTCATATTATTTCTGAGAAATATGCTTATAATACCAAGAAATGCTGGGCTAAAGAGAGATGTACAGTATGTGCATTGCTTTTCAGAACTTGGCTGCTTAGCTATGTTAATCTTTTGTGAGAAATGCCTGTATTTTAAATAGGCAGTTATTAAAACTTTGGTTGGAGCAGTTATCAAGTCTAACTGACCTTGTGGCCAAAACATGATAGTAGTTCTCTCACATCTTAATACTGCTTGTCTAGGATGGGTATAAGCAGAGTATTAAAAGTACTAAGTTACCATTATACTTTGTAGTCTCGAAGGCTTTCACGGCCAGGATCTAATGGTTGTTGTGGGTTTTTCGGGCTCTTTGGCCGTGTTCTGAAAGTGGTTCTTCCTAACGTTTCACCAGTCTCTGTGGCCGGCATCTTCAGAGGACAGCACAGAGCATGGAGTGCTGTCCTCTGAAGATGCCAGCCACAGAGACTGGCGAAGCATTAGGAAGAACAACCTTCAGAACACGGCCAAAGAGCCTGAAAAACCCACAACAACCATTATAATTCCTAGGTCTTATAAGTAACAAGTTACCATTATAATTCCTAGATCCCCAAAAGTAGTAGCTAGTAGTCATTGTTGTTGCTGTTGATTTGTATACTGCTGAAGCACTCTCTGGGCAACATAATTATTTAATTAACCCTTTTACCATTGTATGGTGTGTTTTTTAAGTAACTCTTCTCTCTTTACTGGAGTAAGAATAGGGCATGGTTCAAGTGCAACCTGATTCTGCCTTGAAATCTGTGGTAATATTGAGGTGTTGGTAAGGTGGGTGGGAGGAGAGTATGTTTTATGTCAGCACTGAGTTACCTTTTGATTCTTTAAAAAACATATCTGAATGCTACAAGCCATTCACTGTTGGCATAAAACATACTCTCCTCCCATCTACCTTACCATCACCTCAATATTACCACAGACTTCAAGGCAGAAGCAAGAGGCACAGCACAAGGTTGCACTTAAACCATGCCCTATTCTTACTCCAGCTTTTTAGTGAGGCTATACTCCTATAAGTGCAAAAGTAAATTGAAAATTACAGTTGTGACCCAAGAGGACTGATGTCTCTTATTAATCTGCAGTTCTAGTACAGTTATACTCTAGTTACTGGAACTGGAAACTAATTGCAAACAGTTAACTATTTCCTTCTAAGCTTCACAAATAGATGGAGAAAACAAAATTGCCATTACAGTGGTGCCTCGCTTAACGAGTGCACCGTTTAACGATTAATCCGCATACCGATGCGGATTTTGCGATCGCTTTTGCAATTGCATTACGATGTTGCCTATGGGGAAAAATCGCTTTGCGATTTTTCCCCATAGGCAACCATTTTCCCCCATCTGACCGGCGGGAGCCTCTGAAGGACCGCTCCCACCACTCAGCTGGGGGAAAATGTCGGCAGTGGGCGGCAGCCTCGGAAGGACCCCGAAGCCACCGCCCAACTGCCAACATTTTGCCTTCCCAGCTCTCAAAGGGCCCCCCTCCGACATTGGAGAGAACCCCTTTGAGAGCTCGGAAGGCTCTCAGCGGCGGCGGGGGCAGGGTTGGGTGGATCCGGAAGGCTACCAGGCAAAGCACTGGAAGCCGTCCCGAACACACACACCCTGCCATCGCCGCCGCTTGAAGTCGCCCCGCGCTGCCTATCCCAGTCATGCTAGCATGACTGGGATAGGTGGCGCGGGTCAGCTCCCGGTGGCTGGGGCAGGGTAGGGGGGTCCGGAAGGCTTCCAGTGCTTTGCCTGGAAGCCTTCGGGACACCCCCCCACCCTGCCGCCGCCGCCGCTTGGATCCGCCCCGCGCTCAGCCGAGCACAGGGCGGATCCAAGCCCAGGATGGGTAGAAACGCCGGCCGGCTCTTGCAAAAGAGGGAGGTGGAGGTCCCCGCTCTCCTTCGCAAGAGCCGGCCGGCGTTTCTACCCAGCTGGGCAGCGGGCTCTTGCAGAGGAGGGAGGTGGCTCCCTCCTTGCAAGAGCCCGCCTCCCAGCTGGGTAGAAAGGCTCTTGCGAAGGAGAGCACGGACCTCCACCTCCCTCCTTCGCAAGAGCCGGCCGGCGTTTCAGCTGGGCAGCGGGCTCTTGCAGAGGAGGGAGGTGGCTCCCTCCTTGCAAGAGCCCGCCTCCCAGCTGATCGGCAGTTCCAAAATGGCCACCAGTTTCGCACTCCGCTTACCGAGGGCGCGAAAATGGCAGCGGTATGGAGGAACTTCGCTGAACGGTGAGTACAGAAGCCATTGGAACGCATTAAACTAAGTTTAATGCGTTCCAATGGCTTTTTGCTTTCCGTTTAACGAAGTTTTCACATAGCGAAGGTTAATCCGGAACGGATTAACCTCGCTATGCGAAGCACCACTGTATTGGCTATTTCCTCTCCCTCATGTGGAGCACATTTAAGGTACATAATAGTGTCGTTTGAAGGAAGACTGCGTAAAGTGCCTTCGATAACCTGCCTCTGTCATGAGTGGGGTTTCCTGAAGTTCGGGCAGATTAAGCAACAGTGGTGGCACTGGGATTAGTGCCATGGAGCTGAAGTAAGGATGTTGCTGCAGCAATTCAGTCCTCCCAATGTGGTGCTTCTGCTTCTGGAGCAAGAGAATAAAATGACAGCTGTTTTTGTACCCTTGACAATTACCCTCAGCAAGGCCTGGCGCAGCCACCTCAATCAGGCTGATTAGATCCCTTCATGAAAGGTTTTCCTCTGTTCACTGAGCATTGAGGGGAGCTCTGAGAAGCTACACCAAGCACCCTGGGGGCAGTGGGGAAAAATATTTTCCTCTTGCTCTTCAGTGCTAATAGGAGCAGCTTATGGCAAACAAGGGAGCCCATTTTAATCACTCTCACATGTCACCAATTTAGTGTTGCTCCAGAGCACATTGGGAGCTTTGAGAAAGGATTAAAATCTTGGTTCTTTCACCACAAGCATGCAGCACCCCTCTGGGAACCAAGGGGTTCTTTTAAAGAGTCTATCCAATGCACACATATGGGTCAACAATGAGGGTCCCTACTAGGCCCTATATTTCTCCAGCCCTATGTTTATGCTGGGTGTACTTCAATTTCCTGCCTCAGATGTGTATAACAGACCAGTAGCTGCATAAACATTTTAAATAATTTGCACATACACTTCTAGCATACCACTTACCTAGTTGTATTTACCTTAAGCTCATCCCATTTTCATTTTGCTTCAATGACTGTTTTGTATGGCTGAATAGCTAGTAGAATCAGGAAACAACTTTCTGGCAATATATTTTATCTAGATTTTGACAAACTATTCTTCAGACTACAAAGTGTGTCAGCTAGTTTGTCTCTTAAGAGCTTTGTTATACTGAAATATTGCCAGTTTTTCCTGCTAGGAAAAAATATTACAGGTTAACAAATGATCCATCCTAACAAGAACAACTGAAGATTATGATACAGACGTAGGAACTGTTGATCATGTGGTACGGCAAGATTAAAGATAAAGTTCCTGTGACATACATACAGTGGGACTTCGACTTACAAACATCCCTACCTACAAACATTTCAACTTATGAACGGCTCTGTTCGCAAAAATCTGTATCGACTTGCGAACGGAGCCTCGGCCTACGAATGAAAAAAGACGGGAAAAGGGCAGGAAATTAAAATTTTCCCCTGCCTTTTTTTTTTTTTGTTGTTCCATTCAAACCATTGCAACTATAGTTTTCTTTGCAGTTGCTTAGATTTGTAAGACCTCTGCAGAACCTTCCATAAACAGGCAGCTTTGCACAGCCAGAACATTTACAAGGTTAGTACTAACCAGGGTTTGCACAAAATAACATTTAGGCAGCAATGAGATGTCACCTTGTAAGCTGGAAGGCTGGAGAAGTGGAGAAAGTCTATTATTAGTGTCTTGCACAGTACAGTTGTTACCAATCTCTCTTGCAGGTTTTTGCTGAGCCTTTCATCAGCCTTTTTGCTTTGGAGAATTATGAAGGCAAGGAGCTGCGTTTGCAAGAAGCTGTCAGTTCAGTTCTGAATAAAGATCTTCATTTTCTTACTCAGTCTGTGTGGGTGAGGAGTGGACTGTAAGTATGAGACATTTACATCATAGAATACAGCAATATGTTGAGAACTGGGTCTCTGCATTATTTCTACAGTGGAACAAGCTTTTGCTGCTTCCTCCCTCGTCTTTGCAAGCTGAACTCAAGGCAGAGGGTAATAATCTTTCCAGACCATATTAAAAAATAACAGTGGATGATACTGGATAGAACCATGGCTGGAATTTTGTTGGCATAAGTTATGTCAGTGATGTAATCAGCCATGGCCATGCCACCACCATGAAGTGAATATGTTGCAGACAAGCTGGAACAAGAGAAAAAGTGCATCAATAAATTGCAGTTTTAGATCAAAGCATCTGACTTGCAAAACAGGAGGTACACAAACTTACGTCAGCAAAAGATTTGAACGTCAGCCAGTTTAGATTCTACATGTGGTTCTTTGATAATGCTCTTTGGGGGGGCACAATCCCTTATGGATGCACTGAATTAGATAGCTGTTCATGCCTTGAATATGTTCTAATAATAATCATTAATATCACAAGTTGATTCTGACATATGGCAGCTCTTTCTAGAGTTTACTTGGTACAAAATACTCAGAAGTGGTTTACCAGCCCCTTATTCTGGAAGCACCCAGGAACTGCACAGTGGAGAATAGAATCCCCAATTTCTGGCAACTGCAGCCAGAAACGTAACTCACTGAACTGTCCAGTCACTTACAGTTGAAGACTACATGACAAAAATACATGCCTATCTCTGTGCCCCCACAAAAGCTGACTCATATAAGAGATTTTAATAGAAATTGTTAGCTGGAGGAAAAATGAGCCTCTTTTTAGAAAAAGCAAATGAAAGATCTTGTGAACACGTGCTAGGCTTTGAATTATAGCCACCAGGTCTCAGATCCCCAACACAGGGATTGCTATACTTCTTTGGGTCTCTAAGATTAGAGACATGTCTCACTTTAAGCAGCATTGCAGAAAGACTTGTTGTTGTTTGTGCACTTGACTTCCAGCACTTATCTTTCTCTTCCTTCCATCTCCACCCATTTCCAGCAAATGCTGGGGTTCACTGTCTCAACATGAAGCTATTTGTATGCAGCTTGTATATGCAGAATGTTAGTGCATCAAAAAGCCAGAAGTGGGTGAAGGGGCTAGGAAGAAGCTGATTAATATAGGGACCCACATGCCATTTGGAAGAAGACAAGGAATGGTTTGCTGTAACTTGCAGTCCGTCTTGTGACAACAGCTCTGGCACTAGCAACCCAGGGGCTGCAAAAACTACCTGTGGACCTTCCACAAACCAAAGCAGCTGCATATTACCTGGAGGTGTCACGTAGGTGCCAAATTGCTTAGGCTCATTTACTCTTAGTGCCCATTTCCACAATCAGAAGCAGTTTTGGACACTGTGACTTACCTGTGACATCCCACAAAGCCACCACACCCTCAGTTTTTGACCCTGAAATCTCAGGGAATGGGATGCGACTAAACAGGCAATTACACTTCGAATACACCTAAAGGAATTTAGCATTTCAAATGCTTACTCAATGTTGTTTACTTCTTTGAAACATGTATTAATCTAAATTGCACAGTGCTAACATTTGCCGCACTTCCAACGTGGCAAATATGCCAATTACTGCCCTATATTTTTAAAGTAACTAAACCTGTATCCAAATGGGGAAGGTAATAGTATGTGCTGTGTGAAGACTTGACATGACAACGCTTCTCCTTTCTTTACAGCTGAGATTGGCTGTCATTTCCCCCCAACAGGCTACTTTAGTAGAAGTGCTTGTGCTCTATCCTGCATGTGTATGTTTCCCATTTATATGTGCATAAGATTGCAGCCTTCGTAACTTACCTATAACGGCATTTAGCATAATGCTCTTGTGGAAACCGTGAATATTCTTAAATGTAAGAGATTGATCTCAAACTTACAAAGTTATAATGGTAGTGTTAATATAACTTACATTCCATTTTAAACCAGATGGATTGCATATGAAGGATGTCACTTCTTAGGAAAGCAATTTCTCCTTGAACCTAGCAAGATTTCAAACTGGACTCAGTTTAGTGGCTGGAAATTAATTGGCTCCCTTCGTCCTGTGAAGCAGGTACTGTACCAAAGGTTTCCTTCAAATAGTTTGTTTCTTACAGAGAAATACAGTGGTGCCTCGCTATGGGAAACATCACTGTGCGGAAATAAAAAAGCCACAGAAACGCATTGAACTTTGTTCAGTGCGTTCCTATGGCTTGAAAACTCACCGTTGTGCAAAGTTCTTCCATAGCGCCGCCATTTTCGCACCCTCGGTAAACGAGGGCAGGGCGCGAAAATGTGGTGGGGACCTTCCGGCGGCCATTTTGGAACCGCCGATCAGCTGTTCTCCCCCGCTTTGTTATGCAATATTCGCTAAGCGAATCGCTTAGCGAATATCACAATGCGAAAAACCTCCATAGGGGCCATCGCTGAGCGAATGCTCCAGCGATGGCCCAGAGCCCCTCGTTAAGCGATTTAATCGCTCTATGAGGCGCTTGTTATGCGAGGCACCACTGTACAGGCATGTGTGTTTTTATCTTGGTCTTGAATTCTTTAAACACGAAGACACCAAGCCCCCCCCCCCAGCCTCCAAATGGATCTTACATCAGGGCAGGAAGTAGATGTTTAAGATAACCTGCAGTGAGGTTTTCTTTTCTTTTTTACCATGGGCTATCTGAAAACAGTCATGAAACCACCTGTTTCACATGTCCTTACTTTAAAGCAAGACATGGAGCAGCCACTAACCCATCAGCCAGTCAACGCTACAGCCAGCCACTACTGACACTGCAGTACAGGAGTACACTCCTGTATTACAGTGAGTCCTGGACCCTTTGTGCACAGCAGGAGAGGAAACCGAACACGTTCCATATGCGTTGCCTCCGACGCAAATTTGGTATCACCTGGCAGGACAAAGTTCCAAATAAAGTAGTCCTAGAATGAGCTGGAATTTTTAGTATGTATACATTACTGAAACAGTGATGTCTATGTTGACTTGGGCATGTCATGAGAATGGCTGATGGTCGGATTCCAAAAGATCTCCGGTATGGAGAATTAGTGCAGGGAAATCACCCCAGAGGGAGACCACAGCTGCAATACAAGGATATCTGCAAGCAGGATCTGAAGGCCATAGGAATGGACCTCAACAGATGGGAAACCTTGACATCGGTGAGCGTTCAGCCTGGAAGCAGGCATTGCATCATGGCCTCTCCCAATTTGAAGAGACACTTGTCCTGCCGGCCGAGGCAAAGTGGGAGCCCCGAAAGCAGCAAAATCAGGGACAGAGGACAAATTGCATTTGTCTTCAGTGTGGAAGGGATTGACACTCTCGAATTGGCCTTTTCAGCCACACTAGATGCTGTTCCAAGTTCTCCATACAGAGCACGTTAACCATAGTCTTTCAAGACTGAAGGATGCCTAATCTGACAGTGCCAGAGCCTGTGCCAGGGGAAAAGGAGCCGCTGGAGCTTACCCTCAAGCTAAAACGTCACCAGCCCACCTGTATCTGAGAAGCCTCCCTGGCACTGGCCAGGTGGTGACACTGCTCTTGCTTGAGGGGCAAGTTCAGCAGCTCCATTTTTGCCACACATCAAGTCCTGACCTCAGTACTGTCAGCGGCTGAGACGCCTCCCAGCACTGGCCAGCTGGAATGGAAGCCCTGGTGTGGTTTTAAAATGGTGACAATGCACACTTTTTAAAAATGTACCCGAGCTTCTGTTTTGTGAAATGACCAAAGCCATTCAGCTTTCTGCCAGTTACAGAAGTGTTGCAACAGTGGCGCATGATCCAACTATTCCTCTATCAGGGGAAAAGTTACTCATACATATGGCTTAATAATAGAGGATAGATCTTTCCTGTGAGGCATGAGATGATGAAATGTTCTGTTTTCAGCCAGCAGTGTACTTCAGGATAAAGAACAGATCCCAAGACAAATATCTGACAGTAACTGGAAAGCTAATGGATGCAAGAGCTACATCAGTATGTCTTTCTCCATTAAACTGCAAGAATACCCAGATCTGGCGCTACAGTTGTGGCCTTATCAAATCAAAGGTACTTTGCGAGTTGTTGAAACTGCAATGTCTTGTTTCACTTCCCTAGGCTCATTAAAGTCAGGCTATTCCTACAGTGTACATAGGAATCGAAAGATGTGATTTGTGGCATATAAACTTTAGCTGGGATGAAGGGTATGTAACCCTTCTTCTTTGTGGTCTTCATCACTTACATCAATGGACTTCTGTGCCTGTGCATTTGATTGTTCAGATCATTCTAGAGTTGATATTTGCCTGCCCTTTCCACCAACTGAGTTCTTAGCCCATCCAGATTCCAAACCAATGGCCGAGATCTTCTTGCACGGCTGCACAGGGAGAAGGGAAATCATGTAACATTTAATCACTTCCAGCCAGCATTAAAAGGTCACCACTGTGATTCTTGGAAGCACACACATCCACTGGCTTGGTGTACAATCAAGAATCCCAAGTGGGGACTTAATTGCCAGCTGGAAGCAAGTGAGCGTTGCACCATTTGCCTTCTAGTCGTGTAAAAAAACAACAACAGGATTTTAGCCAATGTTTTTATTCTATTCACAAATTGATGTTTCCTACTTGTTAAACTTTAAACTGTAAAAAGACTTAAAACTGCAAACTAGGTCATATGTTTTAAAAGCAAATAGAGTACTTTTATCACTTAAAGGTTGCTTGTTTTTATATCAGCCTTGAGGGAGAAACAAATTCTTATTTCTGTGTCTTTTTTTAAAGATCGGTTGCGCTCAATGTGGTGCATTCACTTGCGCAAAGCCTCCTTGTAACTTCCCTAAAATGTTGTTTTAGTGCCTTTTTATCACAAGGATATGCCAGTTTATATTTGATGTTAGAGATAATTTTGCATCAAGATTTGGAATGAAACCATTGTAATAATTTCTATCCATCAACACTTTTTATGCCTTTTCATTAAACTCAGTACAGAATAGTAAATGTCTATGCTAACTTCGGAACATGATAATTTGCCAACAATATTTAGGCAGATTGCATTACACTGGTGTAAAAACACTATTTGAATCAATGGAACTTACAGAGGAGGTGACTCACCAAATCACCAGGTTCAGCAGGCCTACTTTAGTGCATCTTATTATGCTAAAGCAATAATATTTCAGTCATTTAATTGTTAAGTTTTTAAGGAACCATAGAAAATGATATACAGTATGTATTACTATGGTTTACATCCTTTTCTCAGGTAGCATTTGGTTGTTTACTTCAAACTGATGTAGTCCAACACATCTACAAAGTGCCATGTTGGAGAATGCTGAATGGTCGTAACAATCTGTTTAATTAAGCTTTGTTGTTGATCTGAATCTCCTTTCCCTTCTCCCTGCCAGCTATTTCTGTGTTGCTCACTATTCCTTCAAACACTGCAGATTGCATATCTCAGTAGAATAGCAGTTATGAAAAAATGATGCCATTAGTTCAATTAAGGGACACTGGTCCAGTGCAATGCCAAAATGTAATGGTTAATGACTCCAAAGGTTAGTCAGGTACAGTAGATAAAGTGTACAGAATTATTAAGCAGAAATACTTTTGAGTGCCTCTGAGCTTATGTGGTATCTCTTTCTGCAGCATTGAATAGCTGCATCCTTTGCCTCCTCATCCACTTAGAATTAAGAAGAATGGTTTAAAGTATTAAAAGGTCCAGACATATACATTTTCAACCCCCTGCTCGATACAGGAATACAAATCAAAGGATATATTTCCCTCTTCTCCATCTAAAAGGATGGGTGCAGTGTTCTTTCTCTTTCACATATACACATCCTGCACCATACCTGGCTCTGTTTCTGGCCACTCCCAGATGTTAGTTTTATGCTACAGTCAGAGAATATAGAAGTAAGGAGCAGCTCCTGCCCACTGTTGCTGCCATAATTATCTCTCCCACATTTCCTGGTTGTGGCTTAGACCTTTTCCGTGACCAGCAACACAGATTAACTAAAACTGCTAAATCTTTTAAAGTTGTGGGCAAATGTTAAACTAATTAGAATCTAATTAAGGTGTCACTATCATAATGCATTTAGCCTTCACTGAATTAAAGGTCAGTGGCCAGAATGCTATTACTTATGCCTTCTGGGTAAACTGCCACCTTTAGGAGACAGACACCTTTCACGTCCATCATGAGAAGGAAGGATTCTTTGGAAAAGACAATCATTCTGGGAAAGATGTAAAGTAGCAGTAAAAGAGGAAGACCAAATATGAGATGGACAGACTCCCTAAAAGAACCTCAGGCTTGAGTCTACAAAAGCTGAGCAGGACTGTTGTGGACATGACATTCTGGAGACTGCTGATTCATAGGGATGCCATAACACATAACAAGTCAGCAGTGGCTTCTTGACCACTTAAGGCTAAGAATAAGTGAGTGTAGAACAACTGTAACTTTATGTGGTTTCATATTACTTGGCATACAACAAGAAATTCAAATGCTGCCTTCTTAACCGGTGGCTGGATTGTGCCACAGTAATATGTATCAAATGACTTAAGATAGCAGTTATTCAGTGGGATTCCCTCATTACTTTGCTTTGTGGTTGCTGCAGGGTTTTCATAGCATATTTGACAAGTGTTTTCTGTAAAGATATCTCTGCGAGAAATGTTGAATAAATTGTCTTCCTCATCCTCACCCCTGCACACATATAGGCTAACGATGCTTGCCTTGATGTCATTGGAGGCAGAGACGTACCTGGAGCCAAAGTAGCTTTGTGGATAGAGCATGGAAAGGCAAGGCAGAAATGGACATTTAACAAAGATGGGACCATCAGTTCGTACCTCAGTGATCAGCTTGTTCTTGATGTCAAAGGTACTGACAAGCATCCAGTTGGTTGTTTTATCTGCCCTTTTAAGACAGAACAAAAAAGGAATGACTTCACCTTTTCTTTTTACTGCTCTTACACTAGTTTAAGGTGAGGTTGTGTTTACTTAGAATAATGTAGTAAGTGCATATAGGTATGAAAACAAAATGTGTACTAAAGATTACACTTCCTGGGAACAGGCATTCAATAGGTCTGAGAAGTACTCAGCTCTGTGCTGCCAGTTACATGGACAACTATAATAATAGTATTTTGCAGTACAAACAGCTGCAGTTTGAAATTAAATTGAATGCACAACATACGTTTCCAGCCTGCCCCCTGGAACAATGGGTTTAAAGACTCTTTCTAAATCATCCATTTAGTACATGCACGCAAACACACGCACAGAGCCATTTTTCAACTGTATCTGCCTTCATCCTTGATAGTTGGCGCTGAAAGAAGTTGTCATCCTGAACATCTGAAATGCATTAGGTTGAAGATGGCTCATGCTTTGCTTTATTTTTTTTTCCAAGCAAAATCCCCTGAAATGCTGAACTTTAGAATAAGCCACCTCAGCCTGACTCAAATTACTGTAGGTCTGTTTCTCAATTTGTGTTCCAAATTCTCATAAACATCCTATGATAAAAAAAACTGGGTATTAAATGAAAAGAACTAACAATTCTGTGGGATCCTGAGACACGTGTGTCTGTAGCTGCAATTCTTTAAGTCCCATTCATAGAGAAAATTTTATCTAGTGGTTAAAACCTGTTACCTACTGGATTATATAGAAAACACCTCAATAAGCAGAAAACAATATACAGAGGTGCCTCAACTTACGAATGTCCCGACTTATGACCATTTCAAGTTACGACCAGCTATGGCCACAAAATTTTGCTTCGCCTTGCGGCTGGAGCTTCCAGTTATGAACAGAAAAAGGCAGGGGGAAAAGGCAGGACATTCAGATTGCTAACCGTTGGTAGGCAAAGAGGCTACTTCTTTGTAGCTCTTTCGCCCCAAAGGTTAGAGTGAGTGCAATCAAAGGCTTTGGACTGCTTGGTAACATAAGGTGCTGCTTTCTGCTTTTTAAAAACTGTTCTGGGTGAATTTTGCAGCATGGTTTTGGACTGGGGGGGTTATGTTTCTGTGCTGTGGTGGGTCTTTGTTTTTTGGGGTTTTTTCCTCATTTCCAATGGGTCTTGGGGGGTTTGTTTGCTTTTTGGGAGTTTTACCCCATTTCTGATGGGTCTTGCACACTTCACTTGCTTTCTGCTTTGCTTATTTTGCATTTCCGATGGGTCTTGCACACTTTGCTTGCTTTTCTTACCCCCCCCCTCGGCCGGAACGGATTAATCAGGTTTCCAATTGATCTTGCAGTGATTTGTGTGTGTGTGTGTGTGTGTGTGTGTGTGTGTGTGTGTGTGTGTGTGTGTGTGTGTGTGTGTGTGTGTGTGAGAGAGAGAGAGAGAGAGAGAGAGAGAGAGAGAGAGAGAGAGAGAGAGAGAGAGAGAGAGAGATTTTTTTTCCCCTGGCCGGAACAGATTAATTGCATTTCAATGGGAAATGGTGCTTCAACTTACGACCATAGTTCCGGAACCAATTAAGTTCGTAACTCGAGGTACCACTGTAAAGCAAAGATAGAAAGGGGTGTTTTAAGCCATTATATTGTGCGCTGGCTGACCTTTTAAACTGTGGTATCTTCCTAACTACTTTCCTCTTCCTGAAATTGTGTTGTATAGAACTAATTCATTATAGATCTCAGGTGCATAATATTTCCAGATTGCAAAAAATGACAATTTTAAGTTTTTTTTAAAGGAGTCATTTTATAAGAACAGCACATATCAAGCAAAATAGTTCAAAAAGGGCTGTACAATAACTGACCTTTCTCAAACTTCTGTTTTAGGAGGATATTATTACGACAGGAACCACATTGTTGTAAACCAGGCTGACAACAACGAATGCTCACAGAAATGGGACTTTGAAATATTGTGAGTCAGTCTCACTACATTGAAGACACTTAAAAATATGGACCAACGTTGGTGGAAAACACTACTGAATTAACTACTGAAGCCACACAAAAATGATGCATGTTGTAGGACCAGCCTAACTACCAACTGTCACATTTCATGTCTTTAAATAGGCCATGAAAAGCTCTGCTAAGTTTATTACTAACCAGATTGTACTTGTGAACAGATGTACTAGATTAGAAAAATGTGGTATATAGGACAGAGTCATAATTAAGCAATAACAAATATCAGATGTTACAGTGTGGGCTACATAGACTTTTGTCTTCTTTTTAACTTTATGGTCCTGTAAAAACGTATGATTCTTTAAAAGCTTTACCTCATTATGTAAGAGCTAGTGAGACTAACCTGCAAAACTCTAAACTAGAATACATCTATAATATTTTACAGTTCTTAAACTCTTAAGAGGAAGTTTTAGATTTTTGCACTGTTCTGTCATACTAGCTCACAGTTTATAGAAATGATGAGTGTCTGCCTCAGGTATGTTTCATAATTGTACATCACATCCACTATATATTTTTGGACTATTTTTAAATGCAGAGTCACATCAGGTCATCAGCTGCCTGAATTTAAAACTCAAAATGGAGATGAAATTCATACCGTATGTCAAAGGGAGCTCATTTCCAGTTAAGCTCACAGATAATTCTCTGTTCTCAAAAGTATTCTATTATTCATTAAATGCTGCAGGATAATTTTATGTAAAGCTTCCAGTGACTGGTTTCAGCTGTTTGCACAGCAAAATTGTAAAAGGGCAGCTTGATAGAGAAAATGCCTCTACCTAGCTCCGTTGCAGTAAAATACCTGCAGTCAGACTTCTGTATAGAAACTCCTTGTTTACACCTGTTGCAAGAAAAGAAAGAATTATTTGTGTCTGTCAGAAGTTAACAGATTTATCTGAATAGCAGCCTAGCCATGTTTATTTAAGAGTTCTGCAATATATACAAATGCCAAATATGTGGCAGGCTGTTCCTCTACTGCTATATATACAAAGAACAGTGACCAAACAGCTTATGTTGATGATTCAGGATTGGGCATCTCATGATTTGTTTTTACTTCAGAGTAGTACAAATTGAAGCAGCACTGCTGTTTAATAACAGTGTATATTATTAATGCTTCTCCTAGGCCCTCATTCCCAATCTAGGTTACACTTATACAAATAAAGCTGAGGTTGAGGATCTTGATTAAGGAAATGGCATTGGGGAAATAAAACAGCCTATTCCCATATAAATGCTGCTCCCGTCCAGAGCGGAGAGCCCCTGCTATTGCACTGAAGTGGAAAAAAATGTATTTTGGGAGCTAGTTCACAGATTTCCCATGTAATGTATATTTGGTTGTTAATTAATGTGGGGACCTTATCATGACAATTGCAACTACCTAAATAAGTAAAACCAAGAGCCAGATTTAGGCATTCATGGGTTAAATTGAATGTGAGTGAAAAAGAAGTACATGGCCTTCCTCCCTTTTGTTATGGTCATTTCCCAAAAAAAGGAAAGACTGTAATGCGTGTGGAAATCAGGGTTTCCAATCCTGTGGAGAAGCGCCATGCGGAGAAGATGCAGGACACAGCTAGCCTTCTCCATTTCCTCACAGTTGGAGCTTAAAATCTCTTCTGAATGCCTGTAAAGGACTTAAATATGAAGGCAGCACTGGGTAGCAATGGGTGGTGGGAGGTCAGTTTACCTTGGGTACAATTGAGTCAGAGTTGAGCACTTCAATCTCACTGATTCCTGGAGAGTCTGGACCGTTATACTCACTTGCCTGGACAAGCCCCCCTTAAACTTAGTGAGACTTAGGTTCTGTGACAAAATGTATAGGATTGCACCGTTACTTTGGCTAGATTGTCCTGTATTTTTAATTGAGTGCCCTTTTCTGAGAATGTCATTCAAATCAACAGTAATGAAACCTCTATCTGTCTCACAGACCTGGGGAACCCAAAGACCCCATTATGCTTGCCATAGCGCAGAACTGACTCAAGGGCTCGTACCGTATCTGTACACTGTGTCCCCACTAGAAAGCAAAACAATAAAAGACATAATACTGTAGCTTGTTTTCTGCCTACACAGAGTTATTTTTTAAAACTGCCATCTTACATAAGAGCTTTTAAATGGATATGCAAAAGCTGTCTGTACTTGTAGTGTAAATGCACAAGAGAATGCCAGTAGAACTGAAATTCAAGAGTCAGGTCACCTTTTTAACTGTCCAAAGAACCCTTCTACTTTCTATTACTGCATCCACAATAGGCATTGTTATACACAACACTGGTTCAGTGTAACAGTAAATGCAGTGCATTTTTGTAGCTGTTTATTCCAGTTCAAAGCAGTGCACATGGAACAGTAAAGTCTGAATGATGAATCCTTCTCTGATTTTCTTGTTTTGGAGGGGGAGGCTGGTAGGAACTAAAGCAATTGTAAAGCAAAAGTAATTTTAAATCATTTTTAAATGGCTTCATCAATGCAGCATGAGCTGCCATGAATGAAAAGGGGAACTATGTGCTCACAACATATTTGCACAGTTGGTTCATCAGCAAGGTGACTATGTGTGCTTGGAAACTGGGAGAGCACACTAAGGATTGTAAAGTGTAAGGTTTCAGTGTATCTTAAATGTACTTTCAGAATCTAACAAAATCGAGATTAATTGGCTAAAACCAAAAGGTAGATGAGATTTCTCATGCTTTTTTTTTAATATACCGCTGCACAGATTTTATTAGCAGGCAAATGAAAAACCTTTATTTTTATATGAAGACATGGCATTATTAATATATTTAAGAAAATCTGCCTAAGGGCTTGATCTACAACTCGGATCTGTTATGTCAACAGCCACAAAACCAACCCCAGAAACAGACTGGATCTGGAGAAACAGGGCCCAAAGGTCAAACTGCTGCCTCTGATTAGAAAACTAGGGAGAGCTGTTGAGAACAACCTGGACTTCCAGCCCCAAGCTGTTGCAATAACTTCCATCACTAAAAACAGCCCTGCACTCTCCTAATCCTGTAGTAAAGCTAGATCTTCCTAAGGGTGTGCTGCTGTCTGTATTGCACCCTAATAGCACTTTAGATTGTAAATAAATTATGTACTTAATTTTTTGTGTTTATATTTTATGTGAGTAGGATCTTTCACTGTGTCTTTCCTCCAAAGTACTTAATAAAGTTTTTTTCCTATATTACTCTGTCAAAGACGTCTTGAATACACTTGGTATTTCTTTTTTAAAAATATATACTTCCATAACTATGCAAAATTCAGTCAGGAGTTGTGATGGTCTCATCAGGTGTGTCAGTGTTACACAATTAAGGCTGCAATACATTGCTTTTGGGGGGAAAACATTATGGTTCATTGAATTTAACAGGACTTGCGTTATTCAGTTTATTTTTATCCTGTTTTTCCTGCCAATGTTCAAACTGCCTCGTGACATAATTCTAAAAGTAGACATGTTTCAGAATCTACTATAAGGCCATAATTAGAAGCACACTTTGAGTAAGTCCAATTAAAAATACAGTGAGTGCTGCTTTTGAGTAAACATACATAGAACAGCACATTAAAGAATCTTAATCCCTTCCCCTGTCAGCCAGTTCCCAGGATGCCTGAAGAGAAGGGTGTGAGCAGTTTGTGGCCCTCCAAAAGGTGTAGCGTGCTTGGTATTAATCCTAACAAGCACATACTCCTAGCCAATGGGGTTGGATGTCAGGTGTTGCAGCCCGCTGAGGCACAGCACACCAGACGCTGCACACACTGCCATAGTGTGTTGGCATTTTATCCCTGCTTAGGCAAATACCAATGGCCCACCATGGAGTGTGCCTCTCAAGCTTTTCTCCCAAGCTGACTCCCAGCAGGTTAGGTTACTGTGGCTCTGAAGTACCAGTTACTGGGATACAAAACAAGACTGATGTTTTAATATATACTGATAAGTAATCCATCCAGAGAGTGCTTTAAACACTATGGGGCGGCATATAAGCAGCTTTTTACTGTATAGTGGGAAAGAAGAAAATAAACCAAATAAAGATAACCCACCATTTCCTTATATGCAATATAATAGGCAAACATTGTTTTCACTCACTAAGTTCATTACGCTTTTGGACCAGAATTCAGTCTCATTGTAGACCAATACTTTTACACGCAAAGAATAACACAGGTTGGCTTAAATACTCAGCCATATTGTGGGCCAGTTCAGGATTTGGAATTGTAGATCACAAGCTGAATATGAGCCAGCAGTGCAATGCAAATCCTATTACTAGTCCCTCTCCATTCGGCATTGGTTAGGCCTCATCTACTGTACTGTGTCCAGTTCTAGATACTGTACCACACTTGAAGAAGGATGCCAACACACTAGAACAAGTTCAAAGGAGGGCAACAAACACAATCAGGTGACTAGAAACCAAGTCCTAAAAGGAAAGACTGAAAGAGCTGGGCATGCTTAACCTTGAAAAAAAGAAGACTGAGGAGAGATATAATCGCCGTGGTTTAGTCGTGTCCAACTCTTCGTGACCTCATGGACCAGAGCACGCCAGGCCTTCCTATCTTCCACTGCCTCCCGGAGTTCTGTCAATTTCATGTTTGTTGCTTCGCAGACACTGTCCAACCATCTCATCCTCTGTCGTCCCTTTCTCCTCTTGCCGTCACACTTTCCTAACATCAAGGTCTTTTCCAAGGAGTCTTCTCTTCTCATGAGATGGCCAGAGTAGTGGAGCCTCAGCTTCAGGATCTGTCCTTCCAGTGAGCACTCAGGGTTGATTTCCTTCAGAATTGATAGGTTTGTTCTCCTTGCAGTCCAGGGGACTCTCAGGAGCCTCCTCCAGCACCACAATTCAAAGGCATAAATTCTTCAGCGGTCTGCTTTCTTTATGGTCCAGCTCTCACATCCATACATCATGACAGGAAAAACCATAGCTTTGACTATTCGGACTTTTGTTGGCAAGGTTTGTCTCTGCTTTTTAAGATGCTGTCTAGGTTTGTCATCGCTTTCCTCCCCAGAAGCAGGCGTCTTTTAATTTCGTGGCTGCTGTCTCCATCTGCAGTGATCATGGAGCCCAAGAAAGTAAAATCTGTCACTGCCTCCATATCTTCCCCTTCTATTTGCCAGGAGGTGATGGGACCAGTGGCCATGATCTTAGTTTTTTTGATATTGAGTTTCAGGCCGTTTTTTGCACTCTCCTCTTTCACCCTCATTACAAGGTTCTTTAATTCCTCCTCACTTTCTGCCATCAGAGTGGTATCATCTGCATATCTGAGATTGTTGATATTTCTTCCGGCAATCTTAACTCCATTTTGGGAATCCTCCAGTCCAGCCTTTGGCATGATGAATTCTGCATATAAGTTAAATAAGCAGACAATATACAGCCTTGTCGTACTCCTTTCCCAATTTTGAACCTATCAGTTGTTCCATATCCAGTTCTAACTGTTGCTTCCTGTCCCACATATAGGTTTCTCAGGAGATAGACAAGGTGGTCAGGCACTCCCATTTCTTTAAGGACCTGCCATAGTTTGCTGTGGTCCACACAGTCAAAGGCTTTTGCATAGTCAATAAAGCAGAAGTAGATATTTTTCTGGAACTCTCTGGCTTTCTTCATAATCCAGCGTATGTTAGCAATTTGGTCTCGAGTTCCTCTGCCCCATCGGAATCCAGCTTGTACTTCTGGGAGTTCTCGGTCCACGTACTGCTGAAGCCTACCTTGGAGGATTTTGAGCACAACCTTGCTAGCGTGTGAAATGAGTGCAATTGTACGGTAGTTGGAGCATTCTTTGGCACTGCCTTTCTTTGGGATTGGGATGTAGACTGATCTTTTCCAATCCGCTGGCCACTGTTGAGTTTTCCAAACTTGCTGGCATATTGAATGTAGCACCTTAACAGCATCATCTTTTAAGATTTTAAATAGTTCAACTGGAATGTCATCACCTCCACTGGCCTTATTTTTAGCCAGGCTTTCCAAGGCCCACTTGACTTCACTCTCCAGGATGTCTGTCTCAAGGTCAGCAACTATATTGTCTGGGTTTTCCGGGATATCCAACTCTTTCTGATATAATTCCTCTGTGTATTTTTGCCACCTCTTCTTTTTCTATAATAGTGCTCTTCAAATACTTAAAAGGTAGTCATGCAGAGGAGGGGTAGTATCTGTTCCCAATCATTCCACAATGCAGGACATGTAATAAGAGGCCCAAGTTACAGGAAGCCAGATTTCAGCTGAACATCAGGAAAGACTTCCTTACTGTTAGAGCAGTCCGACAGTGGGACCAATGGCCTCAGGAATTGATGAGCTTTCCAACACTGGAAGTATTAGATAGCCCTCTGTCAGACACACTTTGATTTAGTTTCCTGCAATGAAAACAGGTTGGACTAATAGCTTTATGGCCCCCTTCCAGCTACATTATTTTATGGTAAATGCTTTAAATATATATATAAAGCATTAAGGAAGCAATTATGGGTGGCCTAAATATTTGTTTATTTTATTATTTTATTAACAACAAATAAAGACAGATTATAAGGTGGGGAAAAACTACTATACACTGTGTTTAACTTTTTCTACCCCAGCTTGTAGGTTTACCTAACAGGGAAAATGTTCTCTCACCATAGCACATGAAAGTCAAACAACAATATTTGCTTCCCTGTAAGATGGAGAGCTTTAAAACATATATTGTCAATATATTTATATTATGATGCATGTATATCACACTATATATTATAAAACTCTTACAAGAAAGCAAATCTTTGTTGCTTAACTAATGTTTTTTCACATGCAACATTGACATAGTGCTTTTCCTGTTAGGTGCATATCTATAATGATAGGTTAACCTAGTTTACTTCTCTCTGAACTGTAACCCTCAGATAATACTGTGTCAACTGTCAGGAACTGAGAGTGCTCATAAGACTCCCAAATACAGAGCCCAAAAATGTATTCAGAGAATTGATGTTACTATTATAATATTCCTAGGTATGTTAATGTTTTACCTTGGCGAGATCACTGAGGTGGCAGAAAATTTATTTTAAGCAAGTGGATATACAGGTTTTTTATACACAATAATTTCCAAAAGGCAAATTTGCATAAAATACACAAATAACCCATTGTCACTTTTGTGCTTCCAGCACTGTTTCACATGTCACCAGTTAATGCATAATCCCCTACTTGCTTTCCCCCCAATTTAGTTTTTTTTTTAACTTTCCATTGATTTCAAGCTGAAGGTTAACATAATCTTAAAGCTGCAATTCTCTGCATGTTTCCTCTAAAATAAAGGTACATCTAGACGAGTGATGGCAAAATTTTTTGAGCATGAGTGCCCAAATTACAACACAAAACCATCACCATCCCGAAGAGCCCCATTCCCCTGGCCGCACAACCTCCAGCGTCTGCCTGGGACACTCCCCAGTCCACCTCTGGCTGCAATCCTTAAAGGCGCAGGCGCCGGGTATTTCCATGCCCGGGGTGAGTGAGTGAGTGAGTGAGTGAGTGAGTGAGTGAGTGAGTGTGTGTGTGTGTGTGTGGCACACATGCCATAGGTTCACCATCGCTAATCTAGACAGATGCCTTCTGATGGTACCAACAGATAATAGCCTAGATCTCAAATTTGATATCTGTGAACAAAAGGGCTCCAGTCACCAAAAGTGGCTCTACCTCATTTTCAAGGATCCCCCTTCCTGGACCCTGTTCAGGAATACTCCCCTATTTGCAACCTTTGTAACATATGAATGTAGAGTGTTTTCTATGTACCATAAAATTACTAAAATCAATTCAATTAAAAAGTACTTTTGGCTTTGTAGGCCAGAGTATTACTGTATTTTTCCATGTATATGACCCCCCAATGTATAAAACGACCCCCTATTTTTGGGCAGCTGCGAGAGGTGGCCGAGCGTGGCTGCTTCTCCGCCTCCACCTCCTGCTGCTACTGCCTCTGCCGCCTGATCGCCTCCTCCAGTGCCACTGCCGGGGTTCACCTCAAGCTCACATTGCTGCCTTGTCCCGTCCGAAGGGAGCCTGCGAGTGGCGCTGGAGGCGGCGATCTGGCAGTGGTGGCAGCAGTCAATGGGCAGCAGCGAGAGGCAGCTGACCGTGGCGGCTCCTTTGCCTCCGTCTCCTGCTGCCTCTGCTGCAGGATCGCCTCCTCCAGCACCACTCACGGGCTCCCTTCAGGCAGGGGACAAGGCGGCGACATGAGCTGGAGGTGAGCCCCGGTAGTGGCGCTGGAGGAGGTGATCGGACGGCAGAGGGAACAGCAATATCCTTCCCAGCTTTTAGATACCTGTCTGTGTCTCAGTTTATGAAATAAATTTTGACAGTACTTCAAATTTTGGGCTACCAAACTGCCTTTCACAATTTTCACAACATCTGTTGAAAAAACATGTAAGGGACCCTTTGTACCATGCAAGAGGCAACAACATGGTGTTCCTGTGTTGTAACAGACTTTTAATTTTGGCTGGGTCATGCTTTACATCCCTTCTGCCGCAATCAAGAGATTTACACATATGCTTTGCCCACCCACCAAAATCCAGGGTATCAATTTACTTCAATTAAGGATTCGCTCCACAGGGAAAGAACCAAGTTTTCTTTTTCTGCATCTGAAGAAAGGTTCAATTCCTCAACACGGATAGTATCAGAGTTCCAAATCTGCTTCAGCGCATCCATGTGAGACAGGGGAAACCGTAGCCCATGAGTCTTTATTTTAGAAAAAAAAAAGAACAGAAATGAAGCACATTAGGGATGCCAGATTGAAACAAACCTAAGACATCTGCTACAGAATACTTTACACAGATTTATATGTAACCAGGTCTACTAACAATTGCTCTTGTGCAGATGAACACTATTCATTATAAGTATCTTCTTATACCATCACCATCATAGAACTCCAAAGCTGGAAGGGACTCTTATGAATCACTGAGTCCTACCCCTGTCAAGGAGGCACAGTGGGGAATCAAACTCCCAACCTTTGGCTCTGCAGCCATATACCTAAACCGCTGATCACAGGCTAGAACTATTTACAATTATAAAGGCTAAGTTAAGATTCCTGCTACAGTGGACCCTCGACTTACAGACGGCTCGACTTACAGACTTTTCGAGTTACAGACTTCTCTGGTCGCAAAATTTAGATTCGACTTGCAGCAGGAGAATCGACTTACAGACCAGAAAAAAACCAAAATGGAACAAAAATAGAAAAAAAACTGCTAGTTATGGAATTAATTGGTTTTCAATGCATTGTAGGTCAATGGAGATTCGACCTACAGACTTTTCGACTTGCAGCCACCATTCCAATACGGATTAATTCCGTAAGTAGAGGGTCCACTGTACAGCTGAATTATCTTGATGATCCCTAATGTGTTAAGGTTACAACATCCTGTGTGTTTTATCATCACAAGAAAGCTATCTGCCATCTTGATACAGGGAATTAAATTTCTAGCAGCGGCCTAGGAAGCAGGACAGAATGAGCACACGGCAGCTTTGTTCAGTCATTCAGAAATCACACGTGCTCAGTAAAATGGAACATGGTGGCCCTGATCCTCTCTTATTTCTGATGCCATTATTCCCTTACATGTGGAAAGAAACAACTCTGAAAAAGGGAGTGTCCAACTTTCCATTAGACTCTGCATGTTAATCCTTGTCCTGGAAAATCAGCATCCTGACTTACATGGAAATCACCCACAAATAGACTCACTGTCTCCACTGGAGAGAATAGGCCACAGTTGCAGTGTTTCCCAGGGTGAATAAATGTGATTTCTGAACAACTAAACAGTATGTGTCAGCAATGTGGAAGAATATCTACTGTGCGTAAGCAAAAGCTGTGGACCATACAATCTTGTACACTCCCATCATATTTATGGCAGCTCTAGCATCTTAAATCTAGAAGCCATTTCTTGCTTTGCTTACTCCAAATATTTGCCTGCCCCAGGGAAACTAAGAGTACTTTACTGGATTAACTGGATTCAAAGCAGTCAGCCCAATCTATGTGAGTTTAGTGAACATCTTAACTACACATATCAGCTACTCTTCTTCCACAACACAATCCAAAGCGTATTCACATAGAAGGAAATCCAACCACGTTCAATGGACCTTATAGCTTTTTAGGTTGGTGTAGGCTAAATGTCTTAGGCTACTTGAAAATTTAAGTGCTATTGAAGTTAACAGGCCTTGCTGCTACATCTGCAGCTAAAAACTAGGGCTGATGGCAATTCTGGGTGGGCAATGTCAGAATCCCTAATTCCTTAGAGGCAACATATGGCCCTCCAGCTATCAGACTACAGCTGCCATCAGTCTTAGGTCAGATTAGTTCATATGGGAAACAGTTGTGCAACAATAATTGGAGAGCACAGGTTGTCCACCCCTGTAGTGCAAATATATCTAGGATGTTGTTCTCATATGCTGTGCTTTCATTAGCAATGAAAGCAAAAGCCTTGTATGAAGAGAATCTTACTTGCAAAATTGTAAATGTACAATTAATCTGCCTCAAAATGCCACTTTGGGAGAACATGCTTGAAATGCTTCCTGGAGAACAGGGCCAAGAGACAGCTAGCTAATATGTTTGTGAAAAGTTATGCGCCACATCATTTTTATTCTAATTCATTGTCCGTTCTTATTTCTTAAGACAGGTGGCGTATGAAAAACTTCAATAACCAGCAGAAGTGCAGCACTAACACAACTCCAAAAGAGAGCTTTAAGCAGCTTCGATTCATGTTAGGTCAGCTGCAGAGCTTATCGAAAACAATACCTCTGTGTTCCAAAAAAATGTACAATCGAATGCCCTTAATGTAAGACAAAATTCCTCCTTCTCAAGCATGTAGGAGGAAGAGTGCTGTTTTAGAAAGAAGAAACAGCAATTTACCCACTAAAAAATCTGATGTAGAAAAATTAACAGACACTTGGAAAGAAACTACAGTAACTCGCTATATTCATTACATGTCTGTCTCGACCTGGCTTGCAGAAGCAGAGGACCAACAATGGGGCTTTCCCATTTGGGCGACTGTTCTGGGCCCAACCAAATGCTTCAGGGCCGAGTAGGACTTTGAACCCAGAACATTCCAATCCCAGTCCAAGAATGAAACAACAGACAGGTTTACACAGAAGGTTGACTTTAACTTTCATTACAACACAGTAAATAGCTATACTGTAAATAAATAAACCTGAAACAAACCAAATCCATCTCATTTCTGTTCTTTCCATTCCCCACTTTTATCTAAAAATTCAGTAGAACATACTTCAATGAATAATATTCAAGATGATGTACAGCATAGGTATTTTAAAACATGACTCAGTATGCGACAGTGGGAACAAGACACATATAAAAATCACAGCTGTTTACTATATTCAGATAGAAACAAAGCAAAAAGCTATTGACACCTTAAAAGCTTACATTTCATGTGAGCTTTTGCAGATAAAGTCAGTTTCTACTGAGTGGATATGCTTGCACAAACTAACACAGTCACTTCTATAAAAGCTGTTTACTACAAAAACCAAATTCAGCCTCAGGGATCAAAGGTACTGCAGCTTGAAAAAGTTAATTTCTTTGGACTGAATCACCTGGCAGCATAATTACTGGTCAAGCTAGCTGAAGGATCCTGGAAATTACAAGTTTAAAAAAAGAAGCAGCAGCAGCAGCAGAATGTTACTCTAGTATAAATAAGGTGGGTTGTTGACTTTATACCTGACTTCTGGGCTTCCTAAAGGCATCTAGCTAACTACTGCTGAACAGAGGATGCCAGTCCACATGGCTCCTTGGTCTACTTGGGAGAATGCTCATGTTTCCAAAGAAAGCAAGCAACTTCAAAGAGAGAGGAAGAAGGATGCTACTAACCAAAACCCTAACACAGTATTGACATGTGACCAGCATAAAGGGACAAAAGAACAGCCAGACCGTGCAATTTCTTCAAAGGTAACTGAGATTTTTAAATGAGGAATTTCAGCGCAGATTGCATCACTAAAAGGGCCTAATGGAAAGAATCAAGGGAAAAAAACTAACCTCTCTTATTTCTTCTTCATCCATATTTTCATCTCCCATCATATGGTTTTGCCTATTATTCTTTAAGGAATGATACACAAAAATAATTTCTTTGGTAGAATCATCCTGGAAAACAAGAACAAAAAGAACTCACGTGTTATGTATCGCCTAGCAAGCAACATGGAAGGTTGTAGTACAACTTCCACCTCCTTCAGAGCTTGATAATTCAAAAGCCTTACCATCTATCCCTTTTCGGGATAGTTAACTATGGCTGGTATAACAACAGGTTACCCACATGCAATTGTAGTTCATCGAGTGGACCTCTGTAATTTACACCCTGGGTGATCCGCGCCTGCGCGGAGCCTCATCAGAAGATTCTAGAGCTTCTGCGGTAGCAAAAAAACACATTAGAATAAGCCCCTCCCCCGTATAAGTACCTTGGCACCAAGCGTCCCTTTTCAGTTACATCAATCTCCGCTTAGAGTAAGCAAAATGGTGTGACAGAGGGGAGGACGGGTGGGATGTGTGAATCACAGAGGTCCACTCGAAAAACTACAATTACAGGTGGGTAACCTGTCGTTCTTCTTCATGGCCTCTGTGAATCACACCCTGGGTGACTAATAAGCTATCTTACCTTGAGGCAGGGCATGGACCTTGTTTGGTGTGGATGGACCTCAGTGTCAAGCCCGGTATCATAATGGTGTCGGGGTCGATGTCTCGGACTCACCAGAGGTCAGGAATCTTGTAGAGGTAACGGGATGGAGTGGATGTCCATGGAACCAGGATGGATATAGTGGATCGTCAATATCAGAGCCTGTGTCCCTGTGGTGTCTAAATGGAGGTTGCTGATGCGATGGCATAGCAGTAGAATATACAGACACTGGCGATGCCAAGCGTGAAGAATGATTTCCATCCTCTGGTCTGGTAGGAAACTTATTGGGAGGCTGGGGCTGTAAAATCCTTGCAAGTGGAAGAGAACTCCTCGACCTTTCTGGGCTTTTTCAGCACCAGGTAGGGAGCGGCTTGAGGTATAGTAGAGTCTTGGTGGTATGGCCATTTCAACACCAATGGCTGTCGAGAGGGAGGCCGACTACTAGATGGTACCATCGAACCAGGTAAAATGGCCGGTCGGCTGGTAGGTTCTTCTGGTAGGCTTGTTGAAACGAGCACTGGTCAAGGCAAATGGCAATCTGATGATTGTGCTGAGCATGGGTTTTAGCCACATATGATGGAGCCGGCTGTTGAGATTGTTGTTGTCGATGCCTCTGTTTAGGGACCGGTGGGCAGTCGGATGGCACCGAGTAGGGAATGGTGTAGAGTCCCTCAGGATAGATGCCCTCGGGTGAAATAATAACTGAGGGGTTGCTCGATGGAATAGAAGGCTGCAGACTAGGAGGAGAGGACGATCAACTCTATCATCTTATTCTGGTTATTGAGAACATGGTTGATGGGACAGGAGTCTGTGATCATCAGAGGAGAACCAACCAAAATTGACTCAAGAGAGTTGTTGAGGCTGTGGACGGATGACCACAGCCTCAGATTATTTGACTCTTTTTGGAGGAAAAGGTTCTGGAGCCGAAGAAGCTCTGCGCAGGCGCGGATCACCTAGGGTGTGATTCGCAGAGGCCACGAAGAAGAACCTGACATTATGCACACAGTCACTACAATTGTACCAAGACAAAAATACTATTCATGAAACATTTCTGCCAGGGTATTGACCAATCAATTGAAACGGGAACCACGTGGTTAACCGGGCAATCAACTTATAAAGTTTGTTGCTGGGGTGGAACTGTCAAGACATAAAATATGGTGTGTAGAGAGTTAAAATAACTAAAGGAGGTGCAGGAAAAAAATCCCCGAAAATTAAAAGCACTAGTTGCTATACCATAACAATTCTGGTGGTTCAACAAATGTTTTACAAATGATAATAAAGCATAAACAAAGGATGTAAGACATATAATTTGTAATATTTTTATTTCTAATACCTTTGTGTTACAACAGTCTGTTGTTCTAGAACCTTGGGTGCATCAAATGCTTTATGCCACAGGTCTTTATTACTCCAAGCTTTGCAAAATTTTATTCAAAACAGTTCCATTATCATCATAGTGGCAGCTTGCCAGGTTCTGAATTAGACACCCTTAGAGGTACAGTAGATACAACAATCATAGAATTTCCTATTAATTTTTTTTCTTGGTGCTCCAAGCCCCTGGACCTCCAAGTCCCACAAAGACAATTATTGAGAGTTGATAAAGGAAAGATAAGGGTATAAATAACAGCCAGAAAAGATAACGGGCAATGGACGCCAGGAAAGCACCGTTAGAAAGGAGAAAACTCTGCTCTTTGTTTGTGTGTGTAATATTTTTGTTTCTTATATACTGATATAATTGCTTATAATAATTGCTTTAGTCTCTTAACTACATCGTCTCTCAAGATGTTCATAGATGTGACTTTGAGAATTAATTTCTATAGTTGAAAGAATATGTCTTTGTAATACTTTTTTATTAAGTATTTGTAACACTTAAGTTACAGATAATTATTTCATCATTAAGCACCATATTAATTTTTGTTAACCATTTTAAGTAATGTTAGAGTAGTTACTGATATTTTCCATTTAGTCCATTAAGTTTTCATAGTTAAATTCCTATAACATTATATTGAGTTTTTATAGTTCAGTTTTTTTGGATTTTCAATAGAAAATTCAATGAACAACAATATATAAGATTATTCTTATTATTCTTATTATTATATATGCCTGCAATGTGCGTGTTCAATAAAAAGAAAAAAATAGAAAATTTATTGGACATTTATTGTCTGTCTTGTGTGGGACAAAGAAATTAAAGGATATTCAGAAAAAGCGAGACTTGTACAATGTGCAAAATATTCCTTTGGGTTATACTGGAATTAACACTTTGGAGATAAATGCCAGCTGTGACAAACACAGGGTTCTGATTTTGACCTGGACGTCTACAAAGTTCTGTATGACTCTTAGGAAGCGGTTCGGGCATCAGACTCCCTGACCTGAAAGAACACCCAGCATTTTCAGAACAGCATAAATTTACATTGCACCTTGCAAACAGGATTCCAGCATTCATTAAATATATTTCTTCAAACATTATTTAGAGATACTGTTGAGCTATGACTATAGTAAGCTATTATTAAATTTTTTGGGGGGGTGCACGCACACGCACACATTCCCTTGTGTTTTAAACCCAATTTTAGAGAAGAAACCACATCTAGCTTTTCAACTCCTACAAAATGTTAGCACCTTTCTTTTTCTGAACAGTCCAGTAGGATTTGCTGTGATGTCATGACAAGTCCTAACCACATGCTGTGGGATTCAGCTAAGCAGTATAAAAATAGCACACAGCCACTATAAGGAAAAAAAATCTTCAATGAAAATCAAGTATCTGAACTCACCAAAAGGTCTTGTTCTGGCTCTACTGTGATTACTGTATAGTCTTTAAACCGTAATCTGATTGTGCTGCCTAACCTTGGCATAGCTCCACCTAAATAAAGAATAGTCACATTACTTTGGACAGAAGGATAGACAACCAGACCTCTATGCTTCTTTGTCTATTTTGAAGTAGTAGAGCTGACAAATTCCTGCAAGAGTACTATTACTATATGAAGTAAAGACTCAGAGATGATTACAGAGACGATTTCCCTAATTAGAAAGACTGCAAAATACATTTTTTTAAAATAATGGAAGTAGCTGCACATGCTTTGATGCACACCCTAAAGACACTAAAGACAACATGAAAGAAAAAACAGCAAAACAGAAGACTCCTCAGAAATATAACATCTATATTCGATCCCTGACACAACCCACATTTTAATTTAGCTATGTTATTTCTTTGTGTCTGATACATACATTATTCTACATACTTATGGTACAAATTACTTCTTACTCTTTATTAAAAAGCACCCGGAATAAATTTAAACAGCACCTGCAGCTAAAGAGTCAAAATTGGTCCCCAAAAAGGGAGGCAATCTGTTCATAATGAAGTCTTTTTTCATGTCAGATGACTTCAGTTCTTTGCCACTTTCCAGACGGTCTGCAAGGCACCTCAGGAAGCCACTTAATTGCCTTGATGATTCAGACAAATCCACCTTCTAAACACAGGGAACAAAAAGAATGCAAGTTTCTAAGAACTTAGCTTACTAGACAAGGCAATTTAAAATCCTTCAGGCATTCCATATGTTGTGTCACTGCTGGGAGCATTTCAGAAATAAGGCTAGAATTCTTTGGAATGTCTCTTCCAACTGCCACAGTTTTGGAAAGCAAGGCTGATCAAGTTATATAGAACCAGATGCCCCAATGATAAAACCAAATATCCAGATGTTTATTTTTGCTTAGTTTTCACCTACTTTCTTATTTATAAAGCTTTCATGTCTGTCATTTCCCCAGGGATAAAAGCCTCATCTGTGTCCACCTTTTATTACAAGATATCTAAACAAACTCTGCAGCAACCCCGCAAGTCAGGTTTTGCCTACCTTTAATCACACCAGTTGAACTAGTTAAAATCTTAAAAGATGACACTGTTAAGGTGCTACAGTCAATATGCCAACAAGTTTGGAAAACTCAACCCCGGCCAGAGGACAGGAAAAGATCAGTCTACATCCCAGTCCCAAAGAAGGGCAGTGCCAAAGAATGTTCCAACTACTGTAGAATTGCACTCATTCCACATACTAGCAAGGTTATGCTCAAAATCCTCCAAGGTAGGCTTCAGCAGTATGTGGACTGAGACCTCCCAGAAGTACAAGCTCGATTTCGAAGGGGCAGAGGAACTAGAGACCAAATTGCTAACGTGTGCTGGATTATGAAGAAAGCCAGAGAGTTCCAGAAAAACATTTACTTCTGCTTCATTGACTATGCAAAGGCCTTTGACTGTGTAGACCACAGCAAACTATGGCAAGTCCTTAAAGAAATGGGAGTGCCTGACCACCTTATCTATCTCCTGAGAAACCTATAAGTGGACAGGAAGCAACAGTTAGAACTGGATATGGAACAACTGATAGGTTCAAAATTGGGAAAGGAGTATGACAAGGCTGCATATTGTCTCCCAGCTTATTTAACTTATATGCAGAATACATCATGCAAAAGGCCGGACTAGAGGAATCCCAAATCGGAATTAAGATTGCCGGAAGAAATATCAACAACCTCCAATATGCAGATGATACCACTCTGATGGCAGAAAGTGAGGAGGAATTAAAGAATCTCATAATGAGGATGAAAGAGGAGAGTGCAAAAACCGGTGTGAAGCTCAATATAAAAAAAACTAAGATCATGGCCACTGGTCCCATCACCTCCTGGCAAATAGAAGGGGAAGAGATGGAGGCAGTGACAGATTTTACTCTCCTGCGCTCCATGATCACTGTAGATGGTGACAGCAGCCACGAAATTAAAAGATGCCTGCTTTCCTGGGAGGAAAGCAATGACAAACTTAGACAGCATTTTAAAAGCAGAGACACCACCTTGCCAGCAAAAGTCCGAATAGTCAAAGCTATGGTTTTTCCTGTCGTGATGTATGGAAGTGAGAGCTGGACCATAAAGAAAGCTGAATTGATGCCTTTGAATTGTGGTGCTGGAGGAGGCTCTTGAGAGTCCCCTGGACTGCAAGGAGAACAAACTTATCACTTCTAAAAGAAATCAACCCTGAATGCTCACTGGAAGGACAGATTCTGAAACTGAGGCTCCAATACTTGTCCATCTCATGAGAAGAGAAGACTCCCTGGAAAAGACCCTGATGTTAGGAAAGTGTGAAGGCAGGAGGAGAACAGGACGACAGAGGATGAGATGGTTGGACAGTGTCAACGAAGCTACAAACATGAATTTGACCCAACTCCGGGAGGCAGTGGGAGACAGGAGGGCCTGGCGTGCTATGTGTGGTCCATGGGGTCACAAAGAGTCGGACACGACTAAATGACTAAACAACAACAAACAATCATACTGCATTAGAATTCACATCGCCTAACATTTTAAAGCAAAAAATTAAAAATAAAACTTTTCTGAAGACTGATTTGACTTTCTACAATAGCTGTTGCTATTTTATGATTTTATCAGGAAGCAATCTAGCATAAAAACAGTATCTCTAACATAAGAGAACTACAGGAGAAAATAAAACCTGGCAGCATACTGGTTTTACTCATAAGGCTGTTAAAGGGAACCAGACAGAATATGATACCTGCTGCAAAGAGATACCTCTTTCAAGAAGTATCGTTTTGGAACTCCTGGTACAGATCAAAGAATTTGGTATATATTTAAAACTGAAACTATTAACTTTTTATTCTAGGAGCGAATGTGTACTGATTTTTTTTATTTCTTCAGTCTTGAAACATTACCATCAATAACTGTCTTGGAATGCTCTTCCGAAACTCTATGTCTTCTTTTGCTGTCGCCAAAACAAGTCCAGGTACTACATCCAAGAAGAAATCTCTCCAAGACCTGGCATACAAAAAATAAAACAAAGCCACTGGTAAAAAAAAATGTCTGTTTAAAGCAATGTTTCTTGCTAAAAATAAAGAGCATATTTTTAAAAGTTAACTCAAAAACTCAGTAAAATAAACGGGACTTATGTTTGTCACTGATTTCACTGGCTTTACTATGACTAATTCTGAGTCTAATCAACATTTCCTTGTTTCCATCCAGTTGCTCTTCCCTTGTTATGAAGTCACTTGTGCAATCGTCAGCATATTATCTAAGGTTCCAAAGATCAGCATGACTGAGTTTTAAAAGAGCCTTTTTTTCTTTATATTTTGCCTGTTGAGTTTTGCAGATTTCTGGTTTCAGCAAGATATGAAAGAGCAATTGAAGTCCCTTTGCCTATCCCTCACAAAAATTCCATGTTACATTTAATAGTCTGATCTCAATAACTGTTTGTTGTTATAGTCACATTCAGTAATTTATTAGCTGCAATTTCACTGAGTTGGGGTTTTCTGTTAATAAATCAAAGCTCACTTGAAAATAATTCTGGGAGCCTGCACTCCTTAAGATAACTTTTTTGTTTAGGAAAAAAGCCTTAAAAGTTTTATAAAATTTCAGCATTAAGAGATAAGATCATTGAATCTACATCCCACACAACAAACTGTGTGGAAATGACCAAGACTGTGATCCAATGAACATTTACCTAAGAGTAACCCCTGTTGAAAAAATAGTGAAACTTACTTCCAGAGAAATACATTATTACACAGTGCCTGAAATCCAGTAAGTTGCAACTGGTGTAGAGCAACTGAATCAGATTTTTTGAGTGAAACCTATGTAAGCTCCATTGATTCAATGAGCCTATTTGACACGCGACTTACTATTGGATTTTAGTCAGTAAATTATTTGTCTCAAACTGTGTACCAGAACCAAGGGCTAGCTTGTAGAATACCAAAAAGCACTGAAAGAAAAGGTGGAAAAAGTCATGCTTTCTTTAACAGATCTTTATAAGAAAACTTGTGTGCTTCCCAAGGAAGTGAAGAAAGCAGCAGCACAACCACTTTACTTTCTGTTCTAATGATTCCTCACAATGTGCCAACAAACTCTTGTAATGGAATCAAGTGATCAGTAAGTGAGAATGTAATGCCATAATTTGGGGGGGGGGAGAGAGCTGCAGCCGAGTATCAGTGCCCAGGGAGACAAACATATTGCACAGGGGTTATCACATCAGCTGACCTATAAGCATCATACATAAGGAAAATATATGTAAAATAAAGAAAATGTCCAAAAACACAAAGCTACAAATGAGACAGCAAGTTAAATAAAAACCTTAGAACAAGTCACAAAATCTAGATCAAAAAATGCAGTTTCACAATCCTTTCTGAACAAATACAAGGAGGAACAATTCCCCAAATCTAACATGGGATAACTATATTGGAACCTAAGGATGTGATGAGCAGTTAAAGAAATTGTCATTCTCAGCAATTTTCCAATTCTCATCATGTCCGGATTCTCCCCACTTTCACTCAAAGCAAAGCATTTTAGCTAACAAAATCACTGATTTGTTCAGTTCACTGTCCTGAGCAAGAAACCTAAACTAGCAACATATACAAGGTGCTTACTGGTTCTGATAGGTGCTGATGGTCACATGAGTAGAATGAGATATCCCAGGAGGTGTGTCAGCTTGATGAATAGTTCCTCTTGGAAAATATAACAAATCTCCTGGCTGGAAGGAAGTGCAAACAAGACAAATAGCTATTTTAACTGTTTTAGTGCTATGCTTGCAAAAACAAAAAAAAATTACTTTCAGTAACAAAAAAAATACAAACCACTGAAGATACAGTTCTGTCCTGCAACAAAATGATTTCAGTCTCATGCTGAGCTATACTATAGCACGACTTTCATCCAAAATCTTGTATGCAAACTATACCGTGTATATAATATTTCATTTAAACTGCACAATTCAGATGAAGGAGAAATTAATTCACTATCATTACACACGTTTTTCATGGTGGCTGCAAACTCATTAAATATTATGATATAATACAGTGGTGCCTCGCTTAGCGACATTAATCCGTGCAGGAAAAAACGTCGCTAAGTGATTTCATTGCTAAGCGATTTTAAAAAGCCCATAGAAACACATAAAAACGTGTTTAATGTGTTCCTATGGGCTTAAAAACTCACCTTATGCGAAAATCCTCCATGGGGCGGCCATTTTCGGTGCCTCTAAAACGAGGCAACACAGTGGGCGGCCATTTTGGAACCGCCGATCAGATGTGCGAAAATGGGGCCTTTGGGATGAAAAAAAACCCAAGTGAAATGTTTCTTGAAGATGTTTAAGGAAGCACTGTATCAAAAACAAATCTATCTTTCTCTATGGCTTAGCATGGAGGGAAAGGAAGCACTAATACCTTTAATAGGAAGTCATGTGTTGGAGTTCCAATTCTCTCCTCAGGTTCAGCATTGTATTCTTGTGCAAGAGGTACAGTAGGCTGGTAGAGCCTCCAGTGTTTCTCTCCTTCCAGTTGTAAGATAAAAACCTGGAAAGCACACAAGCCAATGAGTAGCAAAACATCTCTTTGTAACACTGAAAGAGGGTCTTATGTCAAGATATAATCCCCTTTCACAGAGGTTCCCAGGAAAGCACCACTGATGTTGCACCATTAGTCAAAACAACCACCATAAGCCATTTCTAACAGGACAGGGCAGTCCAAATAGTGCATCTTAACTTTTAAATGGGTTCTCGAATCACAACCATATTTGGCAAAGTAACAGAAGACACTATGGGCTTGCTCTGTGCCGAATTTAGAGAAGGTTGGACAAAAACATTTAAAGATTCAATTTCTGATTTTTTTTTTACAGTAAAGTTTACTGTACTTTTGAAAACATTTATGATGTGCAATCATAGGTCATAGGTCCCCCTTACCTCAACATCATCATAGTGTGGAGGCAGGCCTTGGGACCCCGAAGGAGTAATGTAAACATTAGATCCAACCAGTGAACCAAAATAGCATTCCAACTTTTCCTGGATCTTCCAGAGTTCATCCTTAAAAGGAGAGCAGGGAAGAGAGAAACAGACATGTCAGTATGTAAGGGTAAGTGACCTTCCCCTCCCAGCCTCATTATTCATCATGCCTACACTGTATGGTTCCAAACAGATATAACATTCTAATTGGGATGTACAAATGACCTACATGACAAAAAGGCAAACAGCAAACTGTGCACCATCCCTTAGGGAAAAAAAGGAGCTTGTTGGCACATACAGCTGTTGTGCCACATGACAGAGGACGAGATGGATGGACAGTGTCATCGAAGCTACCAACATGAATTTGACCCAACTCCGGGAGGCAATGGAAGACAGGCGGGCCTGGCGTGCTCTGGTCCATGGGGTTCTGAATCTATTTGAACAGATCCTATACTGCAGGAGTTTGGCAAATTATAATTCTCAGACTAAATTCATGGAGGCGAGGGAAACTTGTGAGAAGGAAGTTAGGAGGAAGATCCTTCCCCTCCTCCTCCTCCTCCACAGTGAAAAGCCTGAGCTATGATATGGATAAGTGTGAAGAGGTAAGTCAGTGAAATATCAGGCAAAGCTCTTCTCTCTATGAAGAAAAAGAAGCTCACTATCAAGATCTGAATATGTAAAGAATATTCCTAGAATAAGACTGGTGTCTGATGATATTAACAACTATCACCCAGTCACCAGTATCCCCTTTATTGGCAAGCTGGTGGAGAGAGTGGTGGCTGACCAGCTTCAAGCTCTCCTGGAGGAAACCAATGCCCTTGATCTACTCCAGTTCAGGCCATGTCACGACATGGAGATGATACTGGTCGCCCTGCAGGATAACCTCTTGAGGGATGGTGACAGGGACAAAACGTCCTTGTTCGTCCTCCTGGACCTATCAGTGGCCTTTGAGCCACTGGTACCATCAACTACGGTATCCTCCTGGGGAGGTTCTCGGGGTTGGGGATTGGTGGTCAGGCCTTGGGCTGGCTTCAGTCCTTCCTGGAGGAACATCCTCAGAGAGTTCAGCTTGGAAAGATGCTGTTCACTCTGTGGACTCTCAATTCCGGAGTCCTGCAGGGGTCAATCATCTCATCTATATGAGGTCGTTGGGGGAGGTCATCAGGAATTTTGGAGCTTTTTGTCACTAATATGCGGATGACATTCAGCTCTATTTCTCCTTCCATCCTTCTGCAGTGGATGCTGTCCCATCCCTTGAGCACTGCCTAGATGCAGTGCTGGGATGGATGAGGGATAATAGACTGAGGCTGAACCTGGACAAGACAAAAATCCTGCGGGTGCCCCCCTGTCTGTAGTCTAGGTGCCTCCCTTTGGGGGGGGCACTCTTTCCATTTTGATGCTTTTAATTGTAATTTCTTGTATTGTATTTCTGTCGCCACTGCATTTTATGGTATTTAATTTGCACTTTTTAATGTACTGATATTGTTTTATTCTGTTACTTTGCTGTTCTGTCTAGTTGTTTGCCAAATGGGCGGTATATAAATCAAATAAATAAATTGTGAAAAAATGTTATTTACCCACGGGTTACATAGAGGTGTTCCTCTCACCACTCAGGCATACTACCTTCTCTGCCTGGATGGGTCACGTCCAGGAGGCTAGTGTACTAATGGTCAGGAAATGCCTGCTAAGGCCCATGCCTTTCCCTAGCACACTCTGAGCCCCTTACTCCAGGGAACTCAGAGAAAATACACAAGCAGCAGATTGCTGCTCCTAGTTGCAAACTAACCCTGCACAGAAAATGAAATAACCCAAAATACTTCTGAATCTCTGAGCATTCTCAAACACTGGATTAGCACCTTCAAATCTTTCACAGTTGTCTGAATCAACCACAGCTTCAGTTAAAAAAAATATTGTTTTATTAAAAAGAAAAAAGGGGGCATAGCATAGCCAAAAGGTTCCATTAATTCCAGCAATTAATTTTTAAAAAATCATCAGTTAGAGCTCAAGGCTGTTCCCAAAGAAAACAAAGAAAAGCTAATTCTCTAAGCCAGTGCTTCTTAACCTTTGTTACTCAGGTGTTTTTGAACTGCAACTCCCAGAAACCCCAGCCAGCAGAGCTGATGGTGAAGGCTTCTGGGAGTTGCAGTTCAAAAACACCTGAGTAACAAAGGTTAAGAACCACTGCTCTAAGCTATGTTCACAGACATGTACAAGTTCTTCGTAGGCGACAGCATGCTAGCATGACACAAGAATGCTACATCATGATGACCAGCCCATGATGATGATACAAGATGGAGGGTGTCTTTGTTCTTTCTTACTTCAAATCCTTCATCTCACCAACCACAAGCCCATAAACCAACCAGTCATGTGTCTTCCTGTAATTGGCCCTAGCTGTACCAATCAAGTTGCTTAATTAGCTCAACTCCAGTTGAGACGAATTTTCAAGGTCAAGACTTAGCTTCTTCCTTATCTGGGAACAGTGATACAAACAATCCAGTCTCAAAATAAGCGAGCCCAGTTGGTGCATTTCGCAGGACTTTAAAACTTGATAACCCTCTACTCACTCCGTAGATGTTACAGACATAGTGTTAACTCTATAAACCATAGCTCCCTCACAAGTATCACCCTATTAATACATACCACACAACTGTAAATAACACTAAACAAACAAAATGCATACACAAATGCTCAAAATTCATACAGTTACTATCATTTTTACTCAAACACAACAAATATTCTTGAATTAATATCTGAAATTCAGTGGTAAGTCACAATTGAAGTAGGTCCACAGAATCAGCAGGATTTGGTGAGTCAAGTCCTCTCTAACTGCCAGTGATTCAATGGGCCTACTCTATCAGCAACCTACTACTGGATTTCAACCAAAGTTTTTTTTTTCATAGAAAAACCAGCAGAAACAGAGCATCCCCTAAAAGGCAGCATAGGCAGCTGTTTGGAACAGATCGGCAAGTCTATCAATTGATGCTTGATTATCATAGCTTCCAAAACTGCAGTGCATATAAAGTACAGTGGGGTCTTGACTTGAGAACTTAATCCGTATTGGAAGGCGGTTCTCAAGTCAAAAAGTTCTCAGGTCAAATCTGCATTTCCCATAGGAATGCACTGAAAACCATTTGATCCATATCTGCTCTTTTCCGTCCATAGAAACTAATGGGAAGCTGCTATTCCGCCTTCGACCACTAGAGGGGGATATTTTGTTTCTTTTTTTCTTGTCAAGAAAGGTTCAGGGAAGGCAGGGAAAATACAGTCCAGGCAGTACAGGACCAGGCAGTCTGAAGACTGTCTCCCAATCCACTCTCTAAACGCTGGGAGGAGTGAGGAAGCAGACAGGCACCCTTTTCACTGGCCAACAGTTAACTGAAAGTTCAAATTTTGCACTTTCCCTGCCTCCCACGTGGGTTTTTTTCAGTTCTTAACTCAAATCTAAGTACTTAAGTCAAGTCAATATTTTCCTATGAGAGCGGTTCTTAAGTCAAAATGTTCTTAACTCAAGCCGTTCTTAAGTCAAGACCCCACTGTAGTGAAAAATTTTGTGTTTACAAAACCACATTAGCACTAACAATGATAGTTTTAAAAGACACAATCTTCATTCTCAATCAAATCTGTACAGCAGATACACTGTTCTAATATTTTCCTCAGTTCCAAAATTCTGTATTAAAACACTATATTTCCATTCTTTACCAAGTGATCCCCAGTTCAATGAGTTGAAATTAGTTCTCTAACTCCTGTGATTTCAATAAAAAAGCAACTGTGCATGAAGCAGATGATATACAATATTATAAAACTTGAGCAATCCACGGCTTCATAATCAAATTAGATATGTCCCTGGACACTTTTCAATCCAGGTCAGCGAGTCACATGTAGCCTTAACTCTTGGCAGAGAACAGGCACATACAATTTCACAGCCTGCTCACTTGCTACCTGTATGTCAAGCCAAGGTTACAGTTGCAAAATCAACTTCACACTACAGAGAATTGCTGGAACCTTACCTTAAATCTTTGGGGCTGGTGAAATTGTATTGTAGCCTTTTTCTGATCAAAGTCTTTCTTCAGCTGTGTGTAGCTGACTTTGCCATCTTTGTTAAAAATCTTTTTTTTCCCATTCACACACCTGCAGATGTTAATGTCCCTTCCATAGTATAAACCCTGCTTGACTATGTCTTGCAAGTCACTTAATGGAAATAGAGACTGGTAGTACAATGCCACAGAAGGGTCATTTCTCTGAAGCAATAGCGGCTTCTGCTCCCAGTATTCTCTGAAGAATACATCTTGTTTGATAGGAGAGATCAAACACTCAAACAAACTCTCTGGGTGGTCATACTTCCAAAGTAAAGGGCAGGTTGCTTCCACTTTTGCCTGTTTGCATGGCAAATGTGATTCCTTCTCTGTGCTACGTCGTATCTCTCCTTTCTTGGGCATGATCCTATGTAAGTAAAAAAGAAATTAACACAGTCATCCAGCACATATTTGTGTGAAGTATTACACTGCTTATTTTAATACTGTTCATGAATATTGGGGAGGGAGGGAGAACACTAAATGTATTATTTTGAAGTACAGAGATAGTAGAGATTTCAGCTTCCCTGTAGTCATGAGCTATACATACAAATCAGGCTAACATATCACTATGCTCCCCAAAATTCCTGTAGACACTTTTGAGACTGCTTCATTTCAGTATTACTTATTTCTGAGTCAATGTGCTCAAGAACATACTATATAACCATCCATAATCAAGGGTCCTATTCTTTTGCCAGTGTGCTGTAGCAAGTCATTTAATTCCCAGCCCATTACACAAGACCTTCTTCCAAGTGAACATGTACCGGAATCAGACTACAGGACTGCAACCCTGGACAACATGTATTGGAACCACATATCAACAGAGGTAAAGCATACCAAATATGCATGTTCAGGGTCACTATCACAAGTCAAAATTTCCTTATCTGTGAAAATTAAACCCACCAGGGGCACAGGCAGAAAGAAATTCAATGAATATTTCCCATTCCCATTACTCTCCATGGAGGAAAAGCATAAAGACACTGGTGTTCATGTATGTGAATTAATTTGAAACAATTTACTATGGCATGAATTAGCACCTTTTTTACACTTTTTCCTGCTACAGAAAGACTTGCAGTTTCTCTCCTAGGTCTGAAAAAATCAGATTTCTGGGGGTGGGGTGGGGTGGGGGGTGGGTGGATCTCATCTCAGCAGGGCCACCTCAGCTTTTCAGACCTCCATTATCAGATTGCACACATGTTTCTTTTAAGATAAAGCTTTTAAAATGCTGTTCTGTCTTGCTTGCTGAGATCCCATGATATTTTCTGTGACAATGGTAATTGCCTGGTGTCCTCAATCCACCTTTCTATTCTCCCTGCTGGGAGAACACTGCCTGCCTATTAGCAGCTGGCTTCAGCCTTAGAATCGCCAGAGAAACATATCATGTAGAATATTTTGAGATTAAAAAGCCACACAGAAATAGGAGCACCAATATATGATGCACACATCACTATCATGCCATTTAACAACCTGTGCCAGCCCCTTGGTAATGAAGGTAATTCATAAAACATTAGTTCTTCTTGTCTGCTACATCTTAAACTAAATATTTTAAGGAGCACCACTTTATGCCCTCCTGCATTTAGAAATACTTGAGAGCTACAGGAAAAAAACAGTGCTGATAAGATAAGGCAGATGCAAATATGAAACAATTGAAGCAAATAGATGGGACAATGGAACAAGAATTTGTTCCACACACATATCTGAAAGCAGCCAAAACAAAATATTGGAAAAAGAAATATAAGCATCACAGACCTGCAATCTCTGGAAATGTTTCAGAATAACCCTAACTATTGCCTATGGAAACTAGAAAGGTGAATCACAGTGGGAGGGGAGATAGATATACGGATCATAGTGTGAGGATTTCTATGATGTTTCACATTTTCTCTGCAACCTGTATTTGAAACCATAAATTCAAACATGTTTATGAGTAATCTGTCCTTTTTCACCAGTTACTCGTAAACATGTTCAAAACCACCCATAAACTCTAAGGTAGGCTGCAGAAGAAATATGACATGTCATGGAAATCCTCCCTCTGCTGGAGTAGTGCTCACTATTAAAATCTCAGACTCAGAAACTGCAAATCTTTGTCCTCACTGAGCCATGAAACTCCCAACACTGGTTGGGCCAGTCATCATCCTGTTGGACTGTTGTCCCACAACACTCCCTTTTAACATGACCCCAGCTCTATGGCTATTAAGATTATGTGAAAGAGACCCTGCATTCTGCCTTAATCCCATGAGAAAAGAGGGGAGATATAAAAGTAACAAATAAAATAAAACAAGTGAACAGACCACTGCACTTATCTAAAAGGAACAAATGGACTGTTATCTGGAAATGCTCCCTATCAAATTACACCCTCTCTTGCCCCAAGGGCCTGACAAAACTGAAAGACGACCCACCACCAAACCCAAAGAAGCAAATGCCAGCCCCACAACAGCAAAAAGGACTGTCTGCCTTGCAAGCAAGTTTAGGCTGTTTCTTTGAAGGAAAATGGGCCCACACAGGCTGGCAGTATTCCTCACTCTCTCAGCTCCCCAGCACGGGACCAATCCTCAGAACCACGGGTAGGCAACCTGGGGCCTTCCTGATGTGCTTGGACTGAACCTCCCAGAATCCCATGTGATCGTCCATGTTGGGAGCTGCTCCCTGGCAACCTCTGGAAGGCCACAGGTCACTCCTCCCACGGCTACTGCCACTGCCCCTCCAGAAAACAGATGACATCCTTCCGCTCCCTTACCCTTCTCTGCAACTCGGCATGGACGTGGGGATTGGCGCTATGGGGCAGAAAATGAGCATCAGCTAATAAAAAAAACACGTGGAAGTTGGGGGGGGTGAGGGAAGAAACCGGCAGGGCAAAAGCTGGGAATGGGGACACGGGTCTCGACGGAATATCCTCGCTTATATGTAGCACGTCGGGAAGCGGACACAAAGTGGGATGGCATCATCCCAGAAGCCAGGCCTCAGGCTGTATCACCAATGGTGGACAACTGTCGGGCCTGGCACGATGGCTCTAAGAGTTTGCTCGGAGGGCGTGCCAAGAGGGGTTCACCTGCCCAGCCCAGGAGGTAAGGGAGCACGGGCGGCTGAGCCTTGCTCCCCCATTCCTTCGGCGGGATCCTTTTCTCATGGGAAAGGGGCGCAAATCTTCTTCTGGAAGACAGGCAGTTGGTCCTGCCGCCATTGCTCTTTTGCCCATATGCATTTAATATGTACCTAACAGACCTAACAGAAGCAGAAGACATCAAGAAGATGTGGCAAGAATACACAGAGGAACTATACCAAAAAGATTTGGATATTCCTGACAACCCAGATAATGGGAGGTGATGGCATTCCAGCTGAACTATTTAAAATCTTAAAAGATGGTGCTGTTAAGGTGCTGCACTCAACATGCCAGCAAGTTTGGAAAACTCAGCAGTGGCCAGAAGACTGGAAAAGATCAGTCTAAATCCCAATCCCAAAGAACGGCAGCGCCAAAGAATGCTCCAACTACTGTACAATTGAACTCATTTCACACATAGTGGCGCTGTGGGTTAAACTGCATAAGCCTCTGTGCTGCAAGGTCAGAAGACCAGCAGTTATAAGATGGAATCCACGAGAGTGAGCTCCCATCACTTATCCCAGCTCCTGCCAACCTAGCAGTTCGAAAGCATGTAAATGCGAGTAGATAAATAGGTACCACCGCGGTGGGAAGGTAATGGCATTTCATGTCTAGTCGCGCTGGCCATGTGACCATGGAAACCGTCTACAGACAAACACTGGCTTTACGGCTTGGAGACAAGGATGAGCACTGCACCCTAGAGTCGAACACGACTGGACTAAATATCAAGGGGAACCTTTACCTTTACCACACGCTAGAAAGGTTATGCTTAAAATCCTCCAAGGTAGGCTTCAGCAGTATGTGGACCCAGAACTCCCAAAAGTACAAGCTGGATTTCGAAAGGGCAGAGGAATTAGAGGCCAAATTGCTAACATGTGCTGGATTATGGAGAAAGCCAGAAAGTTGCAGAAAAACATTTACAGTGGTGCCTCGCTTAACGGGTGCCCCGTTTAACGACAAAATCGCATACCGATGAACTTTTTGCTATTGCTTTTGCGATCGCATTGCAATGTTTTAAATGGGAAAAAATCGCTTTGCGATGATCGGTACCGTTTCGCTTACCGATTATCGCAAAGCGATGATTTTTGAACAGCTGATCGCCATTTCAAAATGGCCACCTGGTAAACAAAATGGCCAGCCGCTGTGTTTAGGGACGGATTCCTCACTTACCGGGCAGCGAAAATGGCCACCATATGGAGGGTCTACGCTTAAAAGTCAGTTTTAAGCCCATAGGAACGCGTTGAAGGGGTTTCAATGCATTTCTATGGGGTTTTTTTAATTGCATAGCGACGAAATCGCTTTGCAGCGATTTTCGCTGCACCGATTAACATCGCTATGCGAGGCACCACTGTACTTCTGCTTCACTGACTACACAAAAGCCTTTGACTGTGTGGGCCACAGCAAACTATGGCAAGTCCTTAAAGAAATGCGAGTGCCTGAACACCTTATTTATCACCTGAAAAATCTATACGTGGGAGAGGAAGCAACAGTTAGAACTGGATCTGGAACAACTGATTGGTTCAAAATTGGGAAAGGAGTGTGACAAGGCTGTATATTGTCCCCCAGCTTATTTAACTTATATCCAGAATACATCATGCAAGAGGCTGGACTGGAGGAATCCCAAACCGGAATTAAGATTGCTGGAAGAAATATCAACAACTTCCGATATTCAGATGATACCACTCTGATGGCAGAAAGTGAGGAGGAATGAAAGAATCCCTTAATGAGGGTGAAAGAGGAGAGCGCAAAAAATGGTCTGAAGCTCAACATTAAAAAAACAAAGATCATGGCCACTGGTCCCATCACCTCCTGGCAAATAGAAGGGGAAGATACGGAGGCAATGACAGGTTTTACTTTCTTAGGCTCCATGATCACTGCAGATGGTGACAGCAGCCACGAAATTAAAAGACGCCTGCTTCTTGGGAGGAAAGCGACGACAAACCTAGACAGCACCTTAAAAAGCAGAGATATCACCTTGCCAACAAAGGTCCGCATAGCTTTCATAGCTATGGTTTTCCCTGTAGTGATGTATGGAAGTGAGAGCAGTTACTATAAAGGATGACCGCCAAAGAATTGATGCTTTTGAACTGTAGTGCTGGAGGTGGCTCTTGAGAGTCCCTTGGACTACAAGGAGAACAACCCTATCCATTCTGAAGGAAATCAAGCCTGAGTGCTCACTGGAAGGGCAGATCCTGAAGCTGAGGCTCCACTACTTTGGCCATCTCATGAGAAGAGAAGACTCCCTGGAAAAGACCCTGATGTTGGGAAAGTGTGCAGGCAAGAGGAGAAGGGGACGACAGAGGATGAGATGGTTGGACAGTGTCAGTGTAATCGAAGCTACCAACACCAGGAGGCAGTGGAAGACAGAGGAGGGCCTGGCGTGCTCCGGTCCATAGGGTCACGAAGAGTCGGAGACGACTTAACGACTAAACAACAACGAAATGTAATACCGACCTTTCCGGGCTTCAGCGCTGCCTCGGCGCGGCCAGCAATGAATGCCACGTGGGCGGCAGCGTGAGCCAAGGCTGCGGCCCAGCGGCTCCTTTCCTGCGCGGCGAGCCAGCCAGCGAGCAGCGGGCGCGCCCCTTCCTGCTCTTGCCGCCAGCCGGGCTCCTTCCTAGTGAAAGGGGCTTGTTGCGTTGCCCGCCCGCCCGCCGGCCGGCCGCCAAGGGACTCGGCGGGACCGCGAGCTGTGGCTCAACCCGGTCAGGGCGCTGGAGACCGGCAGGGACCGTGGCCCGGCCTCGAGGTGCCCGCAAAAAGCGTCGTGCGTGAGGCGGAGAAAAGCGAGGGAGGAAGGGGGTGGGATCCTGCCGCTTGCGTTTCCCTCACAGGAAACGGGGGCATCTGTTGAGCTTTCACCAGGCAGCCGGCGGTTAAAGGAACGAGGCTCTTCCAAAGCAGGGGAGGGACCCGCACCGGTGGGGGAGCGCGGCTCCAAGAGGAACTTGGACTGCAACTCCCAGCAGCCCCACTTGGAAAGGCCCGTGGTGGAGGATGATGGGAAGTGTATGCAACATGTGGAGAGTCTCCCCTTTCCAAGTCTGAGACGGAAGCGAATAAAAATAAATCAGGACGCAGCGTTTGCAACTTAGTTCAAAGGAGACCCACCTGTTGCAGCTTTCCAAGCTGGTTCTCACCCTTCGCCGCCCCTGCCCAAGGCAGCAGGATTGGAACAAGCCTGGAGGTGGCATCCTGCGAGATTTTGCAACAGAATTTTGTAGCCCTGGAGCAAAACTGGGATCGAACCAGATTTTTTTTTAAAATATATTTTATTGGGGTCGGAGGAGGACATACCGTAAATGCCTTGGTTAGTTCTTGCTTTCCACACCCGACGTACATCTATTTTATATAGATGGAATAGTACCCAAGCAATCAGAAGGGATTTGAAGGTGCCTCATACAAGTCGGGGATAAATTTGCAGCCCTCTAGACCTGGAACTGCAACTCCCAGCAGCACTAGCTGGTACGGTCAGTTGTAAGGGATCATGGGAGTTGCAGTGTGACACTGGCAGTCCACAGGTTCCTTGTGGGAGGGATGAAACCTTAAAGGTGCAGACACGACTTTCAAGGCATCCCTTTAACTTCTGGCCTCCATCGGATGTAGCTTGAAATCGACAAGTGGAGGTAGTTTTGTATTTTGACTGGAAGAGCCTTGCCTGAGCATACTTTTAGATAGTACTTTGGAGCTAGCATGATAACATATCACTGTCTACATACATGGTTTCTTTTTTTTTCACCAAACAAGACCAGCAAAAAGAGGCATTAAAATTACTGTAAAATACAACAGAAATCTGAATACGTACAAATATTCTTGTATTTATAAATTAAAGTCATTATTGCAGGTTTGGGGCTTTGTTTTCTTGCAGCACATTTGCACAAGATTAAATATTAGAAAGTTCAACATTTTGGATAGGAAGCTATCAACACAGTGGATTCATCTATCATGCTGCACATACCTACCTGGGACAGTTGAAAGGGAACACCCAAAGAAAGCTATGAACCAAGGCCTCACTAACATCATGCAGAGTCCTTGAAGGGTTTTTAAAAATACAAGCAAGAACCTTCTTTTCTTGCTCCTTCCTGCCTTTTTGCTGGCCAGGTGGAAGAGTTGATGCCTGGATTATGGGAGATGAGAACTAACTAGAGGCTGTTAGTACAGTCAGAACTATAGTAAACTGATTGGCATCAAGGATTATAATTCTGTTGGGTTATGTTAATTACCCAAAATGCCTGTGTATGTTTGTTTCTTTTACCACTGCTGTATTTTTTTCAAGTGTTGTGCCCAGAGATGTGCCTCTATGATTTTTCTGTCTTCGATAATAAAAATCAAGAAGTATCAAATCTGTTTCATAGCTTTATAGCAAATGTCTTGATTCGAAGCTGTATTAGATATATGTGGCAATTGTGCCATTGCACTATTGTTTATATATTTGCAGACAACACTCGGAACTCAATTCCTAACATTATCAATCCCTAAGTGCCAGGACAATTAGGGAAAAAATTGAAAGCCTCATTAGTAAGATTTAACAGCAAAGAGTCTGAGTGTTTCAATGGCTTGAACAGAAGTACTGCTACTAGTTGGGTGGGATTAAAAAGCAAATAATGGACAGTAGCAACATTTTAGCAAAGTTGTATCCTGTAGCTAAGGATTACTTAATCAAAATATTTAATAAATAATCCAAACGACAGTTGTTGTGCTGGGTAGAGAAAGGCAAAACCCTGGCCGCGATTTCTGAAAAGTACTTTTGGAGGCAATGGTGCCTGTTAACTGCAATTTCAAGGGTGCTGTGAATCTATTCCAAGTTTTAGTCTGCTCTCAACAGGAGTGTTGAACCCAATCCTCAAAATAAGTTCACTGCCTTGGATAACTCTAAAGGAAACCAAACATGTACTCACTGTGCTCCTTAGAACTTCTCTCTGCTTGGATGGGTAGAGACTTTTGGGTAGTACTTTTTGCTAAACTGGAAGCCCAATTTCTTTCACTGTCATAACAGAGAAAATGTATGTGCCAGCTAACACCTTTTTAAAAAAATTCTATTTAACCCACTAATACCATATTCTTCTCATTTTTTTAAATCAGTAGATGCTCAATGAGGTAAGTATCTGGTTGCAGAGCCAGCAGTTGGGAACCCTGTGCATCCTGGGAGAAGAGCCACTCTATGTAGCCTTAGGCAAGCTATGCAGTCCTAGGCAACTATAGAAGGCAATGGTAAACAACCTCAGAGTATTTTATACCTGGAAAGGGTTGCCATAAATCAGAATTAACTTGGCAGTATGTTGTTGTTCCATATTGCATATCAAACCACAGAATTATTATGCATTATAAAACATAAAATAGAAACTGCAAACTAAAAACCATTTTCTCTAGAGTAGTTCCATTACAGTCAGTGGGATTTCTCCAGTGTTTGTGATACTGTAACTGCAGTCAAGAAAATCAAGGAAGCCATGATCAATTTTGGAAAATGTTTTCACCTTGTTTTTAATTAATCTTAATACCTTACATAGTTTCATTGACCCCCAAACAGAGTTTGAACATGGTTTGCAAATACTGTAGGTATTGAAACAAAGGCAAAGCTTCACAGTTGCTTAAGTGTACTAAAGGACAATGCCTTCTGCACCACTGTTCATCTGGGATTGGAGGCTATGAAATATAATCTTGATGTCATTTGCCCATGCGAACTCACATTATATTCTTTTTCCCCTAAAGCATTTCCCACAGTCCTGGGCACATACAATCTTTTCAAATATTGTGACTTACCTCTGGAATAATGGTTCACTGGGACCACAACTTTGAACCATCATTGGTTATATTGCGGACATGTCTGGGAGTTAAAGTCCAACATCTGAAGACTGATGCTTGGGTACCAATGCCCTGGCCTAGAGGTCTGTCTTGTAGCAAAATGAGAGACTATCTACATTTTTCCATCACAGGGTGATTTGGATTGGGGAAAGAACCAATGGAAAAAAGTATTAAGCAGTCTCTATATGCCCTGCCATTCTTTTACTCAAAGTCACAGCAGTTCAAAACTGTTGTGGTTTATACTTGAAATCATGTGCCAGATCCAGTGTCCGTTCAGCCGTATACAGACTTATCCAGGAGTCTGTGCCACATAAACCACTGGGTTTATTATTGAATAAATATACATAGGATCAGAGTACAAAAATTTTGGTTCCAGCTGTAACTTTTTTTAAAGATACTATGTTAAAATAGTTTGATTTAATTAAATGCTTTTTACTCCTTGACAGATCAGAACTCATTTTCTAATTTTTATGAATTAATACTTCAGAAAATATTTCCAGCCCAATCTTCTTATTGTGGTACTTAGATGAGAGATCTGATTTTAAAGAACTTCACTTTCAGTCATTCTACATTGTGCATCTGAATGGAGTGCTACAGGGTAGCCTAAAATGTGTGCCTCCATTGTTCCACCACATGTTACCAATCCAACGTGATCCAGGAAATCTGTAATCAGAAAGATGTCCTGTGATTTTTTAAAAATATCAAGAGCAGAAGTGGGAGGCTACAATTTGGATTGGGGGAAGATACTGGGATAGGAGAGGTTAACCCCTCTACCTTCCTGTTTCAAAATTCCTAATCTGACATGCTCCATGCAGCTACCACTAAATATCCTCCTGCAGGCCAAATGGTGACTCTGTGGCAGCGATCCAGATTAGGAAAGTGGCAGGGCCCTTCCTGTACTGTGTTGCCCAGCTGATATGAAGAAAGGTACACAATTCAGGGTGGGCCTGTCCCTGTTGTCCTTCCACTGGCAGAAAAAGCTTTTTTTTTTATTTAGGTAGAAGCCTTTGGCTACTTATAGCATGCAAAAGATAGGAGTTTTAAATGGATTCACTGATTTTCCTACTTTTTTATTTTAAATTTTATTTTTATTTTTAACCTTCACTGAGAAGTTTTAACTATTTAAGTGTGTTTTAACATTATAAGTGACTTGATTATATTTTAATATTTTGAACTTTCTATATTTTACCAGGGACATAATATGTTTTTCACCACTTTGGGGCATCTATCACATGTCTGCATAGACACCTAAGTGCACAACCAAGCGCATGACAGGACATGTTAAAACACATGGCAGACAGATTGCACATGTACACCAGTTACTTGATCTCAACATTATGTGTGATTTGGCTTCTCGTTGACTTTCTCTATGGATACAGTTGGTCTTTAATCAACCCATCAGGCAGAATTCATCCTTCAGAATTCCACTGAAGGACATATAAAAATGCTCCAGGAATGCAGAAGGGTAAATGAGGAGTGGGATCATCTGGGGAAGAAATCTGGTGCTGATTTCATCATACTAGTTTGGATCATCTTTGCAAGAGAGGACAGAGAATGGAGGACTGGCTATTATGTGCTTTAAGAGTAGTGTGGTCATGGTAGCTTTTAAATTGTTCTGTACACTATGTATCAATATGACAGCAAATCTCATAAATGCCAATTCTGCATGTGACACAGCAAAAGTAGATATGCAAGCCAGTTAAAATGATTCATCTTTTAGTACAGCAGAGACAAAAGTACAGCAAACACATAACAAACCCAGAGCCAGTGGGAGCCTTTCTTCTTAATTCACAGGTTTTTCATTCAGCAGCCAGAATCATATGTTTGTTACTCTTATTCAAGCATTGCATCTCAATGAATGCCATGTATTTAGTGACGCCCACTCTTCTGGTGTACTCGAAAAAGGTTTTGGTTATGGTCCTCTTCATTCATATATACAACCCCCAGTAAAAAAAGTTGAACACAATATATACAATTGGAAATATAATTCTGGAATATGTGTCAATAACATGGTTGTTCTGCAAAATAATTCTGCCTACATTTCCTCGCAATGATCTCTTCCTCTTAATGCGAGGTGCATCTGGATTGGCAATACTAGGTGCTCGTTCCCTTGTCGAACTCTCTGTGGAATGAACTGAAAAGGTAGTGAAGTCGATGTCAGGATCTGGTTCATGATAACAGCCATCAAAGGCCATTGCTTGCACGGTATCAATGTTATACTGTCCAGCAGCCTACAAAAGAAAGGATTACTAGCAGAGCAGGATGATAGAAGAGCAAGAATGCACAGAAAAACAAAGACCATTTCAGCAGTAATTGTACTACATAATGGCTGGAATTCAGTACTACATCATAACTAGAACAGATCCATTTAATAACGGAAGATCTTGTGAGTCAATGCCCATGTAAGTTCTGTTGATTCAGTGGGCTTACTCTAGTTGTGAATTACTGCTGGCTTTCAACCAATTTTTTAAAAGTTCCCTCTTTCAGAGTAATGTGATAAAAGAGTATCAATGGTAAGGATATTTTCACCATCTAAAATGCATCAATCATTATTTGATGCTGTTAGTGGCTTAAATTCTGTTGTTGATTTACATGTGTACAATGAACTACCACTAACTAATAAGGCACTGGCCAAGTTTATGAGGGATACATGTGTGTGTGTGTGTAATTGTCTGCAAAAAGGTACAGTAATATGAATAGCATCTGATTAATTAATGACAATTTGTGATGACGAGTTACACAATTTACACATACATATAAATTGCTAATTGGATTCTGGCCATTGTGTAATAAAAAACAGAGAAGCTTTCCTTTTTTAAAAAAATTCACATTCAAATGTTAAAATGTCAGTCTTGAAGACTAGAAAATTATTGTTGTATTGTTATCACTGTTATGGGTTCCTCTCTCTTTCCTTGACAGTCTAAACATAATTTTAAAATGTAAAAAAAAAAGTAATATAACACAAACAAATGTATACCTTCCCTCTCTTTTTCAGTTGTTTTCGTTCTTCTACTGTGGTGAGATAATTTACAGCTGCATATTCAATGACAGAGAGGAAGACAAAGAGAAAACTGATCCACAAGTATACATCCACTGCTTTTATGTAAGACACCTGAGGCATTGAGGCACTTACTCCTGTGATTATGGTTGACATTGTTAGCACAGTAGTTATACCTGCCAAAAGGGAGGGGAAAGGACATCAGTTTGCTGTTGTGTTTCGCTAAAATATACATTAAAATTGGTGGTGCATATGATTGGTGTCTGCCTTCCACTGTCAGAAAATATAGAATATGTAATAAGAAATTAGGGCCAAACTATACAATACAAACAGTCCATCATTACAAGCTAATATCCATTAGTGTTCCAGAAACCTGATTCAGGGCAGAGTTCTGTGTTTAAGGAACCATACTTGCACATGAAGCCTTTGTATATCTCCCAATGACCAATCACAAAACAAGTTACTTTGCAGATTCCAGGAATATGTGAAAAGTTTCTGCTGTGACAAACAGACTCAATGATATAAATTGCACTGTAGGAACTACATGTTGTGTTTTGTTTAATATAGTAGATCCTGACAGTTAAAATGCTAGTAAAAAGTAACTATCTTCTTGAGAAACATACAAGTTGTACAGGTTATCCTCAAGCCCCTACATCTCAGATGTAACAGGTATAAGCACAGAAATATTAAATTTCTTTTCTCAGTAATGAAATAAGTGTTACATCACTTAGGAAGAGAAAGATATTAATAACACAGATAGGCAGCATCTGTAAGCTACCTGTAAAGCCAACATATTCAAACTACTGTTAAGCTTTTCTTAATAAAATATCTTCAGATGCAGCCTTACCTAGTGATACTCTTGCAGGAACAGCTCTTCGGTCAATCCAAAAAGAAACCCATGACAGCATTACCATCAGCATAGATGGGAAATAGGATTGCAGAACAAAAAAGAATATATGCCTCCTCAGGGCAAAATTTATGAAAAGCCGATTGTACCAACCTGTTGAGAGATCACACTATGTTTACTAACATTTGTTGGCAACCCATTCTTTCTTCCACCCAACAGCCTTACTAAGAACTATATACTTCCCATACTCTTTATTTATGTCAATATTTTTCTTTGATAGTGACCTGTAATACCGCAGTGTTCGCAATAGGGATCAGCTGGAAGTTGTCAGTATCTAGCATCATATACAAATATGGTAGTTTCATTCCTTTGCTTAAATTTTTTTCACTGGAACACAAGGAAGCTACCTTCATAGGTCCATTTAGCTCAATAATGTCAATATTGAACAGCAGTGGCTTCCCAAACCCTATCTGGATAGAGTGAGGATTGAACCTGTGACTTTCTGCATGCAAAATATTTGCTTTACTACAGGATATAAGCTCAGGACCTCATTTAGGCGCCTCATCATTTAAGGTGGAAGATACATCACTCTGGACAGGATTATTGAAGTAGAATTTTCCTACACAGACAGCAAAATACCTAAAGCAACTCTTTGGGTTCTAGCCATGGTATATTAAAGAGGTGCTTTAGGTATTTTGCTGTCTGTGTAGGAAAATTCTACTTCAATAATCCTGTCCAGAGTGATATATCTTCCACCTATTGCCATAATAGATAGATTGCTTACTGTTGTTTATTCTTAATTGGGATGTCTATAAAGACTAGGCCTATCATTATTAGGCAGAATGGGGCAAATAGCAATGGTAGAAAACCTTCACCTCCACTTGCTCTTCTTCCTCTTCATGTTTCTCCAATGAACTAAGACGGTGAACACAACTATCCTCTGCCTTGTGAGGTAGGTCAGCCTGGGAAAGAGTGGCTGGCCCAAGGTCATCCAATAAGTTCTATGGCTCAGTCAAGAAGCTGAACTAGGTCCCAAGTCTAACCACTACTGACCTTACTGAACCGGATGCACGGTTCTTTGGAAAAGAACATAGAGGTACATGTAAAATTATTACTTTGTGAACAACAGGAAAATGCAGATGCCCAATTATATATTATATATGCAAAGTGTTACAGGGACTGTATTTCTGATTTGCTACATATGTGTAGCTTTTCTATGCCTTGTTACTGAGCAACCTAGGTAAGAATTGGTAGTCCAAGCTAAATTGCCACATAAGAGGAGCAGCAAACAGCATCCGTCATACAACTAAGTCAAGTTACCTTGTATTTAAAGTGAACCATGCTAACCTGTTTCCTGAAAAATAAGACCTAACCTGAAAATAAGCCCTAGTATGATTTTTCAGGGTGCTTGTAATATAAGCCTTACCCCAAAAATAAGCCCCAGTTAAGTGGAACCCTGCCTTCCACCATTGTGCAGCAACTAGAAGAAAATGATATGACTGGATGTGAATAAGTGTATAATGCTGTACATTTTTTAAAAAAATCCCCTGTAAATAAACCCTAATGGGTTTTTGGACCAAAAATTTATACAAGACCCTGTCTTATTTTTGAGGAATCACAGTGTAGTGTTTTCCATTTATTAGATCTATGGTTCTTGTATTATGTAATGGTTTATGAATATTCATGTTGCTGAGAGGTGGAGTCAAGAGAGATGCTATAAGAGGCGGGGTCAGAGAGCAGTTTAAGTCAGATAGCGTCAGTTAGAGAAATGTAAGAGTCAGGCAGGAGAGAAAAGCCAGACAGAGTAATAGAGTGTATAGTTGGGGAAATTTAGGTGTGATTAGCTATTGAAGATATTTATGAATCTCTGTAATCAATAAAGCAAAGTTTTATTTTAAAGAAATTGAAGTGTGGACCTGAATCTTTCTGAAGTAATGGTGATTTAGAGATCACCTGGTGGCAGCAAGTGTAAAAGAAGAGAGTGTTTGCCTTCATGTGCTCTGGGGCTTGAAGGTCAAGCAAAGGGGCACGAGGGTGGACGTCACACACAGTAATAACCACAGGAAGCTAAAAATCCAGCAAGTTCATTTCTCCATCCCTAGTAGTAAAAAAAACTAACAACAATATAATGACAAATCTAATTCATAACTTCTTGCCTTCTTCTCAGTCTTCTATCACCATCGTTGCTTTTTTCAGCTTTGGATGTAGCAAAATTAAACAGGTATGTTAGTTCTAAACTAGTATCTCAGGTTATTCGATCCATACATTCCTCTCTCCACTGCACTTTATTTATTCTATCTTGAATTACCAGCTGCAGCATGTACTTTTCATTTTTCATTATGTAATGGAGGTGTTCTAGCTTTTTGCATTTTATATGTTCTAAGATTTCTTGGTCTTTATTTAATCGCCATTGTATTTCTGCATTTATCATCCTCTCATGTTATAATAAAACCACAATTCCATTGCTTGTATTTTTTTTATAGTACCCTGTGTTAAAGTTAGACGATCTAAAATTATATTCTACTTGGGTCTGTTGCTACTAGAATGCTTCTCTAGGGCATTTCTATTCTGGATTTTATTATGTAGCTATGATCCCACTGTTCATTTAACTGAATTCCAAGGTGCACTTTGCACTTTCATTTTGAATCCTTAATTGCTGTTCTTCTTGATTTTTATTGATTACCATTAGTTTGGTTACCTTTGGTTACATTAATTTCCAAACCTAGTTAATGACTTATTTATTTATTTATTTATTTATTTATTTATTTATTTATTTATTTATTTGTTTATTTATTTATTTATTTATTTATTTATTTATTGGACTTATATACCGCCCCATAGCGCTACAAGCACTCTCCGGGCGGTTTACAATTTAATTATACAGGCTACACATTGCCCCCCCCAGCAAGCTGGGTACTCATTTTACCGACCTCGGAAGGATGGAAGGCTGAGTCAACCTTGAGCCAGCTACCTGGGATTTGAACCCCAGGTCGTGAGCACAGTTTTAGCTGCAGTACAGCGTTTTAACCACTGCACCACGAGACTTGCTTCATTGACATTATTGGTTAAGCTTTGCAGACTATATAGCTAGCTAGTAATAATGTATTGCCTGCAAAATAGATGCTGTTGATAACCTCTATTGAAAATTATGCATTTACTGTATTTGAATCATCAAGTGTACTGTATATTTAAAGATGCTCACAAGTATAAAATGAGAATCGATAGTAGGACTGTACATTCTTGCTATACTGCTCTTTATATCTCTGTGTTCTCTGTCATTTGATCCTTAACATTCATTACAGATTTTTCGTCGTCGTTTAGTCGTTTAGTCGTGTCCGACTCTTCGTGACCCCATGGACCAGAGCACGCCAGGCCCTCCTATCTTCTACTGCCTCCCGGAGTTGTGTCAAATTCATGTTGGTTGCTTCGCAGATTTTTATTATAGTACAAATCTCCAATTGTATGACTATCTCTTGAATGGAGATCTTTGTTGCCAACAAGAGTATCAGCTTGCCATCTTGGACTTTGTTTAAAAGAAAAGTATATGACACCAAAACTCTGCTGCCTAAGGGAGTATCCTCATTCTGCCTGATGGTAAAGCTGCCCCTGGTTGGGAATGAGTGTTGTTAGACTTCGGCAGCACAGAAACCAGTGAATAGAATTTACTGATTAAATCCTGGCTACCATATGCTCACTAACACAGTTCTTCCACCTCTAATGAGTAGAATCAGAACAATGTAAAAGAGCAGGACTATTGCTAAATGATCATAAGTTGTTTTTGTTTAAACACAGTGAAAAAAGCAAGCTGAACACAACTACACAGAATTACAATTAACCCAAAATTAACTTCACAATGACAAACACAGTTAGCACTCCTATCCCTGTGAAAAGCTTTCTGAGTAATTTCGTAAGGATAATTTTCTTCACTGTTTTACTGTTAAACTAAGCATTTAATTGTTAGATCAACCCCACTATCCAGGAGAGACACTGCCATCTAGTGAATTGCCAGCACAATTCTATGGGACTGATGTTAAAGGAATTAAAAGATACTGTAACTGCAAGAGTAGATTTCTCCTTATTATGGTGAAAGTCACAATGTGTTATATGTCACTTTAATAATTCTGTCTAAAGTTATGCATATCGTGTACATCATCATCTCTGCCACAACTAGCTCTATTATTAGAGCCTTCCAGCTATTTCCCCCTAGCTATTAGTACAAGTGTCAAAATAGGCAATACTTTTATAGATCACTAAAAATCATTGTGCAGTTCACAAGCTTTCTTGGATTAAAACACCACTTCATCAGGTTTGTACCAGTGCGAAGAATGTAAAGTCCTAACATACATGGCATGATGGGTTTTGCCAAGCACTTTGCTCTTGGATGAAAAGTTCAAAAAGTTCTTGGCAAGGTGGAAATCGCAAGGCGTGTCTCTCTTAGAAGTCTCTCTTGGATGTACATCTGAAGACTGGATGCTGTTTAATAGTTACAGCTTTGGCATTTGTGGATTGAGTGTAACAACCTAGAGTAGTTCTCCAAACAAAAAGCACAGGCTGTGTGTGTACACCCATTTATGGCCTTTCTTCGAAACAGACATGTTTCTCCTGAGCCGTGTGTGTGTGTGTGTGTGTGTGTGTGTGTGTGTGTGTGTGTGTGTGTGTGTGTGTGTGTGTGTGTGTGTGTGTGTGTGTGTGTGTGTGTGAGAGAGAGAGAGAGAGAGAGAGAGAGAGAGAGAGAGAGAGAGAGAGAGAGAGAGAGAGAGAGAGAGAGACTGACCATGACTGGAGAAAGGTTTCATGGGGATGTGAGAGAGGGTGAGCAATGTGTGGCCTACAGACTGAATAGGTCCCAGAGGGGCTCAAAGGCAGCACCCCTGCCAAGTTTTATTGTTCAAAATATCCCCTTGTACACTCTAGAGCAAATTTTTTTACATCTTGGGGCCCTCAGCATTCCTGTCCTCCAAATACACTTAAAAAACAAACAAACACTGAAGTGTATGAAGGAATTTTTTAAGTTTTAGAAGTCTTTTGACATACCTGTACTGCTGTAGAATGCCAATCCACTAGAAGCACTGAATTCTTCAATGAAGAACTGGGAAAGAGAAATATGTTCATCTGTGCTGAGGGATTCATTCCCATGCTTCCAATACAGCATCAAGTCATCTTCATTGTAGGCATCTGTAGGACAATTTCTTTAAAAATTAGTATACCATCCTCTTATTTCTGGTAGATACACACACAAAATATGTCCAAGGACAGCAGACTTTGTAGATCGGGTGCCATTTGCACTAAATAATTTGCACACTGACAGACAGCTATGGACATGTCTTAAATAATGTGCACATTAGAAAAACATTTGAAATAAGTATGCCTTTCAAATGTGCACAAGACACTTCATTCAATGCAAGAAGTTGATTCAAGCAATGTGTATAATTTAAATCATACATACATTTGGAGAACAATGCATAAAAGGCATGGATTGGGCTGTTTTTTAAATACCTATACCTACACAATAGGGCATGTCCAGATGTGGAGGTGGGAACTGGGAAAAAGAGGAAGTCCATGCAATGGACTTCATAGGTGTCCCATCCCTAGCATAGATGTTTCTTTAACTTGCTATGGATTAGATGACATTTGGAAATATCTGTCTCTGTAGGTGGAGACAGTTTGGTTGCTTAAACAAAGCTCATACTTTAAGAGGAGAAGATCACTGAAGAAATATTTTGCATTAAAAATTAAATAAAACTGCCATGAGAACTTGATGACAAGACTATATTAGGTTTTGGACATTCTTTAACATGGACCTGTGTAATCTTCCATCTCATTATAATGTTAATAACTGGCAGCAACCAAGTCTTCAGACAGATCAATAACATTCAGTAGCATCCTTTGCTTTTGTTAATATTGCTGTTAAGTAAAACTAAGAAAAGTTAGAACAAATTTCAAATTCTTAAGTCACTCATATATCTTGCATCATTCATGATAATGCTATGGGTATGGAGAATATATAATGCCATAGTAGAATCAAACTCACAGCTTTCCAGCTCTAGAGAGCAGTTCTGAGTATCCAGTGGGAACCTACTGAAGTCCATGAAGCACATGGCGGACACTGTTATCCTGTCAAAAAGCCAACAGAGGAGCATATCTGAAATGTTATGTGTCTCTATTACAGCTTTGTTATACTGTATATGAGAGTACTATAATCTGTGAAGACAGATTTCATGGGGTTCCTATATTCCTCAAACAAGTCTTTTTTTCCTTATTATAGTTTAATCCAGAAGTAAAAAAAATATAATGCTGCCTTGGAAAAATCCACAGGGAAGACCAATTCCCTCTGTTTTGGCAAAGCAGCAGGCCACCTGAGAGTAAATTTGATTCCAAGCATCATGTCTTAAAAATCCAATCTTCCTCCACTCGTCATGAGGGTTTATCACCTCTAGTTTGATAAGAAACATAGGACTGTGGTGCTATATGTAAATTCATGGTCCTCTACTGCCATAAATTCTATCAACATGGGGAAAATGTTCTTGTATAATTCTCTCCTATGGGAAGTGGCTTTCATTTCCTCTTATAAGGAGGCAGGAGGTTTGCACTATAGGTACAAGTTCTCCTACCTACTTCCTTTCTCACCAGTTTACCACCAGCTTTGGATATAGCTGTAATTCTTTGTAATTTTGTTTTCTGGGTTTTTTTTTCCATCTCAGTATTCTTAATCTTTGTCCTCAAGTTTCCCAAGGTGAAATTGCAGTGCAATTCCTATGGGTAGGCACAATATATACCATGTTTCCCTGAAAATAAGACAGGGTCTTATAATAATTGTTGCTCCAAAAATGTATTAGGGTTTATTTGCAGGGGATTTTTTTTTAAAAAAAAATGTACAGCATTCTACACTTATTCACATCCACTCACATCATTTTCTTCTGGTTGCTGCACAATGGTGGAAGGCGGGGTTCCACTTAACTGGGGCTTATTTTTGGGGTAAGGCTTATATTACGAGCACCCTGAAAAATCGTACTATGCTTATTTTCAGGTTAGGTCTTATTTTGGGGGAAACAGGGTACTCCATATGTTTTGGACTGCAAATCCCATAATTCCTGACTTGTAGTAATGCTGGCTGACCTTATAAGGGTTGTAGTCAAAACACTGAAAGCACCAGGGATACTGTGTGCTTCACAAAATAGATTTGCAACTGGCATTTTCTTCAAACTTCTTGAAACAATAAGTAAAGTGAAAAACAGGAGAAATGACTATTTGGAGCCAGAACCTGACAAAACATCCAGTGAGCAGGCAGACAAGCTGGCTCCTTGTGAGGCCCAGGTCAGTTGCTTATTTAGCCAGGAAGAAGAAACGCTTTTACACCTCTACTAGGTAAAGGGATAAGGCCAATGGCATATATTTATCTATGGAGCTACTCAGGAAAATGAGAAGACATCATAGGCTAAGGGACCCTCTGACATGTAAGACTGGGACATTTGAAATTGTGAATATTTTCGAAACTAGGTGAAATATATTTTGTAAAGTAATAATAACAGTAAAAAGAGTAATGTATATGTTTTGCAAACATTATCCCAGTAATTTCAGAATAGTGATCTACTATTCCTAATGCACAGGTGGGAATGGAGTGAGAAAGGATGATAGAACTTGTCTTGCCTAAGACTGTTTTGAAAGTTCATGACAGCAGTAAAATTTGAACCATTAGAACTGCCTGTCTTACTACTAATAAATAAATAAATAAATAAATAAATAAATAAATAAATAAATAAATAAATAAATAAATAAATAAATAAATAAATAAATAAATAAATAAATAAATAAATAAATAAATAAATAAATAAACCCTAAAATATAACAGTCCATACCACATATATGATTGTTAACTCACTATACTAGGAATAAAATTTAGACTGACCTCAAAGTTACTTCTGCCTTAGGTGTTCAAATGCTCCAGTTTTGAATGGCTTTTTATTCATTAATGCAGTTCTATTGTTTTTATCACACATGTTCACCAAATATTATTCCAAGGGCAAGAATTTAAAAAGCAGTTCACACAATATTAAAAAAGCAACAACTGCTACTATACCTTTACTACCAATAGTAATAATAATAACAACAATAAATGCAATATGTTTAAATAATACAATGATAAATTATGACACAACCATTAAAAACAGCGGCAGAACATAAGAAATAAAAGCTCCACAGAGCACAAGTGTGTTAATCCTCCAGTCCTTCGAAGGATTAAAAGGCCTGGGAACACTTATTTTTAAATCTGTCTGATACTGGAATTACATCAAAGGGAGCAGTAGGCAAGCTTTCTTAAGGAAAATGCTGCACACAAAGGGGGGCTTCCATTCAAAAAGACCTTTAAATGGCTGCTGCCCATCTCACCTTTAAGACTGGACCCAAGAGCCTCAAATTATGATTTCAGTTTCTGGGTGACTGGAGTTGATCTGTGTGAGTTCAGCAAGTGACAACAATGGAAACCACACAATGGAAAACTAAAGCTTGCAGCTTAAAAATTATTACTTTTTTGGACTAGAACTGGCAGGAGTTGTAGTTTTGAAAGGTAACTTTTCCTAACTCTTCATAGACATTGGACCAAATTCTCTTACCTAGTTATTATTAGTTATGCTGGCATAGCATAAATAGCATAACGTTTGGAGGCAAATTGCTCCAGCTTGTCTGGCTCAGCATGCAACTGGTAATGTTTACGAAAATGTCTTAACTTAGAGTAATTTGCCTCCAGACATTATGCCATTTGTGTAGTTACATACATATTTGTCCTATATACCAAAATAAACTAACTTATTGTTTCCTGGCATTTCTGCCACTTTGGTATTTGTTTTCATGTGATTAGAAGATAAAGACAATTCCACTTACCGTAAACTGAAGAGGACATTGCCATCTGGATAGACACGTAACATAACATTCTCCATAGTTGTGTCATGGATGAAAGATCTTTTAGAGTGAACAAAAAATATGTCAGGTACCCAGATCTTTTTAATTAGTCTTCCATCAAAGGTCATGCTTCTGTTTCTGGTACTAGGGAATGAGAGTCTCTCATCTTTCCAATAATGTCTAAGATACAAAGTCATTGTGAAGTCCTTTAAAGAGAGAGAGAGAGATTCAGAGGAAGATTTTGTAAAAAGCAATAAATCAAAACAAATTAATTCATCAGCTTAATACCACTATCTTCAGAAATAGCCATTGCAAAAGATTTTTACCCTGAAGAAAAATCATGTAAAACAGCTATGTACCTTGCTGGTGCATATATTAATTTATTTTATTTATTTTATTGGATTTCTACCCTACCCATCTAGACCAAAGGTCTACTCTGGGCGGAATAACAAATTTAAAAACAGTTAAACCAATAAACATGCACTATAAATCCACAATGGTAAGGAGTGAATTTAAGATACAGCAAGAGGAAAAGTCTGCCAAAATAGCCAGGTCTTGAGTTTGCTTCTGAAGACACCCAGAGAGGGAGCCAGGCGGATCTCCAGGGCAAGTTGTTCCAGAGGCAAGGGGCCACTGCCGAGAAGGCCTGGTTCCTTGTTCTTTCCTTCTGGACCTCCCTTAGCGTTAGGCCCCTCAGTTGCCCGTCCTGGTTGGAACGAGTGACTCTGGCTGAACTGGGTGGGAGAAGGTGCTCTGCCAGATATACACACATAAATGCATTTTGTCACAGATAGGTGATATGATTATCATATGCCTCTTGTTCTTTGCCATCCATTTTTACTTATGATATAGAATTTCACAGGAATCCCATAAGAGTGCCAAAGTATCTTTGGGGGGGGCATGTAAGGAGAAATGAGGGCAAATTGCAGAAAAACAAGGTGTTCTTCAGAGATATACACTGAATGTTTTAGAAAGTACTCTAGCTTAAATCTATTTTTGTCATATTTGACCCTTCATCACAATAGATACGGTTACAATATAGATACAGATCAATACAGATAGAGATGAAAGCAAGAATCTGTTAAGTGGCTTCAATGTTTTGCTTCCACTTATCCACATTATAAATCCTGTGTAATCTTCCAACCCTCCTAACTGTTGTCTTGATTCTGCTCCAGGCTACAGTACAGGAAAGAATGAAATTCATAGCAGAAATGGGATATTTTACTTTTTCAGTTGCACAATACAGAATCCCTCAGCCATAAAAATTACTGGGCCATGTTGACTAGGAAATTCTGGGAGATAAAATGACCTGACAAAACTCTTTTGTTGTTGTTCAGTTGTTAAGTCGTGTCCGACTCTCCATGACCCCATCGACCAGAGCACGCCAGGCCCTCCTGTCTTCCACTACCTCCCGGAGTTGGGTCAAATTCATGTTTGTAGCTTCGATGACACTGTCCAACCATCTCGTCCTCTGTCATCCCCTTCTCCTCTTGCCTTCACATTTTCCTAACTTCAGGGTCAGGCAAAACTCTACTTCCTAATAAATATAACTATATCAATCTTCAACACACATTTACTGAGATACAAAACATAATAGTTTTATTATTACTAAGAATATTAAAACTGCAGAGCTGGAAGGGACTTTGAGTCCAACCAATTGTCAAGGAGGCACATTGAGCAATCAAACTCACAACCCCGCCAAAACTACAGAGCTATCCAGCAGTTCAAAGCATTTCTAAGAGCCATAGCATATTCCTAATACAGATACATATAGAATTAGTTATTCTGATAAAATTATCAATTTCTTCCAAAACTAATTTGGAATTAATTCTTCCCAAACTCCTGCTATTTATATACCTTATCATTAGCTGATGTAAATCTGATATTTCTGGAAAGGGGTTTCAAACAATGATAAGGCATAATTTTTGGAATAAAGTTTCCATCTGTGATGGCTTGTCGTGGTTTGAAATCTCTTTCCAGAAATATCAGATACTCAGCCATCATAAGTTGAAGAAGATAATGATATAATAATGATAATAACCTTAAAGCTGCAGAGTTAGAAGGGACCCTATGGATCATTGACTCCAGTCCCTGTCGAGGAGGCACAGTGAGGAATTGAACTCTCAACCTCTAAACCATTACAGTGGGGTCTTGACTTAAGAACAGCTCGAGTTAAGAACATTTTGACTTAAGAACCACTCTCATAGGAAAATATTGACTTGACTTACATACTTAGATTTGAGTTAAGAACTGAAAAAAACCACGTGGGAGGCAGGGAAAGTGCAAAATTAGAACTTTCAGTTAACTGTTGGCCAGTGAAAAGGGTGCCTGTCTGCTTCCTCACTCCTCCCAGTGTTTAGAGAGTGGATTGGGAGACAGTCTTCGGACTGCCTGGTACTGTACTGCCTGGACTGTATTTTCCCTGCCTTCCCTGAACCTTTCTTGACCTATGAAAAAAAGAAAAAATATCCCCCTCTAGTGGTCAAAGGCGGAATAGCAGCTTCCCATTAGTTTCTATGGACGGAAAAGAGCAGATACGGATCAAATGGTTTTCAATGCATTCCTATGGGAAATGCAGATTTGACCTGAGAACTTTTTGACTTGAGAACCGCCTTCCAATACGGATTAAGTTCTCAAGTCAAGACCCCACTGTAATTTATCCAGAAGTTCAAAGAGATTTCTAATGATCCGACCTTCTCTCTCTCTTGTTTCTACAATGCTTCATTTTATCATTTAGTTAAATTCCCACCTAAGTCCCCCAAAGTCTTTGGAAGGCAGAAAGAAACTAGAATTTTCTAGAAACCTACTAAAATACATAATATTTATTTATTTATTTATTTATTTATTTATTTATTTATTTATTTATTTATTTATTTATTTATTTATTTAATTTATACCCCACCTATCTGGCCCACCGGACCACTCTAGGCGGCTTCCAAATATAAAATCAAATAATAAAACTTAGACAAATACATAATAATCAAACAAGAACAGCAGTAAAAATAAAAAGGAAAAGTAAGAAAAAATCAAGAGTTGGCTGGAGGGAAGGCCTGAATAAACAGCCATGTTTTTAATTGGGTTTTAAAGGTGCCCAGCGTGGGGGCCGCGCGAATCTCCGGAGGGAGATTGTTCCAGAGGCGAGGAGCCACCGCCGAGAAGGCCCGGTTTCGTGTCTTCTCCTTCTGGGCCTCTCTCGGCGTCAGGCTCCTCAGCTTCACCTCCTGACTCACGCGGGTGATCTGGGTAGACCTTGTTGGGAGGAGGCATTAGAGATTATTATTATTGTTGTTGTTGTTGTTGTTGTTGTTGTTGTTGTTGTTAGAGATTATTATTATTAGAGATTATTATTATTAGAGATTGGGATAAGTCCTTTTTAGGAGTATAGCTCCCATAACCTCCAGACAGCAAGGGAATTGCAAGCTTTACATAATATTGCTGTATCGACTTTGTTGTAACAAGAACAAGAGTCCACAGCACTTTAAATGCAAAAATGTCATTAAAAGACTACCCTTCTCTGCATGGGTACTTTTCCTGTAAACACACACACACCGCTTTATTCCTGTGGTTCCACCACCTTCTGTGTTGCCTGTGCAGACTGGCCATTTTGGGTGTGGAGTGGAGTGGGCTACAAAGGGTGTGCTGAGGTAGGGAAAGGAGTGATATGCCACTTGGAATGCTCTTCCCATCCCAACAGCAAACAACGCTTTGTAGCCTGATCAGCTGTCAATTAAGCACTTTGCCTGATTGTCTGGAAAAGTACTTTTTAGTTGCTCCTCTCTCCCCCTGTCCTTGCCATTCTGTTTTCTCCCTCCCCTCCCCACCCCTGCTTCTTTTCTCTTCTTCTCCCCCAACTCTCGTTTGGAATCTGCAGTCACCATACTGAGGCTGCTGGAGAGTGCTTTCTCCCAGCTAAACAGAACATGCAAAAAAAACAACCCACCGTGCCCTACTATTGTGTCAGAAAGGTGTGCAACAGCTCTTAAAGAGAAGGATTAGTCAATCTAAAGATAAACACAAGTGGGCACAAGCTTTTTTTAAAAGCCTAATTGTGCACTCAACAATCCATAGAGAGTGTGGACAGGCTCTATGAAAAATTTGCAGAGCAGCTCTACAAAAGTTGTTTAAACTATCTGCAAGTAACTAAGGCTTTCCCACAATGGCAAATTTACTCTTAAATTGGGAGATCATGAGGGTTTTATTTGTAAATCTATAAGATCATATTAAAGCGTGGATAGCTTCCTCCATTGATTAATCATCTTAAACGGCTAATTTCCCAAATAAATAATTGGACAAAATGGTTAGTGCATGTTTTGCTTCATATTTCCAGTCTGTAAGGACTAGAGACAGTATATATTTTTAAAATGCAAATTGGAATTTGGACCAGCAGGGCAGCAAGCCTGGAATCCAAGTAAAACCTGAAAGCCCTGTTAGGGTTGCTATAAATTGTTTCTGACTTGATGGCACATAACAACAACAATGTTGGTGACAGTGTTAAACCACTGCCTGAACATCTTACTTGCCTCTAAAACCTTACTGGAGTCACTAGACGTTCAAAATGAATTGCTGATATATAACAATATTACTGTGACCTGATCCTAAATACTGTAGAAAGGTCACAGTGAACTGAAATAAGCAAAGTTGGGCTAATGTGTGGATCCATCAGAAGCACGCCATTCTTTGAAGTTTTATACTTTTCTAGACAACATTATTTGAAGTACAGACAATGCTGTGTGCCTCCGTTCCCAACATCTAATTGCTAGTTAATTAAATCACAGTTCTAGTTCAAAAACTTACCATGTCAACTTCTGAAATGCTGTCAATGCTCTCTACTTGTACATCAATACCCACTGGTATGGGTGAGCCTTTAAAATAACAGAGATTATGTGGCTATCAGACAGGATAACTATAACCTTTAGAAATGTAAGATGAATTGATCACCTGCGACAGAACTGGCATGCGGAATTCAGTCAAAATCAAAGTACATGTTAACATGCATACAGAAGTGAGAGTGTGTACACATTTTTAAATAGGGAAAGTTACTGTGGAAGACAGCAGTTGAACTGTCTGAGAACAGTTTAAGGGTTAAGCTAGTACCACATTCTGTTCTAAACATTATAACTTTAAAGACTGCTGGCATGTTTCTGCAACATCGTTTTCAATAGTGATTTGTAAATAACATTTCTTACACAGTTAACAAACATGAAACTTGTTTCCTTGTTTTCTGTATTTGAAACCACTTAAGAGACTTTAGTTTGTTTTTCCTAAATGGTGTGAAGGAAAGATTGTAGCTGCATATGGGTGCTACATAATTAAAAACTGTGCCACATACAGATGGTAACATTTTTTATTCTCTGCCGTTTGAGGACTGTTCAAAGTCAGAAAGCAAAGCCAAAAAAAAAAAAAAAAAAAAAAGCAAAGTGTGCTGCTTATATACCACCCCATAACACGCAAAGCACTCTCTGGGCAGTCTACAAGTTAATTATGCAGGCTACATATTGCCCCGCTATCAAGCTGGGTACTCATTTTACCAACCTCAGAAGGATAGAAGGTTGAGTCAACCTTGACCCAGCTACCTGGGACTGAACCCCGGGTCATGAGCACAGTCTTGGCTGCAGTACAGCAGTTTAACCACTGCACCACAAGGCTCCTTAATCAATCAGTTAATAACCCACCACCTCATGGGTACCTGGGTGTAATTAACAGACACACAGAGAAAATGCAATTGATGTTCACATTCCGGTGGTTTTCTACTAAATTTATCAGATAGGGTTTTGGTAGAAATGTGTCTCTTTTCTCTTTCCCTTGTTTCTCTTATACCAGAGACTGGAGTCTATTATAACAGTTCTAAACAATATATTTGTGCTACATCATAAACCCATCTGTCAGGTTCTTCAGACAACACAGTCCTCTCCTCCTTTTTCTTTACCTTGAATGTCCAGTAGCAACAATTCATACCTCTGATTTCTCTTTATGCAATCCAAGTATTCTAGCTTTTTGTTTTTTTACAAGTTCCATTTCTATAATTTCTTGGTCTCTGTACAGTTTCCTTAGTACTTCTCATGTATCACCCGCTTGAACCAAGAAATGTTTAGCATTGTACAATAAATTAACATTTCAAATATTTCTTTATTGCTATAATAACCTGTGTTAAAGTCCCCAATTCAATGCTATAGATAGATCAGTGGTCCCCAACCTTGGGCCTCCAGATGTTCTTGAATTACACCTCCCAGAATCCTTCACCACCACCTCTGCTGGCCAGGATTTCTGGGAGTTGAAGTCCAAGAACATCTGGAAGCCCAAGGTTGGGGACCACTGCTATAGATCATTGATACATAGTGCTATGCAAGGAGTGTTTTTCAAGTCAATGTTAAGATTTTGTTGTATATTATGTTCTTCATTACAAGTAACCTGTCCCTAACCATCCGTGTGCTGTTTTTTATTATGTGGCTATGAACACTATCCAGTCAACTAAATATAAGTAGTTATATTGCTCAACATGCTCTGCACTTTAATTGCGATTTCTTAACTTTCTTTTCTGTCTGTCTGTCTATCTTTCTTTTGTGGGGAGTTGCTTGCCTTTCAGTGTTTGCTGTGAACTTGGTTATCTTGCCATTTTACACTGTATTCATTAATTACTTTAGTGACTCTACTGAGTACCCCTTGCAGACCGTCTAAATTGCCATCTAGTAATGCCAGTTGAGCTGACTGGATATCTCATTGAGTTAGGTACCTGGATGCAGAGCCAGAGGTTAAGAGTTCAATTCCCCACTGTGCATCCCTGAAGAGCCAGTCTGTGTGGCCTTGGGCAAGCTGTACAGTCCTAGGGCACACTTCCCCGCTCCCAGAAGGAGGGAATGGTAAACCACTTCTGAATACTCTCTACCTAGAAAACCATACAAAGGGCCACTATAAGTCAGAACTAGCTTGATGGCACAGTCCCTGCCCATCTCTAATCAGGAGCAATGCACCCCAAGCTGGTGTGGCAGTGGTCTGAACCTATTCTTAGGTTTCTGCAGATTTTAGTATGTATTTGTATGTTTCTTGATCAAGGGGCAGTCTATGGAAAATAAATTGCTCTGACCTGGATGTGGGTGCCTCATGGCCTCATTATCTTTGGGAATGTTTGTAAGCAGCTTCTTTCTTTCTTTCTTTCTTTCTTTCTTTCTTTCTTTCTTTCTTTCTTTCTTTCTTTCTTTCTTTCTTTCTTTCTTTCTTTCTTTCTTTCTTTCTTTCTTTCTTTCTTTCTTTCTTTCTTTCTTTCTTTCTTTCTTTCTTTCTTTCTTTCTTTCTTTCTTTCTACCCACCCTTTACCTGGAGTTGTGCTCAGGGAAAGCATGAATTTGGAGTGTAGGATATGTCCCCTTAGCATTCTCAGTCAGTAGCCAGGCTTTCTCAAGTGTGCGATCTCACTGTGTGCCCAGAATCAGAGTGCTGCACATTTGCTACCCACCCATTCTACAACATAACAGAGGCACCTGCAGCAAGAAAAATATGGTTCTACAAAGAAAGACCAACAACAGACATTTAAAAAATTAAAGGAAAGTAGAAAACAGCATTTGGGTTGGGACTACCTGGTGTTACTTTGACCTATGAAATCAATACCCACACAAGAGAGAGAGAGTTGTCCATCCCACATTCATACACACACTCAGTTCTAAGCGCAGTTACCTAAACAAAAAAGCAAATAAATTCTAGGGCATGGTCAGTATAATAAACAATATATAATCCTTTGCTTGAAACAAAATGTCACACCTGGAAGTAAAATAGTTGCTCAGAGGGTTGGATGTGGAACAAATAAGAATTGTGTGAAGTCAAGCTGAGCTTTTACCCACCCAAAATAACAACAGTAACAAAAACAGTACAGTTAAACAAATTTACCGGTAACTACTGTTACCTCCAAACCCCGAGGGACATGGTGCTGCTGCGGGTTAAACCACAGAAGCCTCTGTGCTGCAAGGTCAGAAGATCAGCAGTCGTAAGAGTGAATCCACGTGACGGAGTGAGCTCCCGTGGCTTGTCCCAGCTCCTGCCAACCTAGCAGTTTGAAAGCTTGTAAATGCAAGTAGATAAATAGGTACCACCTTGGTGGAAAGGTAACGGCATTCCGTGTCCATTTGCGCTGGCCACGTGACCACAGAAGAATGTCTTTGGACAAACGCTAGCTCTACAGCTTGGAAATGGGGATGAGCACCTAGAGTTGGACACAACTGGACTAATTGTCAAGGGGAACCTTAACCTTTACCTACCTCCAAACCCAGGTCTCATTGCAAAATCATGGTCCTCTATGCGAAGAAGTTGTTCAGATTTCATGGGCCGAATTTTGGTACTGTCTAGTTTTCTCATCTTAATTTCTCGTTTGCTGCATTAAAAAAAATTAAGATAAAGTGTGTACCTTATATGATTTTATTTTATTAAGACAATTAAAACCATGATTAAGAGTTTTAACAGAGTATATGTAAAAGAAGAACAATTATATTGGAGTGCATGTTCCTAATCAGAGAAAAAAAAAAACAAGTAGTAAAATAACAGAGAAACAGGTTATTCTTCTCTTTGCTTCCCTTCAGACCACTGGCCAGGTTTGTACAACACCCTTGCAGAGTTGCATTTTTTTGCCAAGATATGTATGTGTATGCCACAGACTGTTTTAACTAGAAAACCTGTCAGGCCACAGACAAGTACAGTATATGTTTAAAACAGTGGCTGTGATGAAAGACCCCCCAGAGGAAAAGACTGGAATATAGCTCTAAAAGACATCTATCAAAATTACATCATAGGGTCATCATAAATTGAAGGTGACTCGACGATACATAACAACAACATCAAGACTGCAAAGAAGACATGATTACCCCAGCCAAAGAGTCATCTCCAAGGATAGCCCATCTGTAAAGAGGTCATACAGACTGGATCATATTCTTTTCCTTTTCCTTTTTTTGTACTGCGAGGACTATCTGGAAGGCTGGGAAGCAAACAGCCTAGAATGCTTTATATTTTCATAAGCAGTCTCTGTCCATCTTCTTCTTGTTGTGAAATGTCCTGGATCATCAGATAGGATTAGCCAGTGAGCAGGACTAAGATAAGCATGTTAAGTGGACACATGGCCAACACCGGGCCAGATCACTGGTCAGCCTGGCCAGAAACCATATAAAAGACATACTGCCAACTCAACAAGTCAGCTTGCCAAGCCATGTTCATCTACAGGAGAATATAACTGACAGATCAGTTTGCTCCTCTTTCAGCACAACACTCCGCTTTTCTGTTTTACTTTTCCAACTCAACTTGCCTTACATCCTCTGTGTCCCTGTACAAACTCAATCGTTGCTGAGTCCTCTTAGGCCTTACAAAGCTGAATAGTTTGGTGTCATCACTTTTGAGTTTTTAAAAGCAATTTTTACTTTCTACTCACCTGTGAAATTTCTGTTTCACTGGAGGCTGCTGGTATGTTATTTTACTTATAATTTCACTTCCCCTGGCCCTCTGCCAAGAAGCAGAATAAGTGTTCCATTTGCCCCTGTTCTGAAATACCTCACTTATTCACTTCACAATATTGGAAGCTGACAGTGAAAGGAATTGGACTAAATAGGGTCACTTGAAGTCTTTATACTATAGACCATAGCAGCCCATTCCAAACAGTTCAACATAAATGAGTCCTTAGTTGTTCAGGAGGTGTTCTCAGATGAAGCTTCTTTCTCTAGCTTTCTCTCTGCCTGAATGGCTCTACTTGTCTCTGCCAGGCCTCTTTGTGCTAACTTCATTTCTTAGCTGAAATCACTATCATAACCCTCAGAAATCCAGGATTTAACCAGAGAATCCTGCTACTCTATATTGCTTTCCTGATTTCCTAGTTTCTGGCCTAGAACCTCTGTTAGTCTGTTCTCTCTTCTGATTCTTGCCCTAGAATTACCTCCCATTGTTCCAGCTGGAGTTCCTCAGCTTCAAGTCAGTCAAAGGAGACTAAGGAGAGGCAATACTTGTCTCTCAATCTGCCCCCTAATTTCTTCTCTCTCTCACTTTCTCAAGAAAGAACCTTCTTTTATTTCCTCTTCTAATCCTTGTTGTACATCTAAAAATAGTCTGTTCAGGTACTGCAGACCTTTGCCGAACAGCCTGAATCAGCCATATAGGTTTGCTTCTTTTGAGTCTTCATTTCCTCATATTAATTAGATATTTTATTGTGAATGTTTGCTATATTTTAATTCAATAAAATTCCCCTTATAAATAGCTTTGTGTAAGTGCGATATACAGAGTCCCATCCGTCTCAGGATACACTATTGTCATGGTTCAAAGATTCCTTACAGGTGTGTGTCCAAATGTGTGAGCATCCAAAAGTGTGGGCACATACATGTGCTCTGAGAGCACACCTGGTAACACCATTGCCTTCAACATCTAGCGGGCAATTGAACTGGCAATGGAGGAGGGAGAGGCTCATGCACTTCCTGTCATTATGCATAATGGATTATGATTGTGGCAGTAACAATGATGGTGAAAAATATATAGTCAAGCCTTGTTCTTATATTAATGTGTCCTGTGGCATTCAGCTCTGCTCTCACCTGTCCATCACAGCTGGGCAGGGGAACCTCAGCCAATGAGAGGACGGAGGGTGGTGCAGAAGTGGGAGGAGCTGAGTTATATAAGGTGTGTGTGAGGTGTGAGGAGAGATCAGAGTTTGAGAGATGAGTGATTAGAGAGACTGATAGTGAGTGAGAAAGTGCCTGTCAGTGAGGGAAAAGTCTGTGTGAGCTAGTGTCTGAGAAACAGTGATTGTCAACTTGATTATATACCTGTGATTTACTACTTTTATTTCATGTAATCAATAAACCTTTTATTTGTTTGAAAGAAACCCTGGTCCTTTTGATTATAAGGATAGGTTGGTGGCAGCAAGTTTTTTGAAGAGAAGTAGTGGGCACTCTTATACGCCTGGATGGGTAGAGGCTTGAGAGTGGCCTGCTACATGTCCCATATTTCAAATGAATATAATAATACATACAGGCCAATGAACATGGGATTCTCAGCAGAAATTTCTCTGAGGGATTTTTTTGGGAGGAGGGGGAGACCAGGATCTCTGGGATGGAAATCAGAAGCAATGGCCATATGTACCTGGGCCAGATGACTGCCAAAGAATAACCTAACTGTGCATAACAGCAAGATGGAAATAGAATTACTGGAAATTAAAATCAGACACACAGGCAAAACAAATGAAAATGATCACCAATTAATTGCCACAGGACTGGCAATGTTTTTAATCAGACCTCCTCTGAGCACCCTCGGAGCAATTCATACAGGAAAGTGCTATCCTGGAAAGCAATGGAAACCAATGGAGCCTTTCCCAAGTGGCTGTAGCACGGTCAGGCCAATAGTGTGTGTGTGTGTGTGTGTGTGTGTGTGTGTGTGTGTGTGTGTGTGTTTGTATGTGTGTGTGTGTGTGTGTGTGTTTGTGTGTGTGTGTGTGTGTGTGTGTGTGTGTGTGTGTGTATGTTCATTCCCTGTCACCTAAGTATGGTAAAGTTGTGGGACCAAAATAAAAAAATGACCTCTTTCTTGTATTCATCCAGAGCTGTATTAACCATGCTTGGTAAGAGCCAAATGATCTGCTGATCATCTCAGAGTGCACACTGGCTAATATTAATTAAAGCTGTTCTCCAAATAACTTGAGTCCGAACTCTTTACAACATCACAAGAAAAGGCTATGGATTCAAATGATAGAACCACATTAACAATGCCCACATTTTTGCCTTTGAGTAAGAGTGATTAATATTGAAAGCCCAACATGGAGGGATGCCTTAGATAATACAGGGAGTAGGCTTTTTCTCCAGCTAGATTATTCTTGTGGTCAGTGATTTCTCAGGTGTCAAGCATGTCCTTTGTCATCTTAGCTTCCCCACTGCAGATGCAGGGGACTGAACCTAGGATCTTCTGGGTGCAAAGCATGTGGTTTTCCAATGACCTATGGTTGTGCTCTGAAGTCGTCTTCACATCCAGAGCTTTCCCCTCCAATCAGGCAGTGCCAGAAACATAACCCTGCCTTAAGGAGACACCTCCGTACGTGTGTGCTAACACATCAAGTTTGCATATGATAGGTTTCAGAGAAAGAAATAGCTTTATTGTGATGTCACAAACACTTCTGAACAGATGTTACAAACATGTGCACAACCGCATTTCACACAGAATTTTCAATAAGAAGGGGTACGGAGGGTGAAGGGAAAGCAGTACTTTTCTTTCAAGAAAATAATGTGGTCACAAATGTAATGTAGGGTGGGGGAACTATAGCTCATATACCATACACAGGCCTCAGATTAATTTGATTGAGTTCCCAGCACCATACAACTCTGTGGATCCAGTCTTGCTTTCCAGGTCACTTTCCCCAGAACAAGATAAGAAAAACACATTGTAAAGGGTGAAAAGTTAAGTGGTATATTCTCAATTTCGGTCATAATGTCTCCATTCCATTTTCCTTTTTATGTGTTAAGCAACTAATAAGAAGCCTTTCAGTTATGTCCTCAGGTCTGCAATTGGTATTATCAAGCCAATGGGATGCACTATACATAGCCTATGCATGGCTCTTTCAAATTGTGTTGGCAGGGTTCTTTTCCCATGACACAAGGCACTTAGCTTGCTTTTGCTTTCGGCCAACTCTGTATCTCTTACTTTATAAGCATGGTTGAAAGGGGCAGTTGTCTCCTGAAAGATCTCAGAAACTATATGAACCAGAAGCATGTTACTTTTGTATGGCTGAGTACTACTCATTCCTCTGTTTAAATAACTTGGACAAACTATAGTTCAGCAGCAATTTCCCTAGAGCAGTGGTTCCCAACCTCGGACCCCCAGATGATCTTGGACTACAGCTTCCAAAAATCCTAACCAGCACAGCTAGTGGCAAAAGTTTCTGAGAATTTCGGTCCAATAACATTTGGGGACCCAAGACTGGGAATCATTGACCCCGGCTTGTTTATTTTCCAGTTTGTATGTCCTAAAAGGTCTTTGAAATACTAAGAGCTAGAAATACTAAATTTTGAAGAGATAATAAAGATTTCCTAATTTAAATAATTGGATTAATCCATGTTGTTAGAAGTGACCACACCAAGGGAGACCAAAACTTTTCTACTGTGGCCTTTAGCGTCTGGAACAAAATGCCAACCAAGATACATGAGTCTCCTTTCCTCTTCGTGTTTGGAAAGCTGGTGAAGACGGAACTATTTAGAGCTTCTTTTAATAAGAGAATCTCCTGGATGCCATATCAAGGCATTCCATAACCTGAGAGCAGACTCTTTTGTGTCTCCATCAACTGTCCTTGCACGGACACCAAGAAGACAGCTCTTAACCATTGAAAAGGCTCATATGTGGAGAAAGGGTCCTTCAGGTAGCTTGAACCCAAACCATATAGGCTTTACAGGTAATGACCAGCACTTTGAACTGGACCCGGAAACGGACTGGTAGCCAGTGCAGTTGTTGTAGCAGAGGCATTATAAGCTCCCTATAAGTGGCCGCAATCAGTAGTCTAGCAGCTGCATTTTGAACCACCTGTAGTTTCCAAATCATCTTCCAAGGCAATTCCATGTAGAGCAAGTTACAGTAATCCAAGTATGATGTAACTAAGGTATGCATTTACTATAGGGTCATTTATATTTATGATTTAATTACTGTTCATGTATCACCGTACTGTACTGTTTATGAATGTATTTTGTGTTACTGTAAGGGTTTGAGGGCTTTAAGGTTTAATTTTGTAAACTGCCCAGAGTAGTGCTTGCATGAATGGGGTGGTATATAAATCAAATAAATGGATGGACGGATGGATGAAGGAAAGAAAGAAAGAAAGGTCATTTAGTCAGTCAGTCAAAAATAGGTTTTTCCCCAGTCCCAGTTGGGACCAATGATAATTAGCACTGGGTAGCAGCCAGCTTTAGTCATTTCCTGGGCTTTACATTAAGGTGGCACAAGCTGAAGGGGGGGGGGGAAACCAACCAGTACAAAAGAAACAAAGGGGTGGGGTAGGAAAAGAAGAAAAAAGAGATGGCTCCAGGGTGAAAGGTGGTTTGAATGCTCAACAAACTTTTAGTACTGGGGCGAATGGTTACTGGAGTGGAGGAATTATAAAGGCCAGCATGAAAAATACATTGAAGATGGGGAAGAGAAGAAATAATGTACTGAGTGGAAATCATTGTACTGTACGTGGATAAAACCAAGCACATTTGTGAGTACCAAATACACATGAATTTATTTGGTACTCACAATCTGAGTCATGTTCATATTTTGACCTGCACTTTTTCATTTCACCTCCATTTTCTAGTGATGGTCATATATTTAGAGCTTTTGCATGCACACACCATTCATTTAGCTGGCACTTATTTAGCCAGAAGTCACATCTGAAAGTCTGCGTCCATGTCAATCAAATTACTGACTGCTATGTTTCTAAATCTCGTCTCCTAGCTATGTCACATGAGAGAAAACTGTTGAAAATCAGTCACACAAGATCATTCCTGGTCACACATAACAAAATGTTAATATAATGCGTATTTAGAAATTGATTTCTTATGGCTACAACTTACACTACAATCCAGAGTTATGAGGGGAGTATTTGGCTTATATAAGCAGAACTGCTGTGGCTTTTTTAGAGCAAAATGATAAACATTTTGAGGGTTTAGATTTGCTGCTTAAAGTTCAAGACTAAGTGGGGAACGGCCTTTATTTCCATGGGAATGTCACAGGTGGCAGACAGTGGCTTCCCAAATTCCCGCAAGATGCCCAAGGTTGGTAAATTTTAGTTTACCTCATTGCTGTTCATCAAATGTAAACACAAGGCTGAAAATAAACTGACTTTACTCACATTATGTTGCTAAAATTCAAATAATATTAGCCATGTTTGCATTTACCTGATATCAAGAAAAATTTAGCAATTTGTTTCATATTTAATTCCAATAGCAATACTAGGGCACTCTGGATTCTGACATTAATGCTTATCCCATTTGTTATTGAGCAAGGTTGCCCTTTTGATATAAAAACAGTCCAAAATAAAGATGACAAGTAAAAGACACCTGTTGCTAGTTTAATAATTAAGTTGTTAATTATGCAAAGGTATGGTTTCCATCAGCATTTTCTTCTGTCACAGATCTCTGTGTCTCACTTCATAGTGAAGATGAAATTAAGGGAGAAAAAGAAGGCCCCACAGTAAATAATTAGGTGAGAAAGACAATCCAGGAAGGAAGGAAGGAAGGAAGGTCAACAGTATTCAGTGAGTTTTCATGGCTCAAGAGGAACTAGATTCTAGTTCTCCCAAAGCCCCAGAACAACTTCAATGTATATTTATTCATTCAACTATAGTGTAGTACGTTTACATATATAAACTATTATATATAAACTATATATAATAGTTTATATATGACAATAATATCATATATAAAACTAAGTAAATAATACGACTGAGTACTCATATTTTGTCACGGAATTTCATATTTAATCAAATGTTCCACTGGGTTGACTCACTATTTAGTGTACCTAAGACTGGAGCCTTTCAGTGAAATTTAATCCATTCATGTTTACTCAGAAGTAGGCCCCACTCTGTTTAATGAGGTACAAAGGTCAATCTATTCATGCTTAATCGTCCAGTTAAATCTCTATGGCTGCAACCCTATACCTACTTACCTGGAAATGTCAACTGTATTAAAAATAAATGGATATCCGTTTTAATAAATACATTGGAGTATTTGCTAATGTCCAAAAGAATAACATTCCCTATGCAGACATGGAATGATAATGCTTTAAAATCATCTTTCCAAGGCAATGCAGACAAACAGCTTTGGAAGAGGGAACCGGGACACAATATTAATCTGATGAAAGGTGCATAACAAAAGTAACATTTTCATGTGATATTCTTTTTTTAAAAAGCAACATGTCATTCAGAAATCTGGTTCTGGAGTATCCAGCAATCCTGGTATCAATTAAAAGTGAATCCTCAAATTTTATTGCCTTTAAAAGAAGGCTGAAGAGAAGGAGATATTTAAATACTCCCTTTTTAGAATCTCCACCAAACAGGAATCATAAAGGAATTAGATGCTCTTGATGATGATGATTCTGAAATTATTATTTCTGGGAAGAAATTTGGGAAAGCTGGACATGGATTAAAGAAATTTCTAAAAAAAAAACTTAAGGAAAACATATGGGTGAACTGAAATGATTAAGAGACAAGTAAAGGATGTAAAAAACTGGATTATACCTGCTTCAGGTGAGCTGCACAGATTGTGGTTAAAACATTTAACAAATCTCCATCAACGTATAGCAGTGTAATTTAATCACTTATTTCAAAATTCTACAACTGAAAATTGGATGACAACAGGCCACACATTTCTGATAATAAAAAGATAATCAAAAGGGCAATGACTCCAGTAATTATCAACCAGTTACATGCCTTCCAACAATGTTCACATTCCTCACAGGAGTACTTGCAAAGTCAATATATAATTATTTCACTGAAAACTGCCTATACCCAACTGAACAAAAAGGTAATTTTAAAAAGTTAAGAGTCATGAAATATCAGCTGTTTGTTGACAAAAAGACACCAAAGAATGCAAAAAGACAAAAGACAAATCTTAACATGGCCTGGATAAACTGTAAATGCATTTGACTCATTGCTGAACAACTGGATTAACACCTGCCTAAAAATTTTTGGGATTAGTAAAAATATTGAGAAATTTCTCAAGAAAAACACGGAAAAATGGAAAACTGTCTTAATGGCACATGGTGAAGAAAATGGGGAAGTTGGCATCAAAAGAGGAATATTTCAGGGGGATTCCTTGTCACTATCACTGTTTAACATCTCACTAATCCCCATATTAATAATTTTAAATAAAACTGTGTTGGGCTACCATATTTCAGAACAAGGAGGAAAAACCAATCATCTCTTATACATGGATGACCTAAAACTATATGCAAAAAGTTCCACAGAGATAGAATCACTGCTGAACACAGTGCAAATATTTAGTGAAGATATCCAAATGAAATTTGGAATTGACAAATCTGTAGCTGTCTATACACTGTGGCAAGATTCAAAAACTAGATGGAATAGAGTTCAAAACTGTGATATTGTATTATAAAATCACTATCAAGTAATGAAAATTATAAATACCTTGGGATACTAGAAGCAGATAACATCTTGCACATAAAAGTTAAAGAACTCACAGAAAGAGAATACATCAAAAGACTGTGGAAAAATCTTAAAATCAAAATTAAATGGTGGAAATACTATCAAAGTCTTAAACTTATGGGCAGTTCCAGTAAGTTCCCAGCTGGAATAATAGATTGGATCCAAAATGGATCAAAATCAGATCAAAAAACACAGAAACTTATGAAAATGCAACATACACTACTTCCAAAAAGTGATGTGGACAGCCTATATTTACCATGAAAATTTGGAGGCCATAGATTACTGCAAATAGAGTGGGTAGTACAGGAAGAAAAAAGAAGACTAATTGATTATATTAGTACAAGTAGAGAAAACTTAGTTAAGGTGATGAAAATGGAGAATATTTTGAAAACAACAGAAACAAAGGCTCAATATAAGAAACAACAATTTGAAAATAAATTAAACAGCTGGAAAATAAACAACTACATGGACAACACCTGAGAAATACTGATGGAAAGCATGATAGTAATTCAACAGGGGCATGGCTAAAACTGGGGTCAATTAAGAAAGAAACCAAAGGCTTGATTTTTGCTACACAAGAACAAGGACTCCAAACCAATGTGATGAAAGCTAAGATCCAAGGAATTATTGCTAACAGAAAATGTTGATTCTGCCAAGAAAAAGATGAAACTGGGTCACACCTCATCTGCAAATGTCAAAAGATTGCACAGATTACAAAACTAGACATGACAGAATGGCAAAATTAGTGCATTCCTCATTATGCAAAAAATATAACTTGCCAACCCCCAAAAAACCCATGGGAACATCAGGTGTCAACAACAACAACAACAACAACAACAACAACAACAACAACAACAACAACAACAACAACAACAACAACAACAACAACAACAAGATTTGGCATTTCTGGATCCAAATTGATAGACACCTTGAACATAACACATCAGACATAGTAGTAATAGATTGGATCGGGGAAGTCCCCATTTTCTGAAACCTTCTCTACCAGATAATAATTATTATTCAAATGATTAATTTGAATGAAGTAGTATTAGTATTAGTATTAGTATTAGTATTAGTATTAGTAGTAGTAGTAGTAGTAGTAGTTGTTGTTGTTGTTGTTGTTGTCATTGTCGTTGTTGTTGTTGTTAGGCATAGCCAATAAAAAAGACTGTGGGGTCTACTGAAGTATGTTTCATCCACAAGCAAGATTATTATCATTATTCAAAAATACAAAAAACCTAAGCTTGTAATATCGCTGGGTTTTATTTATTTATTTAATTTATATCCTGCACCATCTGGCAACCAGGCCACTCTGGGCGGCTAACAACAATATCAGCAAGAATATTAAAACAAGATAAAAAATAAATTTTGTGTTATTTTTAACAAATTGGTGGTGACGGTGGTGATTGTTAAATGGTTCAGAAAATAAAGGGTGTTTTTTTCTATATAGCAGGATGATAGGGAACTCCCATCAGTCTGTAGAACATTCCACTAGCTGGACTGCCTTAAACCTTCTATCTTATTGGTAACAAATCCAATACACCTGATTTATTTCACTCTGGAAGGAGATATTATCTCATAATCTCAGGAATCATGCCAGGTCCTTAAGTCACAGTTTTTCAAAGTATATCTGTTGTTATGTAAGTTTTTCTTGTGTTCAACTGATCGATTTGTCAGGATACTATCCTTTCTGTCCAAAGAAGATCAAAAGGCTGCCATGCACATAGAACCTCATTCAGAGAATGAGATAATGAAGCCAGTGTCTCCATTCTCAGTCAGTGCTCCTCTCTGTGGTTGGCACTAATTGTCTTAGTACATCTTACCATTGTCCTTCCTCTATCCTGCCTGTGGCAGCAGCTGATTTCAAGCATTTCAGGCAGGACTACTAGGAGATGCCCAGCTGGAATGTCTACATGTAAAACATATAATTTAATAGTAGGCTAATGCTTTTCACTCTTCTTCCGTTGCAGCCTTTTGAAGGGAGGATGGAAATGAAACATGGGAAAACCTAGCTCTATTAGGAATCTGCTTTGGAAAGTTGATCCACCCCACTTATATTGTGTATTATTATAAATACAATGTCTTCCTTAAATTCTCCTCATTCTAATGTTTTACAGCTCCTTACTACATTTTTGTTAAAATGTCCGCAAACATTTCAGGGGACTGTCTCCCAAGGCAATCGTGTGTATAATATTAAGTGTGATTAAAGTCATATGCTCAACTGGAAATAGTGAAATACATTACTAGCTTTAAGACTGGGATTTAAAAATGATGATAAAACAATTCCATAAATTAAAGCACACTTTATAAAGCAAGCCTTCTGTAATATGATTGGAATGAAAGTTGAGCCTGATAAAAAACAGAATCTTCATTGTATACCTTTACTATTAATATCTAAAGTAATTCTAAAATTATCATACTAACTTAGGTATTAATATATTGCAAAGAGCAAACTGGGCTTTAAAACAGTTATTTTAGCCTTTTAACAGTTTACATCTTTGGGCTATTGCAGTATATTGTGCTACAGCCAAATATTGTACTAGATACAGAATTATAAGTGGATCACCCGTTAGCATGTAATGCAAACAAACTCCATATATGCAAAACACATATTAGAAATATTGGAAAGAAAATTTTACTGGCTTAAGTGTTTACTTTTGATGATTTTTGTCAGAGTACTAGTTTGGCTTCATCTCCAAATGCTCTTTCGTTTGCATTCTTCTCTTATCTTCCTGGTACGAAATCAACAAACAAAAACAACCTTTCAGCTTGAGCCAGAAGTAAGTCAGCTTTAGGATAGTGATAGACAGAGAGTACATAAACATAATGGCAGGCATGATGCCCAGTAACCAGCTTACTCACCTATTATGCCTTTTCATAAATGACCTTTGAAGATGGTGGTGATGGTAATGATGATGGTGGTCACTATTATTGTTTAAAAGAGAAGTTGGCCAAAAACAGGTGAAAAGGAGCAACAGTTTTATTGCAAGTACCATGTCTTCCAATCACTGGAATAAAACAGGTTCAGTCAGCCCGCATCAGTATCCTTTCATTCTGGTGCTCCAGATTTTAAGAAACATCATACAGTGAAGAGGATGTAAATAATATGAGGCACTGGAGAATATAGGAGGCAAAAGCATCTCAGCTTTCATTCTTCTTTAGTGTCTCCTCTTTTCCCCTGAAGTTTTATAATTCTATAAAATCCATATTGTACAGTACAGCTTCATCAGCTGGATGCTGCAGTTTTATATTCAGAAAACTACATATGAGAAGACTGTATGTAGCTTGTCCCCATTTTCATCAATTCTTTCATTGCCTGTGGGCACATTCCTAGCCAGTGCTCTAACACCCACTCAGTGTACTCTTTGATAGAGCTCTTACACAGACAAAAGAGTGATGTCAAAGATTTAATCTCCTTAATCCCACACGACACCATGTTTTTTTAAAAAAATCTTTCATTACCCTATGAAAATCTGTGATTAATGAGAAAAGGCCAGGAAATTAATCTTACTTACTGCATAAGAAGAAAATCATTTGGAAAACATAAATATAATAACTAAATTAGTAAAGTAGCATGTTTGCTTCACAGACTATAAAACATTTCCCCCAAATGCCTTATGTAGCAATGAGTATCCATTTTGACTAGGATAGCTCGCTAGCGTCAATATACTTGGCAGTTAATCTGAAATTTGGAAATGCCAAGAAACTTTCCTTTCCCCAAAAATTCATAAGGCGCAACTCTTAGTAAGATATAAGAATTTACTCTTTCTCTCTCACCCTGACTCACGAGTGAAAATGGTGATTCCTGTTTGCAGCAAAGAGGGAAACTGCAGTTTTCTTGATTAAAGTGAAGCATTTATTAAATATTTTAGGGGGAATGTGTCTGTCTTCGTCACCTTAAATACCTCAGTTACCATGACAACTATACTAGGATTGCTATAAGTACCTGTACCTTGACGGGACATAACAAGAAGATGACAATGTGGGTGGTGAAACAGGATTAGTTTTAGGATCCTAGTTTCAGGATCATTTTCCTAAACAGAACCCCCTTTCTCATCAATGTTCCTTCAAATTTTCACCCCTCCATGTGCAAGTCCTGCATAGGTTCCGATGTGACAGGAATGAAAGGGCTCAAAATGATAGCTGTGGGTGCATGGAGGAGGAGGAAGCTGTGCGGAGCAGGGGAGGAGTCAGTCATGCTTGAGCAGTCACGCAACTTAGAGGGAGACTTGTTTCTGATATATTGATGTATCAATAAATATTATTTTTGAAATATATATATTTATAAAGAGGCTAAATTGTCCCTTGAAGCAAGAGAGAAAATAAACCAGTACCATGGGGTAATCAGCCATTACGATTCAAAAAGGGGGAAATAAATTGGTACTGCTAAAATTCTTGGAATATTCGTCCTGGAATATAAACCACGTGACCACGATTCAGTACAACTGAGGTATGGAAAATATCCAAAGAACTAGAAAACATTTCCTTTGTGTGACCAGGGCTTCAGGCTTTAGGCTCTCAATTAATTGTTATTTCTTTTGGAGGGGGCTGATGTTTTTGCTCAGAATTCAAACCACTAATTTGTGGAGAAATACCAAGTAAAGTGAAGTAGAAACATATCAGGAAATATATGTCTCCTGTATCTAAAAGGTGGCTCAAATGTTAAGTTTTGGGTTTTCTCCTCTGTCCAGCAAGTCCAGTCTTCTTGGCACAAGGAAAGATTGGTATAAGCTGAGCAAATACAGCTACAACTAGCAACCAATAACAGCTGCTATGGTTGACTAGGCCATTAGGCAAGGTGAAGCAATTACCTCAGGTGACAGAGTGTTGGAGCAGTGAAGATAAAGCTGCTGCTATCTCCTCCATGCCTCAGTGTGGGTGATCACGGAACAAAGGAAGTCTAATTGCCTTAGAGAGAACAAAGGAATTGACAGCGAAAGTCCGAGCCAGCGGAGCCAACTGGCAATGCCCTGAGGGCTCTTTTATTGACTTAGTACATAGTATGTTATGAGAGAAACAGATAGGATGCTAGTTACCTAATCGTAACTAGGCTTGGCTAAAACAACCCTTTGATCTTATGCTCTACCTCTAAGCAAAAGGGCAGAATAAGGGGCTACCCCGCCTGCTGGCAGCTGCCGCATCCTGCCGGGAGTGTTTGCACGTCACTGGAACAGAATGCAGCTACAACCTTTAAGCAGAGGTTTTCCACACCTCAGTGCCTGGCTGTTTGAGGAAGCAGACCATCTATTTGAATAGTGGCTGGCTTTGAGAGCATCCTCAGAACCTAACCACTGGGAGGGGTAACCATGTCTTATTCAAACAGCAGGCCAACTTTCCAAACTGGTCATGCCAGACACACATTTTATGATCCTGGCTGGTGCTTTCTATACCTATTTATGTTTACTTATGATTGCTATGTTCACATTACATTCAACCATTAAAGGCTGTAATTGCATTTGTGCAGGAAAACCCTCCACACAAAATAGGTTGTGTAAATCAGTTCTCTACTAATTTGAGTGGTTTAAATCAAAAAAATTTTACCAAAAAAAATCCAATAATATCAACTGCCCTTCAAGAGACGTTCAGTTTTAATCAGTTAGGTAACCAAACATGGCTATCAACAACAGGCTGATTCCCTTACACGGTTATCTCCTTTTTCTCTGGGAAAAATTGTACTGGAGTATTATGCATCATTATAAACTGACATTAAAGAACAGGTTAATCTTTCTGTTGTAACAGATATATTTTCCATGCTATCAAATAAAAGAAAGTTAATGGACAAAGCTTATAATGGGTTAGTCATTGATACATATATTTTCCCTCCAGAAATACAAACAATTAAACCTGAACATTTGGCTTTATGCTGTCATTAAAATGTTTTCTTAACATTATCCCTCCACTTTTTACCCCTACAAAGCTCATAATGCTTAGCTTTTAAGGATGACATAATAGACTGCAGTAGTCCTACAAATGGGAATAACAGACATAGACATAACTCTGTGTTCATGCTTGTGGGTGAAAACTAAAAGAAATAAAGGTTCATTCCACACACGTTTGTTTGACCTGTAGTTTTCCTCATAATAACATGCAGGACAGGCAAACAATTTAAAAACAAAGGAACATTAATAATTCAAAGAAGACTGACACTTTGAGTTATGCTAAATTTCACTCTGGACCCCAACAGCTGGTCCAGATAAAATAGTGCTGAGATTAGAGAATGATGAAACCACTGGATTCTTTTTTTTTAAATGGTAAATCTAGATTTTTTTTTCCCAACTAGATTGTTAGCTTTGTCAATACATATGAAATCTTGTCTCACAAGGCTGTGTGAGATTCAGCAGTATATGTTTTGGATTGTACATCGCTCACAAATGAGGTTTCCACAGAATCAGACAACAGGCAGCTGATAGAGAATGTGCCAAATCTAACCTTTATAGAATCAATGAAATTCTGGTGCTTGCATGGAATTTTTTAATCACTTGATAGAAAGTATATATGCTTGAATTGGGGCTGAACCTGGGACCTTTCATCTGCAGAATGTATAGGTCAAGTAGAGATACACCCAAAAAAACCTCAGGAATTGATTGGCATACTCACAAGAAGACCTTTGGCATGTGCAATTGGAGAGTCATGACAACAGTATTTGGAAATTACAGGGTCCACATAAAATTAAATACTTTTAAGCTCCCCACCTGACGTTTGGTCAGGGTTTATGTCCCAGTTTATTGTGTAGGTAGAAGATTATCCATAAGAAGAACTAGTTTTTTAGTAACAGACCGTCTTCTCCCACCCAGATCTACCCGAATCACCCGACATAGCCAGAAGGGGCGGCTGAGGGGTCTGACGCCGAGAGAGGCCCGGAAGGAAAAAACAAGAAACCGGGCCTTCTCGGCGGTGGCTCCTCGGCTTTGGAACGCCCTCCCAACAGAAATTCGGCTGGCACCCTCGCTGGGTGTTTTTAAAAGCCAATTAAAAACTTGGTTATTCAAGCAGGCCTTCCCTCCAGTCAATTAAGTCTTTCTCCTTTTTTCTTGTCTTTGCTATTCCATCTTGGTAATCTTCTCTTTAAATTAATTGTTTTAAATTGAAATTGTAATTTTATGATTTTATATATATATTATACTGTTCTGTTTTATTTTGTAAGCCACCCCGAATAGACATGGTCTAGAGGGGCGGGGTAAAAATCAAATAAATAAATAAATAAATAAATAAATAAATAAATAAATAAATAAATAAATAAATAAATAAATAAATAAATAAATAAATAAATAAATAACAAACAAACAAACAAACAAACAAACAAACAAACAAACAAACAGCAGGAGAGGTGAATTAATTTTATTTCTCTCCATCCCTCCCCAAAATTTTTTGTTGTTTTGGATGAGTTTTTGTGGGGGGGATTGCTTTTTTTGTATTTCCCACAGTGCCTTGTCTCCAAGACCTCCCTATGAACCAGCCATTGTAAATTTCTGGCTAGGAGGCAGCCAATTTAGGGAAGTGGCAATGGGTTATGGCACAGGCAGGAGTGGGTGGGTGGAAATGGCATCTCCCACTCAGCTACATTATCCGTTCAATTGTCTAAGGTGACCCCCCCCCTTACCCCAGTTCATGGCCAGGCAACCCCTAGATAAAACAGTTTGGTGATACAATGGTATACCCACTGGAACCCTAGACAGGCACACACCTAGTTAGGCATCCTTCTGTCTCGAAAGACCATGGTGTCGTGCTCTGTATGGAGGACTTGGAACAGCCTCTAGTGTGGCTGAAGAGGCCAGTTCGAGAGTGGCAATCTCTTCCACACTGAAGACAAATCCAATCTGTCCCCTGTCCAGCTCCCTGGTTTTGCTGCTTTTGTGACTTCATCTTTGCCTCGGCCTGCTGGACAAGGGTCTCTTCAAATTGGGAGAGGCCGTGAAGCACGGCCTGCCTCCAGGCTGAACGGTCAGATGTCAGGGTTTCCCATCTGTTGAGGTCTATTCCTAAGGCCTTCAGATCCCGCTTGCAGATATCCTTGTGTCGCAGCTGTGGTCTCCCTCTGGGGCGATCTCCCTGCACTAATTCTCCATACAGGAGATGCTTTGGAATCCGACCATCAGCCATTCTCACGACGTGCCCAAGCCAACGTAGACGTCGCTGTTTCAGTAATGTATACATGCTGAATATTCCAGCTCGTCCTAGGACTACTCTGTTTGGAACTTTGTCCTGCCAGGTGATGCCAAAAATCCGTCAGAGGCAACGCATATGGAAGGTGTTCAGCTTCCTCTCCTGACGTGCACAAAGGGTCCAGGACTCACTGCAGTACAGGAGTGTGCTCAGGACACAGGCTCTATAGACCTGGATCTTGGTATGTGTTGTCAGCTTCTTATTGAGCCATACTCTCTTTGTGAGTCTAGAGAACATGGTAGCTGCTTTGCCAATGCGTTTATCCAGCTCGACATCCAGGGAGAGGGTGTCAGAGATGGTTGAGCCAAGGTACACAAAGTCATGAACAACCTCCAATTCTTGTGTGGAGATGGTAATAGAAGGAGGTGAGTCCACGCCCTGGCCCATGACTTGTGTTTTCTTCAGGCTGATTGTTAGTCCAAAGTCCTGACAGGCCTTACTGAAATGATTCATGAGTTGTTGGAGGTCTTCAGCAGAGTGAGCCACAATGGCTCCATCATCTGCAAAGAGGAAGTCCCGCATGCATTTCAGTTGGACTTTGGTCTTTGCTCTCAATCTGGAGAGATTAAAGAGCTTTCCGTCTGATCTAGTCCGGAGATAGACACCTTCTGTTGCAGTTCCAAAGGCATGCCTCAGCATGACAGCAAAAAAGATCCCAAAAAGGGTCGGCGCAAGGACACAGCCCTGTTTCACTCCACTTCGGATGTCAAAGGGATCTGATGTTGAGCCGTCAAAACTACAGTGCCTTTCATTCCCTCATGGAAGGATCTGATGATGTTAAGGAGACGAGGTGGGCATCCAGTCTTGGGAAGTATTTTAAAAAGGCCATCCCTGCTAACCAAGTCAAATGCTTTTGTAAGGTCTATGAAGGCCACTAAGAGTGGCTGTTGTTGTTCCCTGCATTTCTCCTGCAACTGTCGGAGGGAGAATACCATGTCAGTGGTCGATCTATTAGCTCGAAATCCACACTGTGATTCTGGATAGACTCTGTCTGCAAGCATCTGGAGCCTCTTCAGCACCACACGGGCAAGCAGCTTCCCTACAACGCTAAGAAGAGAGATACCACGGTAGTTATTGCAGTCGCCCCTGTCTCCTTTGTTCTTGTACAATGTGACGATGTTTGCATCCTTCATGTCCTGTGGTACTCCACCTTCCCTCCAGCAGAGGCAAAAGATTTCATACAGTTCGGTGGTGATGATCTCCTTACCACATTTCAGCACTTCAACAGGGATGTTGTCCCTTCCAGGTGCCTTGCCGGAGGCGACGGAATCCAAGGCCGCAGTTATTTCTGCTAGGGTTGGTTCGCTGTCCAGCTCTTCCAAGACAGGCAGACACTCAATGTTATTTAATACTTCTTCGGTTACTACACTCTCTCTGGAATATAGCTCAGAGTAGTGCTGCACCCAGCATTCCATCTGCTGTGTTCGGTCCTGGATGATCACACCTCTAGCAGACTTCAAGGCAGCAGATTTCTTCTGTAGTGGACCTAAGGCCTGCTTGATACCATCATACATTCCTTTGATGTTACCTGTGTCCGCTGCTATCTGTATCTGAGAGCAGAGCTGAAGCCAATAATCATTGGAGCATCTCCTGGCAGCCTGTTGGACTTGGCTATGAGCAGCTTGAAGAGCTTGCAGGTTGTACTCGCTAGGACAGGTTTTGTATGCTGTTAGAGCTCTTCTCTTATCCTCGATGGCTGGCATTAACTCCTCCGAATGGGCTTTGAACCAGTCAGCCATCTTTCTGGTCTTCTTGCCAAAGGTGGACAAGGCGGTGTTATACACAGCGGTCTTGAAGTGTTCCCATCATTCAGGTGCATTTAGATTAGCTGGACCTGGAAGGGTTTCCTCAAGTGCTTGGGCAAATTCCTTCACCTTTCTTTGATCGTGAGTCTTGCTGATGTCAATACGCGGTCTTCCTTCCTTTTTCGTGTGATACAATTTCTTTGTTCGCAGTTTTACTCTACTACACACCAGGGAGTGATCAGTATCGCAATCAGCACTCTGGTAGCTGCGTGTGATCGTAACACTAGGAAGGCTAGAACGTCTAGTGAGGATCAAATCGAGCTGATGCCAATGCTTGGATCTTGGATGTCTCCAGGAAACTCTGTGTTGCAGCTTCGTATTAAAGAATGTGTTGCTCACACAAAGACCATAATAACAGCAAAACTCCAGTAAGCGTTGGCCATTTTCGTTCATCTTTCCAATGCCAAAACGGCCTAGACAAGTGGGCCAAGAATTGTGATCAGCACCAACTCTAGCATTAAAGTCTCCAAGAATGAACAGTGCTTCTCTTTCAGGGACTTTTTTGATAGTAGCTGCCAGATCGTCATAGAATTTGTCTTTCACTTCTGTAGTGGCTGACAGTGTTGGTGCATATGCACTAATGAGGGTTACTGGTCCTGCTGATGAGTGGAGCTGCAGAGACAGGATTCTTTCACTCCCCACAGTAGGTGGAACAATGCATCTCAGAAGGGTGTTTCTGACTGCAAAGCCAATACCATGCTCCCTGGTCTCATTCGATGGTTTTCCCTGCCAGAAGAATGAGAAGTTTTTTTCTTTGACAGATCCCGAGTCTGGCAGTCTTGTCTCTTGCAGGGCAACAATGTCCATCTGCAGCCTACTCAGTTCCATGTCAATGACAGCTGTCTTGCGCACATCGCCTATTTCTTGCAGGTCCTCAGGAAAGCCATAGTCAGGAAAGCCAGGGGTCATTGTCCGTACATTCCAGGTGCCCAGCTTTAGGGCAGAAATTTTCTTACAATTGTTGCATGGTGCACGGTTATCGATCTGCATGTCGGGTTTGACCCTAAACCCCACGCACCCCGTGAGGTTAACAGACCGTGGCGAGGTAACACCTTACTGGCTGGGGGCTGCCCAGCTTAAGGCGGGCGGTATCTACCTATTGAGATGCAATGACCTCTCCCACCATCAGAAGTAGCCCCTGGCGTCATGCTCTACGCCAATTGAGCAACGACTTAATACTGGTAACTGCTACTCCCCGTGTTGTTTCAACGCTGTACGCGAAGCTGGAGTGTCCTCTCCAGAGCACGAAGCCTGGGTAAGATAATATGGAGGATAGGCTGTTACCCAGGCAGCAAATCCCCCCTCTCCACATCGCTGAAATAGTCCAGTGGAAAGGCAAGAGCCAATACAACAGGTTCCAACGATGTCGCAGGAGTTGGCAGAACAGTACGAATTACCTCCGGGACTCCAGCTCCGGATTTTTCCTCGAGGTTGACTCCTGAAGCCTTTTCCATCAGTGGATATAGCCACAAGGCAGTGGAGGTTTGAAATCAGAGTTTTCCTTCTCCTAGATGGGCTGCCTTCCAGGGCTGACAAGCTCCACCTGCCGGCCTGATCTCTAATGTAACATGTTACAATGTAACATGTTAACATGCCTTGTAACATGTTAGAAGGCACACACCTATGTTGCCTTGTAACATGTTAATTCATACATTTTTATGTAAATGAACATACGTAGTTTTCCAGTTCAGCTGGTAACTTTGCTAAAGCTCTTCAGCTGGGTCTTTTTTGATGTATTAGTTTCGCTGAAGTCACAGCAGCTGCACATTTCCATATAATCAGATATTATTGTTGGAATAGAGGGAAATCACTTTGGTTGAGTATTTTGTGGAGCTATTTTGCCTCTAAATCCAAGATGCTTCATCATTCTGCCTTAGGAAGTTCCAATCACTGAATTAATTTCATCCCTAAATCCCTCATTTACTTTCTGTCTAAAAGGCAGCATAGCAAGTAAACGAGGAGAGAAAGGGTTCTGGACTTTTAAAACAAAGTTCTTCGAGGAGGGCACTAATCTCAAAGTGTGGGTGAAACTCCACACAAGAGTGCACTGCCTCCAGAGCTAAATCCTCAAGGCATATTTTATTATTGCTAAATAAAAATGGATGGATTAGCATGAACTGTGATTGTGAAGAGTTGGTGCCAGATGTAGCTGAAGCTGGCAACATAATCTTGGCCATGTTACTAGGGAAACACACAGAGAGGCAGAAATATTCTAAATGCCCACCTCTCTGCCACTAGCAAAGTCGTGAGCTTCAGACTTATGAGTGAATGCTTATACATATGCCACCCTTCCTTTAATTCCAAATTCATTAACCTGGAAGAATTAAAACCTTCTATTCAGATGAATGTATATTCACACAGTATGGATACTCGGACAGTTGTGAGAACCTCTCCTCATAAACAAAATAAACACAAAAGATGGAGAAATCTTTCCCTTTGCACATGGAAAAATGGCCTTCTGAAGGCAAGAGCTTCTTCAATGTGTGGAGCTTCTCTGCCCTGGTCCAGAATGTTTTTTTTCATCATATGTGAATAAGGCAACAGGAAAAATGCAGCCACATCTGTTTGGTATGCAAGTACTAGATTCCTATCCAAATTCAATGTAATATTTTATATGAAATATCAACATTTGACAGTCCACCTGTTGGGAAGTGTTGGGAAGTCTTGCTTGTAGGTTCTTGTTGCTCAACAGTCTAATTTCACAATCTTGACACAGTATGAACTTCACTAAGGGTGCGCACGTGATTGTATAGATATATGTGTTTTCACTTTGTGTAACCATGTACTGTGTAGTTCCCTGCAGCACAACTCAGTTGTGCTTCAGGGGCTGCCTTGGAACATGCTGAGAAAGATTTTTGAGGCAATTTTGAGGGAAATAGAACATATGTTAGACAAGAGACTGAGAAAGACACAGAGGGAAAGTGTGATTTCAAAGTATCAGCTATAAAAGACAGTGAGGGAGAAAGTATCAGCCCACATAGCATTAATCAAGCAGCAGCAATGAGGCCAGAGAGTAATAGGTTGAGTCCTGTAAATGAATTTCAGCTCAGGAATGGCTAACAGCATTAAGTGGATAACTGATTTATTGGCTTATCCTCTTATGTTTTGTTTTGAGACTTAAATTGTATAGCTATATGACTTATTTCTTTTGCTGCCTTCCCTCTTTCATCCTCCTTGTTAAGTAAATACTTGGGAGAAAATATTTTTCAAATTTATTAAGATTTTTTAAAACCAATTTTTAAGTGTTTAATATTTGTGCTTTGAGTGGTTACAGGAAATAAAGAAAACTACAAACCTTTGGACAATTTACATTTATACTGGGTTAAGCAGAATTAGTCATTTTTTTCAGTAAGTGCAATCCTATACAATTCCCAGTGAACAAACTGAGATTCATTTCTATGTACAGAAGCAGCAGGCTATTAATGAGGAATTATTTCAATTCATTTTAGAAGGTAATCTATTTATTCAAGACCTGGACAGAAAATGTGCAATGAAAGCAAAGAGGCAGCAATGCAGAGAAAATGCTTAGCATAAACGGAGACAAATTGCCTTCGTGCATACAATATATTGTCACAGTTGTTCTTAAGGCTGAAGTCCCTTGGAGATGCTAGATGAGGTCAGGGATCTTGGGAGGCAAGCCACACAAGTCAAACCTGAATGACAACAATAATGAAAGCCTGTTTAAAGCTTACCAACATAGACTATTCTCTGAGTCAAATTGTCTTGTTTGCCATCAACCTGCCATCAGAACCGTAACCTCACAGTGACCGAGCCAGAGTCTAGATGAGCGGCTATAATTGTGACCAGCACACATTGCAAGAATATGTTATGTGTTCCAACATTCTCCTAGTTCCAAGAGATGGTAGCACTGAGAAGCTTAATGAAAGAAGATTTCCCTGAGCAATGTCAAAAACAAGTTAACAGCCGATTTCCGCTACTAAACAGAGTGGAGAGGAATACAAATACAAGGAAACATGCTACAACAGATTACATATGCTCTTAGCCAGTAATCCTCTTCTGTGTATAAAAAAGGAGATTGTATACAAGAGAACTTTTCAGTGCCTCTGAAAAGACCCTTTAGGATATGTACAGAATCCATGAGATGATCTGCAGTGCTACTTTCCTTGCATGGAAACTTATGTGGGATTGTACTCCTAGCATATAACAAAGAGGATGCCTGCAATTTAGCACAGCAAACCTACAGATCTCTTCCTGAATGCATTAAGAATTCTTAGTGGTGACTTGGTGAGAAGATAAACCCTCTTTATGCAGCGGTGGGCAACCTTCAGAGGTCCACAAACAGAGTAGTTGTTACTCTGTTTGTGGATCTCTGAAGGTTGCCCATCGCTGCATAAAGAGGGTTTATCTTCATATATCGAGGCCCTAAATGGCTCCTGTACTTTTTTCCTCAGAGTAACACCTACTCTGTGGCCTTCATCACCCAATTTTTAAAAAGTAATTTGGGGGCTGCACAAAAGTAATGAGGGTGTTTATGCCACATATTCTCCATCTCTAATAAGATCTCTTGTCTACAGAGATTGTGGCACTGGGAGATCCCAAGACCAGTTAATACTATACAGATAGTATAATATTTCAAATAGCTTAAGGGGGTCAATACAGGTAAAGCATCAGTTCTTGATGTGACTTTCCATCCTTGAGGAAGCAGCCTGGTTGAGCTCTAATATTTATGTGTGGCAGTGAGAATCTGTAATTTGTGTTGCGTTTACTGCCATTGCTACAACACTAAGAGTTTTTACAGAGCGTTTTACATGTACATTGAGATAACAAACTGCTCCTTTTTTTCCTTTCTAAATTTTTAAATACTTTTTCATATTTTAGGGATCTTTCCAGTTGTTGCTGCATTTCTCTTGTATGTAAACTAGCTCTGTTTTGGGAATACAGAAATCCACACCTGGAGAAAAAAATTGTTCTTGATCTTCTATATATTTACACTGATGGTGCTTTACCTGTGCAGAATTACCCCCTTTGGATCCTCAAGACTCAGAGTGTTTGATGTCTGTCTCCTCATTATCTCTGCTTTATTTATTTATTTATTTATTTATTTATTTATTTATTTATTTATTTATTTATTTATTTATTTATTTCTTTATTTCTTTATTTCCTGCCTACCCGGTCTTGCGACTATCTAGGCGGCTTCCAACACATAAAAACCACATATCAATATAGCAAAAAGAAAAAGTAAACAATTTCTTCAAGATGGGAGGAAAATAACAGAAGAAGAAGGAAGAAGGAAAAATTAAGTATTAACCGGAGGGAAGGCCTGCTTAAACATCCAAGTTTTTAATTGGTTTTTAAAAATACCCAACGAAGGGGCTGCCCGAATCTCTGGAGGAAGGTTGTTCCAGAGGCGAGGAGCCACCAAGAAGGCCCGTTTTTTTGTTTTTTTCTTACGGGCCTCCCTTGGCATCAGGCTCCTAAGCCTCACCTTCTGACTTGATTGGGTGATACAGGTAGATCTTGGTGGGAGTAGGCGTTCCGTCAAATATCGAGGCCCTAAATGGCTCCTGCACTTCTTTCCTCAATTTATAAATTTTGGACAATACAGTAGCCATTACCATTCAGCTAAGGGTGCCAAAGAGGATAGGAGGAGTTAGTTTTCCAATATGTTTCAAAAAGTGAAAAGAAACATATTAATAAAATATTGAAAAGAATTAATATAAAGTATATCGTAACACTATTAAGATGTCTTTCTTTAATCAGATGACATCTCTAATCATTATGGCAAATGTATAGTACTAACCTTCCTAGTTGAAAAATAAATGCTCAGGCAATATATACATGAGGTTCCATCTCCAAACATTATTACATGTAAACAAACACAGAAGGTATTTAAAAAAGAATTAACTACAAGGAAATGGGTGGTTTGAAGGCTGTTTCACATTTTACTCTTTTCTTATTATATAATTTTCTTATAATTTATAATACCTATGGGTTGGGTGATGGTAGTTAAAGCATTTAATATTTATACAGAGATTTATAATGTTGAATTTTTAATTCTTATTTATTTAAACATTTTTAATGATCTAGTTTTATGCTTTAATTGCTTTTCTAAAATGTTGTAAACTGCCTTTAGTCCCCTACATAGGGAGAAAGATAGTAAAATAAATAAATACATATCTATATGAGGATGCTGGGGGAGGTCACCAGGAGTTTTGGAGCTTTGTGTCGCCAATATGCAGATGAAACCCAGCTCTATTTCTCCTTCCATGCCTCTGCAGAGGATGCTGTTCCATCCTTTGAGTACTGTCTGAATACCATGCTTGGATAGATGAGGGATAATAAACTGATGCTGACAGAACTCTTGTGGGTGGGTGCCCCTAGTGTCTACAGATTGGGGGCCTCCCCCTCCTAGTGGGGGTACTCTCTCCACTAAGGATGAGGTTCCCAACTTGGGTGTACTTCTGGAGCCAGCACTATCAAGGGGTCCCAGATAGTGTCTGTGGTCCAGTCCACCTATTTTCATCTGAGGTGGATTGCCCAGCTGCATCCCTATCTTGACACCAGGCCCCTCACCATGCTGGTCTATGCATTGGTAGTCCCACAATTAGACTACTGTAATGCTTTCTATACTGAACTCCTTTATATACCAAAGTATTGTAGAGTCAAATGTAAGGCCATCTGTCTGACAGCTAAAGCTTGGCCAAAACTGGGTCATGCAACAGGACAATGATCCCAAGCACACCAACAAATCTACAACAGAATCTACAACAGAATGGCTAAAGAAGAAGAAAAAATCAAGGCCCAGTAAAAGTCTAGATCTCAACCTGATTGAAATGCTGTGGCAGGACCTTAAGAGGGCTGTGCATAAACAAGTGTCCACAAACCTCAATGGATGCAGTGTTATAAAGTAGAGTGGGCCAAAATTCCTCCACAATGCTGTGAGGGATTGATAAAGCCATCCAGAAAATGATTACTTCGTTATTGCTGCTAAAGGTGGTTCTACAAGTAACTTTGAGAGAGGTAACAAGATCTTAGTATAGTGAGAAGAGGATTGATAAGAAGTGGCCAGGTGGTAGAAACAAAGAATCTGAAGGGTGGAAAGTAAAAACAGAGCAGATGGAAAAATCTCCTCAGTAGAATGAAAGTATGGCCAAGAAAAAACAGTTTGCTCAGTTGAAAATAGGAAATAAATTCTGTTTTGTATGTGGAAAGGACATCTCCGGGATGCCTGTCCAGAAAAAGTTATTAGAAAGAGAAGGAATACAGAGTCATCAGTTTACTGTGTCTCAAAAATCTTGAAGCCAGGGTTAAACAGCTCACTTAATGGAGAAACTAGAAGACACGTTGCTATGGAGACAGGAATGTCAAAATTGAATGAGACTGGGTCAAGTCAGGAGAGAAAAACATTCATTTATTTACTGCAATAAATACAGAATTAGTTAAAGAATATGGAGAACTTGAATTCAAGACAAAGTTGTGTGGGACGTGAGAGACACATGTTCGCAATTGTGTGTGTGTCACCCCGATGTGATACTTAAGGAAAATATTTTACCTCACAAAAGTGTCCTAGTAAAAGATTTTGGAGCACCACCATTGTCTGTACCTGTGGCCAATGTACATATTCAGTATAAGGATTTGGAAGGGGAATGGAAGGTAGTTGTGTCTTATGATAACCTGGTCCCATGCCTAATAGGAAAAGATTTGGCAAGACATATAAACAATGTGTGTGTATATATATACCCAATCTTAGGGGCAAATCCAACCCTTGGTGCAGTCTGAGTCTGGAACTGAGGAGGAACCTTTTGACAAAAATACTCCTCTTCCAAATGATTATCCTGAACCTGATGGGTCAACTAAACAGACAAGAGGAAGACGGTTATATTAATGCTTTTAAGGAGAAAATATCCTCAGACCACAGAACAAAAGTCAAATGAAAGTTTGAAACCATTTTTCTACTTGTGAAGTCAGAGGGAAATGAAGCTAGTTATCTCACACACGACAGTTATAAGAAAGGCAGAAAACCAAATAAATTACAAAGTTTCTGCTGTGGTAAAATTTCTCTTATTTTGAAAGACTAGTATGTTCACAAACATGTTAAACAAAAATAAATATTTTAAGTCTGAATAAACAAGGAAAAGGAAAAATAGGAACTGAACCAGAAGTAAACCAAAAGAAAAACAAACAAACATATGTGATGTTTAAAAAGTTTGTGGCAATGGTCAGTAATAAATTTAGAAAAATCAGTAGTAAACATGCAATGTATTTAGAAATACATTGATATGCTCAAGAAAATAGATAAAAGAATAGATATACTGGAGAACGCTGATGAGAAAAATCAGTACAACACATCATACACTGATAAAAATGTACCAATGTGTTCAATGCCCTGGTGGCTATATTGTGCAGATGGGGATTTCCAACTGAGATTGTTTTGGATTTAGGTACAAACTTTACTTCAAGATTATTGCAAAATACTGTACAGGCAGTACAGTGAGAGAAGGAGAAACAGATGGTGATATTCACAATGTTAGTTATCTGGAAAGGCCCCTTGTACTAATAAGGGTTTCCAGAATCACTTATCAAATGCTCATCACGACAGAATCATGACAAAGCTCTACTTGGGAGGAAATTGCTTTGTATTCCAAAGGCAACAACTGTCCAAAAGGAAGAGAAAACTATATCGGAGGTAAAGTTGCCTTGAAAGCCTTATACAATAGGTACTACTGTACAGAAAAACCTTTGAATGAAAGTGCAAGCAATTCACATTCAAAAGTTTATGTGAAGAACTTAGAAGGAATAGGGAAGGAGAAGCAGTAGTTAAAAGTAGAAGAGAAAGTTTGGGGGTGAACAAATGACTGTGCCACTTGCTATAGTTAAAATGGCAGAGTCGTCAGCTCCAGTGATTGCAAATTCTGAAACTCCATTGACATCTGGAAAAACTCATCCAATTAAAAAAATTACTGTTGGTGAGATCCCAGGAAACAGTGCCAGAGAATGTGAGAGCTTCGTTTCAGCCTATGGAACCAAAAGTTAAAAAGCCTGATTACGTGTCCTGCATTTCAAGGTTGTTGTTCACAAATAAACCAAAATGGATTGATAAAAGAAGTGTATATACAACAAGCACCAGATTTCCTTGACCCAGAGTACCCAAAGTTTGTTTACAGGTTGGAGAAAGGACCATATGGACTAGGACATGCAGAAAAAGTACAAGTGATACTGATTTTAAAAGAACTTCAACAAGGTGTTGGGGATAGGTGTCTTTTCAGAGGAGGAAGAGATGAATGTTGTACATACGTTGTTTCATTTGCAAATGATTTAGTAATGACTAATGGTAGTGAACAGTAATATAATTAAATAGCAAAAATATTAAGTTGTTTGAAATTTGCATGGTAACAGGAGAAAATAGGTGATTGGCTGGGGGGTACAGGTAGCCAGTCTATCCAGGACAGCCTGAATTAGGAGGGGCTAAAGGGCTGGAATGGGGGAGGGGGAGAAGTTTGGATGTATTTGAAGAAAAAGGTTGTTTTGGGCAGTTGGGCGGCAAATTAAGAAAAACTGATGTTGAAATCTGTTTCCCTAAAAATTGTTACCTTGTAATAAAGATATCATTTTTTTTCATTCTTTAACCACTTGGTCTTGTATAGCTAATGGCTAGAGTAAAGCCCTTTAAAGTAAGGTTATTTTATAATGTGACAGTCTGGGCAGAGACTTGTCACACATGGCTTCTCCATTTTGGTTCCATTTTTGTTAAATAAATCATGGCATGGTGTGATATGTGATCTGTTGTTGTTTTTCTGAGGTTGTGTTTACCTAATTTTCAGATCTGCTGAGGACTAGATGATCTCCATCCTTCCATTCACACAATCTTTGATTCAGGAGACTGCATCAGTGTACACCAATTTCAGGGTGCATGGCTGCTCTTAGAGATGAGTACTATTCTTCATCATCTGAGCTGACAGCAAAGCTTGTTGATTATTCTGGCAGCAGCCTTAGTTACTAAAGGATAAGTTGTTTTTGGAAAGATCTGCAGAACTGGTTTGCAGTCTATCTGGGCACACTTGATTGCTTCTATGCTACTTAAGTTATGATAAGAGACCACCCATCCGCACAAGACTATTAAAGAGAAAAGGTAGAAAAAGAATCTGTGTATTTACTGAGGGATGTGATGAGTTCTGTTGGATTCATTGGCTGCTATAGAGATCAGACAGACACAAATGTAAAACAACCACATCTTTTAATAGAAAGCAACAAACATGCAAATAGCAGGTATAGAAATTTATTTGAACCAATGTTTTTACTATAAGGTAAGTTATATTAAACATTGATCCAAGCTCCCATGTTTGCAAGTTAAGGGAAAATATTGCACTTTGCATTTTCTAGCACCCCTCATTCATGGCAAAACACTTTAAAAATGTTTTGTTTTGTTTCTTGCACTCACAAATCATGCACACATTCATTCAAAATCAGAATTTTAGGTTACCCAAAAGCAAAACCTTAAAATTGCACTAAAGCTTTGTAAGGAAAAATATAATTCATGACGTATACAAATTTCAGGACGCCTAGCTGCTCTTACACAGGAGTCAATTACTCTTCATCCTCATTTTCATTCTCTTGGCCAGAACCTTCAGACCGGTCACCTTCGAGACGATCTGCAAGACAGAAAGTATTTTTAAAGCACTGAAATGAGTTTAAAACACTTATTTTTAATTTAGAATACAACACTACTGTTGATGTACTTAGTACAAAAGACTACCGTATGTGGAGTTATATCTACAAGTATAATGATGGAATGGAAACAAAGGAACACAAAACAGCACAGTATTATAAATTGTGATGGTGTATCAGGAAACAGCAGTATCTTCGCAGAATGTAACATGGAGGTGGGGATAATAATAAGGCATAATGAGTAAAGTTTGTGAAGTTTCTCCTTTCCACATACAGAGTTCTTCACACCTAGATTTACAGTGTTCTGAAACAAGAAGACATTATTTTTCACAATATGGCTAGAAAAAGAGTGTATGTGGAAAAGTATGGCCTTCTTTCTGACAAGAAACCATGTTAGATATCTCTCTACATTCTTCCTACCTGCTCTTATATGGTTCAAAGATGCCAACATCCTTAACATAAAGGAAGCTGGAACAGTGATTGTGTTTCTGGTTTCTTCCAGCATTAATTCATTTCGAGTTATCACCTACACAGTGAGGTGGAGAATAAAGTAGTTACTGAGCGAAAACTTAACAGACCACACATTTCCTTTCTGCACCAAAAAAATGAAACAACCCCCCCTCGAAAAAACCCAACAGTAGCTTCTGACAGGGGTCTAAAAAAGATGCATGTAGGCATGGACCATGGATAGGCTGGTTCATGTTGGCCTGTCCATCATGTAATCCCCAAGAAAGCAAATGAGCCTGTCCCCAGAGCAGACCAAACTGTGGGACAAATCCCCATCAAATTACACTCTGAAATTTCTTTCTAATTTCTTTCTCTTACACATAAATAGATATTAATGGTACAGACGTACATAGTATTACAGTGAACCCTTGACTTACAGACGGCTTGACTTACAGACTTTTTGAGTTACAGACTTCTCTGGCCGCAAAATTTAGGTTTGACTTGCAGCCTGAGAATTGACTTACAGACCAGAAAAAAAACCAAAATGGAACAAAAACGGCCTATTACGGGATTAATCGGTTTTCAATGCACTGTAAGTCAATGGAGACTTGACCTACAGACTTTTTGACTTGAGAACCGCCTTCCAATACGGATTAAGTTCTCAAGTCAAGACCCCACTGTAACTTCCTCAAAGTGATATAAATAGTATCACAGTAATTATCAGGAAAGAAAGAAACATATTGGGAAAGAAACTTCTATAATTAGGAGCATTATTAATGCAAAAGGCTACCTTACCTCATCAGCAAGTTTCCGATTAAAAATCTTGGACTCTTCTAAAGGTGACCAGATTTTTATATCATAATCAATACCTGATGAGGCTAGAACTAAAGAATTGTTTTAAAATGTGTTAGAAAACTGTTTCAAAACAAAGATTTACATTTATAAATGCAAAAAGTATTTCATGATTGATACACCTTGTTACATCCCCTCAATTTATTTTCATTTTTAATCTCACTCCTATTTTAATTAAGAACTTCCAACCCCTTATTCTGTAATCCTAAATGTGTAATTATTGAAATGTGCATATTTTATAAAGTGCAGTTCAAATAAAGGAGAATACTACTTATAACATTCTTCAAGTAATATTCTTTATGTGGCAAAAGATGTCTTTAATGTGTGTCAGAAAATTAAACAGGTATTTTATATATTCTGGGTTTGTTTTTAATGCTATCTTCTAATTGACACAAAGAAATGTATAACAAAGGAAACAAAACAGAACAGAACAGAACAAAACACAAAGTTATGTGGCAGCTTTAAGAGTCAGAGATATATTTCTCTGTGAGCTTGAATAGATTCCAATCCACTTTTTCAAACATATAGAATACTGCCATCAGGCTATGGACTTGTATATATACATAGTGCAAATTTGTGGCCTATATATTAAGACTTATGTGTCTGAGGAAGTAGACTGTATTCCACAAACGTTCATACTACGTATCTTAAAACAGCAACAAGTTTTTAGCTGTAATCCTGTCGGTTGTAACTGTTTCTGTGGAAGGGTGGGTGATGACATGATCAGCTGGAAGATAATTTTGGTAATTAAAGATTTTCCCCTTCTCTCCTGTGGCTTGTCTGATTTGCAAATACTGTAATCTGTTTCATCTATGGAAGCTTGGAATTCATGTGGAATTCTTTTGTTACTGAATTTCACCATCACCAAATAGTGTTAGCAGGGGGAGACTTTGAGCAAGTAAAGACTTACTCCTTCCATCTCACAGCTTCAACATGATGAAACAGAGAGAGGAGGGGGAACTCTATAATTACCTACAATTGCACCCCACTGGTAACATTATAACTCTCCTGCAGGTCCAGTTATGGCAACAGGATTTCAGCCTTTGTATTTTATTTTGTTTTTGTTACACATGGTGAAAAAGACTATGTGGTGTCAAATCACTTCTGATATGTCCTTCCTATGAATTAATGATCTCAGAAAAGGTCTATCATTAACTACCCTACTCAGATGTTGCAAACTAAAGGTCACATCTTCCTTTAGTTAGTTAGTCAATCCATCTCTCTCTCTTCTTTTCCTAATGCCTTTCACTTCTTCTAGCATTACTGTCCTATCCAGTAAGCCCTGCCTTCTCATGATGTATGCAAAGTACATAACAGCATAATAGCATGAGTTTTAGCTTCTAGCAGGAATGGAGACTTAGTTTGATCTAGAAATCATTTGTGTTTCTGGCAGCCCATGGCATATGTAACAAATAAATTATATGATCTCACAGGTTACTTCCAATTCTGTGATTCTGTAGTATCAAGTATTGCTGTGTCAGATCTCCAAAGCAAGTAAGATAATATTTCTACATATACAATGTTTGGGGTAGAAAGTGGGGAGCCAGCACATATACATATATCTCCAGGGAACCTTTTCTATTATTTCATCTTTTTCCTTTCTTAACAAGAGTTATTTCTGATCAGACAAGTTGGTGACCACCTATTAGCATACTATGCAAAAAGTAGAAAACCCTTCACAATCCAAGAGATTTTTTAAAAATGCCTATTATTTTGGTGGAACATGCATAAAGCATCAATCTTTAAGAATTCCCTTATAAGCTATAGATGAGCATGTGTATATAGAGAGAAACAACCTTACTTGGATCATATGGGTGTGGCTGTAGACAATTTACTACATGATTATCTGCTTCCAGCAGCATTAAGTGCTCAGCTGTGTGCCGGTCCCAAATGAAGATATGTCCACAATCTGAACCACTCATAACAAAGTTGGAACCCCAGAAATTGGCTTCTTTTATCTACAAGGAAAATATATTGGGGTGGGGAAGAGATTCAAGTGGATTTTACTATGGCTAGCATTCATAGCTAAGAAACTATTGACAAAACATATTAATTCTGGTTGCATTTAGACAAAAAGCTACGCTACAGTTTAGCACTGTGCAAATGAATATCAAACTGATGAGATCCCTGCTCTACCTCCAGCATAGTCATGAGTAGGATAATGGAAGTTTTCATTTCCATCTTTTACTAATCACCGTTAATTATAGTTAAGCAAACATCTTTCAATTTCAAAGCATTGTTTATGAAGCTAGCTTGTTTTAAGAACACAAATCAGCTTAACTTTAGGAACTAGACAGACACTTCCAATCTGCAGCTTAGAGGGAGCATTGGTACTTATGAGAAAGGAATATAGGGAAAAGTATGATTAATTTAATGATTTTGGTGCAAGGTAGATAGATTGTGTTTAACACATGCACATTCATTAAAAAAGGGGGAAATTGTAAGCAGAGCACTGTCATGACACATAGTCAGGGGCTTAAAATATACAGCTCTAAAACCTTTGCAAGTATATGCGTTATTTCAGCTCTCCCCCCCCTCCCCGAAGATCTATTAACTACTTTAAAGAGTATTAGACTGTGGTATAATTTATGTGCTCTAGTGACTAAATATCACAATATGTCAAATGACCAAAGTTGAGTTATGTCACATAAGAGTCATTTCACAAAATGGCAAAATTAAGTTTGAAATCAGTCTTAGGTGTAATTTTACTCTGTCATGTTTCAAAGTTTTGGAAAACATGGGACTTTGTCCCCTTTTTTCAAATGATTTCTTAAACAGAAATAAACATAATAGAACATATCCTACCCCTTCATATGGTGAGAAAACTAAAACCTTCATTTTTATCATGTCAAACCTGCTTACTCCCTAAATGTACTGCAGGGTCTGTATGCAGACCTATGGAATCCTGACTGGCAATGATAGAGCTTTCTGAGCAGGAATATTCCTTGCATTTCTGCAATATCCACTGCTTTCATAGACTTTATAAGCTTTATACACTTGACCCCAAGCCAACTACCACTGTAGGTATCTACCATGCTTTTGATTTCCTCATATCAGTGTTGCCAGAACTGTGCCTACCATATTCAAATAAAATTTTCCCCAAGTAATTCTGTCTAAAGGAGACCAGCGTAACACATGTTTAGTATAAACCAGCATATGACCTTAGCAACAAACAATGTACCATTGTCCGGGAGTTCCGATGACCTTTATAGACCATTTTTATGAGAGGACGCCTGATATTCAGTGTTTCCAATTCCTCCATCTCTTTTCTCTCTTTTCTTCTCCTGAAAAGTTCCTGGATGCGAGCAACAGCGGATCTTCTATGGATTATAAACAAAAAGACCATAATTGTTGGCAAGGTACACAATCACCTGATTTAAAGTCCTGTGTACAGTTAGCCTGTTTAATTCCCATTGAAATTATTAGGACTTAAGAAGTTCAAGTGCACATAAGCATTACAGACACACAGCCTACTATTTCTGTTTTTTGTATACAGTGGTGCCTCGACTTAACGACCATCCTTACTTCCAACCATTTCAAGTTACGACCAGCTCCGGCCGCAAAATTTTGCATAGACTTGCGGCTGGAGATTCCACTTAAGACCAGGAAAAGGCAGGGGGGAAAGGTGAGGAATAGCTAACCATTGGTGGCGAAGAGGCTGCTTCTTTGTAGCTCTTTTGCCCGAAGGGTTAGAGCAGGGGTCAGGAAATTTTTTAACTTTTATAGTACAGTAATGTACAATACTGGGAAAGGGATGCAGTGGCAGGGGGAGGCGGCGGCAGGGCCACTACCACTGCTGGGCCCTGGTCCTCGGCCTTGGTGCAGGGGCAGAGGGGGCCCTGATCCTGGCTCCTGGAGGAAGGATCCTCCCACGCCGCCGCCTCCTTCCTGGTGGGCTGCGCTCAATCCTTGGCACAGCGGGGGCTGCTCCCCTTCTCTGTTGGCAGGCAGCTCTTGAGCTGCTTGTCGGGGCTCCTCGCTGCCCTCCGCAGGCATACCAGGTCCCAGTCCTTGGCAGGCAGTGGAGGGGGCCCTGATGCTGGCTTCCCTTCTCCTCCGGCTGCTCACCCCGGCCTCATCCTCCACAGCTGTTGCGGTGCTTCAACGGCGGCTGCCCCAATGAGCAGCTCAGGAACTACCCCCTCTGCCTGTACCAAGGACCAGGATCCAGCAGCGGCGGTGGCATCAGCCCTGCAGAAGGCGGTGAGGAGCCCCAACAAGCAGCTACCGGAGCCAGACCGCCATCGTGGCTGCGCCCACATCCCGCTGGAAGGAGAGGCTCCTCCTGGCCAGGACCTCCAGCTGCTCACCCTGGCCTTGCCCTCCGCTATGGCTGGCCCTGCTACCGCCGCCTTGGCTGCAGCCGGGAATGAGTGCCATTGGAGGACACTTTGAACTGCCTGGTAAGGTAAGGTGCTGTTTTTTTCCATTTTAAAAACTTTCTGGGTGGGTTTGGGCTGGGGGTTATGTTTATGTGATTTTTTTTTTTGCAGTCCCAGTGTGGAACTTGCTCCGATGTGTGTGTATGTATGTATGTATGTATGTATGTATGTATGTATGTATGTATGTATGTATGTATGTATGTATGTATGTATGTATGTATGTATGTATGTATGTATGTATGTATGTATGTATGTATGTATTTATTTATTTATTTATTTATTTATTTATTTATTTATTTTGCAGCCCCAGCACATTCCTATGGGGCTTGCAGTGTTTTTTTGGTATTTTTTTAAAAAAAATACTGGAATAGATTAATCGCATTCTCATGCATTCCTATGGGAAATGATGCTTCGACATATGACCATTTCGAGCTATGTCCATCTTCTGGAACGGATTATGGTCGTAAGTTGAGGCACCACTGTATTATAAAGTAGTTGATTTTACTCTATCTCTCATCCTCCCAATCTCTTGTTTCTTTAAAGAAGAAATATCACAGGGCTTGCCTCTGAAGATAAAGGCTGTAGAAGTTTCCTTTTAAATCACATATATAGTGCCAACAGCTGATTCTATAAGCACTGTCATGTGCCCACAAACGTCAAAGGGTTTCAAATATTTGTTGTTTTTTCAAGCAAATGACAGTTGCAAGACACATGCAGAGTATGCCATCCTGACAGCACAGAGAAGAGCCTCTGCTGTATTTAAATTGTTTTGCACTAGAGTGGGCTACTATATGCCAGCTGTCTTAAAGCTGTTTGAGTTAAGTCATTTAATTAGCTTCAATGGAAAGCTCATCTGGACCCCTATTCCCTTCTCCTCCTCCTTAAAATTAGTTCAGTCTAAATTCCTGAGAACTATCCTATAAGAATGGGACGTGGTGGCACTGCGGGTTAAACCGCAGAAGCCTCCGTGCTGCAAGGTCAGAAGACCAGCAGTTGTAAGATCGAATCCACGTGACAGAGTGAGCTCCCATCGCTTGTCCCAGCTCCTGCCAACCTAGCAGTTCAAAAGCATGTAAATGCAAGTAGATAAATAGGTACCACCTTGGTGGGAAGGTAATGGCGTTCTTTGTCTAGTCGTGCTAGCCACGTGACCACGGAAACTGTCTTCGGACAAACGCTGGCTCTACAGCTTGGAGACCGGGATGAGCACCATGCCCTAGAGTCGGACACGACTGGACTAAATGTCAAGGGGAACCTTTACCTTTACCTATTCTATAAGAACCTCACTGTGCCCCAGACATAACTCTCTGACTAGATGTGAATTCTTGAAAGCTGAATCCAGGACTTTGTTAGTGTTTTTCAATTTCTGTCTGAAGCTAATCTTTTCCCCAATTGTCCTAGCTCTCTTAATCCTGCAGAATGACTACCAGTCAGGCCAAAAGCAATCTTTGTGAAATTCTAGCAGTGTGGATTTTTCACAAGCTACTTTATCCCTTTGGGAAATGAAACAGTCAGAACTTTTCACAGGTAATGTACACTAGATGATGAACATCCACACAACCTAAGATCAATTTGCAATAATACTCTGACAGAGCTGTTTTGCTCTATAAACTAAAGAACTACTTCTACACACTTTCTGATTCACCAGAGGACACTTACTATGGCTCATTTACATGCTCACCCATTTGAAGTTTTGGAAGAATGGTTCAAAAATAAAAATCCCTACTTTCAACATGTGTCTTTGTGACTCTGGAGAGGTAGAACTGATACGTAGAGGTGCCGTGTGGTGTAGTTGATAGAGTGAAGGACTAGCATGCAGGAGGCCTGGGTTTAAATCGCCACTTAGCCATGGAAACTCACAGGGGCATGGAACTGGTGAAACCACTCTTTAAATACCGTTCTCACCACATTGAAAGCCTTATTAGGGTCATTATAGGTTGGCTCCAACCTGATGACACGTAACAACAGAGCTGATAACTCACATTGTGTATATGAGGGGAAATTACTACATCTCTGGTTCACTGAAATTTTCTGGATGAGCAGATAAATTCTATGTTTCCTGTTTTCTGTCAGACTGGAATGCAGCTACTTCCTTCTATGTAACAAAATTTTGCAATGAAGGAACCAAAATCTTCCAGAGAATTCTTTTACTAAACCCATAACTTACATTCTTGCACCTTCAGTGTGAAACATCAATTAGTAATTAAGTTGTCACAGTATTTTATTCTATTTTTCTGCTATCTTAAACTAGCTAGTATTTTGTGTATTTGTTTTGTAACTACTAGTCACTGAGTACAATATTAATTGACTGATTATCCAACGATACCCTTTTAGATTAAAATAATTTTATTGATTATCTAGAAAAGCTGTTTTGATGATTATAGATCTCCATCTATATGCAGAACATTTTACAATGATTGAGAGACACTGAACAGACATCTTGGAGTAAATCTCCAGGTGATACGATAATGATCAGTAAAGATTTCTAACTACTAATAGTTTACCTATGATAACAAAACGTTTTCGTACAGCTAATTACACAGATGAAATTAGGAAAGCTAGAAGGGATAACCAGGTTTAGTTTTTGTGTGTGATCATTTCAGTTACATACACTTAATTTTAATAGTAAAATGTACTTGAGAGGCTGTTTCGAAAGCTTCATGGAAAGGGGGCTTAGGAGGCATCTGACTGTTAGGAATTTTCTCACAAAGTTATTGTGGGAGGGTGTTCCAAGCATAAGAGGCAATAATACAGAAATGACATATAGATACAGATAAGGAAGTACACTATCACAGTGAAGAACAGAGATGACAAGGTCATCCACTACAGTCTTAGCCAAAGTTTTTTAAAAAAAGAATTTGATTTATTTTTAACAAATTGAATTCTTAAAAAAAAGAAGCAGCAGCAGCTCTGGTTTATAAATGTGGGATAGTGCTCTTCTGTATCCATGATTCAAAATGCTAGGAAATGACCCAATATTGCTGCACAATATTGTGCCTGTGTTGGTAGCAGGAAAAAGGATGGCAAGCTTTACACAGCAAAGGGCAGCCTGAATATTGACAACATCAATGACAGAAGTCAAGATGCTCTATAATGGCTTCCAATCTTGGGTGGCTCCCAATCCTGGCTAATCCAGTAACCCCTGCAACTCTGAAACCTTCATTACCAGCCGTCCGGGCTGGGCTTGCTAGGAGTTACAGTCCAAGAACACCTGGGTTACCAAGGTTGCGAACCACTAGTCTACAGGATACCCTCTTGTGCTCATACCATTCACAAAGTGACACTAAGCAATAAAAAAATTCCAGAAGCTCCTTTTTTTCCCATCAGTTCCTTGTTTCTGCGTGTGGGGGGGTTGCTTTTTTAAACTTTGTAACTTGAAAACCCTGAATGTTGACACCACCAGGATACCCTCTTTTGCTCACTACCATTCACCATTGCTCACTTATAATTCACTGTTGAAAAACAGCCCTGACAATTGCTTTGGGTGAGAAGTATTCAACTGATGAAAAACAGAGTCAGCTTCTTGGATTTTCCTTTGCTTCATGCACTTTGTGAATGGTAGTGAGAATAAGAGGGTATCCTGCAAACCATCTTATAATAAACATAGAACTGCAGAGGTAGAAGGGACCCTATGAATTATCGAATCCAACCCCTGTCAAGGAGGACCAGTGAAGAAGTGAACTCCCAACCACTGGCTCCACGGCCAGATACCTAAACCATTGCACTATCCAGCAACTGTGCTTTTGTAATGCAGAAATACTTTGAACATGCCCTACAAAACTGTATGCTATTTCTCTGGAGATACATGGCAAAATGTCCCTTTCTGGAAGACTGTCACTCCATTACTTTTGTTAAAAAGCCTGGGTTTTCACCCCCCACTCTTTAAAGAAGAACTGTTTTTTTACTCTGTTTCCCTGACCTTTCATTGTCTTACAAGCTTCCCCCATGAAGCTGCAACATTATATTTAATTTGGACTGCTCTTGCTAATACCCTATTTCCCTTCATTGTTTTTAAATTTGTAAACTGCCCAGAGTACCTTTGGTTTAGATGGGTGGGATAGAAATCCAATAAATAAATAATAAATTCCTCTAAAATAAGACCTAACCTGAAAATAAGCCTAGTATGATTTTTCAGGATGCTCATAATAAAATCCCTACCCCAAAAATCAGCCCATTAAGTGAAACCCCACCCTCCACAATTGTGCAGCAACCAGAAGAAGATGACATGACTGTACAGTGGTGCCTTGCTTTACGCTTGCCCCACAAAACTGCATTACGACGATCTTTTTGCGATCGCAAATGCGATCGTAAAACAATGGTCTGAATAGGTTTTTTTCACTTTGCGATGATCAGTTCCCTGCTTTGGGAACCGATTCTTCGCAAAACAACGATTTTCCTCCAGCTGAGCGGCGGTTTCAAAATGGCCGCCAGGTAAATAAAATGGCTCCCCACTGTTTTCTGGGACGGATTCCTTGCAAGACAGCCACCAAAAATGGCCGCCCTATGGAAGATCTTCGCGGGACGGTGAATTTCCAGCCCATTGGAACGCATTGAAGGGGTTTCAATGGGTTTCAATGGGCTTTTTATTTTCGCATTACGTTTTCGTTCTACAGCGATTTCGTTACATTTTGTGCTAACCACAAAATGCGGTTCTTGAACAATCTTCTATGGTGGCTCCATATATAACATAATTAGAAGTCAAGAGAGCTGTGATTAAGGCATGGATCACTGTGGCCATACCTACCTTCTGCAAGAGGACTCAGAACTGAGACACCAACTGAACCTAGCTAAAACGACTATTTGTAGCTGCCACCTAGCCTTCCAACAACAATGCTATATCCAGAAGCACCCCAGAGAGGTGAACCTGATCCTTCAGAGCAGAAGTGGTCCCCAAGGCAAGAGGTCCCGTATATGGTGGTGGGGAACACTGTTATTGTGTTGTAAGTGTATATGTTTTATGTATATGATTTTTTTTTGTTATAGTTATAAATAAATAAAAAAATATTAAAAAAAAAAGAAAAAAAATCCCCTGAAAATAAGCCCTAATGCATTTTTGGAGCAAAAATTAATATAAGACCCCATCTTATTTTGGGGGGAACATGGTAAGCCTGTTTCCTTGTATCCTCAGTTTATTACAAAGTCAGTTTTTCCCTTCGAATGTCCTTCACTGAGAATCAATATCTCACTCTTGCAACCTGGATTCTTACCAAATAAAATGAGCAGGTGGGGTCAACCATACTCTTTCAAGATAAGCAAGATTAGTCTTTTCAGTATGTATGAACTATTTTAAATCTGGGGATGTTTAGGGTTGCTTATTTCTGCAGGGGGTAAGTGTTAAAAAACTGTAACTCTAAATTCCTTGCTCCAAACTTCCTCAAATTTGGCAAAGACCAAGAGCAGACTGGCTGCTACACCTGTGCCAAACTCAAAGACCAGTTTCAAAGTTATATTTGTTTGGGCTGTTCCTGTTTCTAGAATTGCCTTGTAGGATGTTGAATTGTTCTGCTGCACAATAACATATCAACTTTAATTACACCCAGGAGAAGAGAACTCTAAATGTGTGAAGAAACTGTATAGAACACCGTTCCATATAGGCCACTCTTGCAGAGTTAGCATATAGATACTATACTCTTACAGAACCTATATGTACACAAATCACTTCAGAAGTAAATCCCACTGCATTTACACATCTGTGATAAATGAGTACTGGACTTCAGTCTCAGGTATGCAGAGTCCAAGCAATTTAAAAATTATCACACTAGAAGCCAATATGTATAGAAAGTTCAAAATTATAGTAGACAATTATGCAAATCTAGTGGGAGAAATAAAAGTACTGCCTTCAAGCTAGGAAAATGCATTGCGGCATAATGCAAACAACCAGCCACAGCTGTAGAACCAGAAGCAGTCAGCAGTGAAATGAAAGAGCAATCTGTAATGCCTATTGTGAATGCAGAATGCCAGCAAGGCATTGATGAGATTTGAGTAGCCATGCCTACAAGGATTCAAAGATTCTGTTCAAGCAAAAGTAGAAAAGACAGCACAGTACTAACCTGTGGCCTACACCTCCACGAAACCGTGCACCAGGTATCAGGACAGGGTCATCATCACTATCATCTGTTTCTTGGAAAGCAGAAGTCCTTGTGGATGATTCTTCATGAGAAGCAAGCCCTGAGGAATCTGGCTGGGACTGAGGTTCAAGATTTGTATTATTTGGGTTAGCAGCTGACTCTGTCCTTTGCTGACTCAAGCTTTCTTGCTTTTCCATGTCCTTGCTCAATGCATCATTCCCTAGATTATGGCAGGGTAAGTCAAGATGAGGATCACTTCCTTGTTCCATACTACTTTCAGGTTGGTCAGACACACTGGTATCTGAAATTTTGAAAGGGGTAGCTGTATTAGCCACTTGCAACAAAAACAATGAAGAATCTTCTGGAGCCTGAAGAAGAACACTTTTTATTTAGCATAAGTTTTTGTGGACTGCAGCCTGTTTCTTCACATATATAGAATGCACCCTCATGAAACACACATATACATACATGGAGGAGGGCCTTGAAATGCAACTGATACTAAATGCAACAAATAATGACATTTGGTTAATTACTACACAACATTTACAATGTATCTAAAATGTCATTAAAACCAGACAGAGAAAATAGGAGAGATTATGTTAAGGTATATAATTTTTATATAGCCTGAACATAATATGTGTGTGTGCAGAACAAGATTGAGATGACGTCTTTCCTTCATCCCTGGCTGATGCAATTTCTCTGCAATATGAAGATTGCCACACCTGTGTGCATGAAGTCACCTTAGACGGGATTGGACCAGACTGATGCCAGAATTGTATTTAAGAAATGAACTCTGTACAGTCGTTCTCTTCTCCTTTATACTGATGTCTGCATGTCATGCTGCTGGTTTGAATACTGAAGTGCTGTATGTATGTATATCCTGTATATATTTTGTAAATACACTGCTGATAAGAAGAAGCTGTTGTGTGCGTTTATCTGCTCTTTACTCTGCGAGAGACAAGATAAAGTCACAGACGCACACTCCCTTAACAGAGGTTATGGGCCCAGCACGCTTCCGCTGCGCTGCAAACGTGAGTAAATGAGTAAATGAAAGAGGAGGAGAGCCTAAGCAGCAGTGATAGTGAAACCAGTTCGTCTGTAAACCCGGGGAAGGGAAGGATACAGAGAGCTGCAAGGATGGCATACAGCACGGGAGGAAATATAGGTGGCCTGGCCATAAATAGACTGAATGAAAATAATTATAGAACGTGGGCAATTAAAGCGGAGATGTTGTTGAGAAAGGAGGGTCTGTTTCGCTACGTTACAGCCCCCCCAGTGCAGCCCAGTGAGGAGGAAGAGGCAGAGCATGAGAGAGCTCTAGCCACGATCATTTTGGCCATTGAAGATTCCCTTCTGACCCACATTCAAGGACTGACAACAGCAAAAGCAGTCTGGGATAAACTAAAAGGCATTTATCAGAGGGAGACGACAGGCACAAAGATTTCTCTTACCAGGAGGTTGTTCCAATGCAGGATGAAACAGGATGAATGTGCTTCGGAACACTTAAAAAATACGAAGGACATGTTTAATCAACTGCAATTAATGAATGTTGTCTTCCCTCAGGAACAGCGCGTTTATATTTTGCTAAGTTCTCTGAATGACGATTACTCCATGCTAGTAACAAGTTTGGAAAGCATGCCAGAAACAGAGCTTTCAGAAGAATATGTGACAAACAGAATTCTCCAGGAGGAACAGCATTTAAAACAGAGAATGCTGAACAAAAAGGCAAGCCACGTGCGTGCTGACCACGAGAGACAGAGATACGCTGATGGCAGCGTGGCCAGGAGGCGGGCGGACGGAGAACAAAGAGGAAGGGTGATGATGACGAAAGCCTGTTTCCTCTGCGGATCCACCAATCACCTGCAACGGAACTGTGACAAAAGCGGAAGTCCTCCAAGCAACAAAGAAGGCAGGAAGAAGGTCTCCAAACGGTTTCAACAAAGAAACGACATGAGGCCGGTCTCCTTGGTTACCAGAGGAACGAGGGACAAGGTTCCCGGCAGCCACACATTTGAGTGGCTCATTGACTCGGGGGCTGTCGTACATTTGACTAATAATAGGGATCTCTTTTGTCTTTTAGATGAAACCAGCCTCAGAAGTGTGATGATGGCAAATTCACAAGAGACAGCCGTTGAAGGACAAGGAACTGTTTACATTCCTTCGTTGAATACTGAGATAAGTGGGGTATTTTACGCTCCTGAATTGTTGTTTAATATAATAAGTGTATCAGCGTTGGCTGAGCAAGGGTTCACTGTCACTTTTGAGAAACAGGAGTGTATAATTAAGAAAAATGGTAAAATAGTTGCAAAAGTGAAGCAAGAAAATAATTTGTACATGTTAAAGAGCCAGACACATGAAAGTGCACATGTGATACATACAAACAAACCACAACATGATAACTGTATACATTTACTGCATAGGAGGCTGGGTCATGTAAATTTTAGATCATTACAGAAAATGGAACATTTTGCCAGGGATGTAAACATAAAGGAATGCAAAAATTACTTGGACTGTAATGTCTGTAAAAGTAGCAAGACAAATGTGGCCCCAAAAGGGAGGAAAAGTGACAGAGTCACAACCAGGCCATTTGAATTAGTTCATGCAGATTTAATGGGACCATTTCCTCCATCATTAGGAGGAGCGAAATATGCAATGGTTCTAGTGGATGATTTTACAAGGTTTTCTTTTTGTTATACACTAAGATCTAAAACAGAAGTATTTGATACATTTAGAAAATGGTTATTTTCAGTAGAGAGGAGATTTGACCACAAGGTGGCGCAGTTGCAAACGGATCGAGGTACAGAGTTTACAAACACTAGGTTTCAAAGATGGTTAGAAAGCCTGGGAATTAGACATAGAAAAACGAGCCCATATAGCCCATTTCAGAATGGTGTTGCTGAGAGACGCAACAGAGTGTTACAAGAGATGAAAAATGCATTGTTGGCAGACTCTGGGTTGCGTCATGGTCTGTGGAGTGAAGCGATACTAACCTCTAACTTTTTGGTTAACAGAATTTATTCTTCCTCGATAGATGACACACCATATTTCTTGTTATACGGTAAGAAACCATGTTTAAAATATTTGAGGGTGTTTGGATGCACGGCTTGGGTGCATATCCCGAAACAACTCAGAAGAAAAGGTAAAAATAAAACAAGAAAAATGACATTTGTAGGGTATGAACCCAATTCAAAGGCATACTGGTTTTTTGATGGGGATAGAAGTGTGATAATCTCTAGGTCAGCCAGTTTTAATGAAGGGGAAAACTGGGACCAAGTACATGCAAACTCACAGTTATACATCCCTCTACACGAAAGAAAAAGTCAATTAAGACAGACAGGAACACTTAAGCATGGCGTGGAGTCCTGTACTGATGATGAAGAAGGAGGAGCTACTACAGATAATGAAGAAGAAGAAGAAAAAGAAGATAGTGGTGACGAAGAGGAGGAAGCACATACTAGTAGTCAGATAGAAACACACACAAATTCACATGGTCCCAGGAGGTCCCAGAGGGCAAATAAGGGTGTGCCACCCAGTAGATTTGGAGTGAATGGTATTACAGTGTGTAATGTTTATATTGAGCCCAGAAACTATAAAGATGTTTTGAAGCTTCCTGATTATGAGAAGAATAAGTGGTTAGAGGCCATGGAGGAGGAGATGAATTCCATGAAGGAACATCACGTGTTCACTGAAACCAAACTACCACCAGAGCATAAGGTAATAGGTAGTAAGTGGGTGTTCAAAAGAAAATTGCAAAATGACGGAAACTACAGATATAAAGCAAGGTTGGTTGCACAAGGTTTTACACAGAAAAGGTTTATACATTATGATGAGATATTTTCCCCGACAGTTAGGTCTGAAACATTGAGAACAACGCTTGCCTTTGCTGTCAGTAAAAATTATGTAATTTACCACTACGATATAACAACTGCATACTTAAACGCAGACTTAAAGGAAGAGTTATATATGGCAAAAGCACCAGGTTTTGAGGGTACTAAACCAGAACTAGTGTACAGGCTAAACAAGGCAATTTATGGTTTGAAACAATCTGCTAAAAATTGGAATGATTGTTTACACCAAGTTTTGATGAAACTAGGATACAAGAACGGTCTAGCAGACCCTTGTTTATATACCAAAAAAGTTGGGAATGATTTAAATATTCTTCTGGCATATGTTGATGACCTATGTTTTGTAGCAAAAGATCAAAGACAAGTAGAGTTGTTTGAAAAACAATTAAAAAAGGAATTCAAATTTAAAAATCTAGGGCCAATACAAAATTATCTGGGTGTACAAATAAAGAAAACAGAACATGGACTTGAATTAAGTCAAGAACACAAAATAAAACAAATGTTAGAAAAATATTGTATGGGAGAGTGCAAGAATGTGAGTACTCCCATGACAGTGGATTTTCAAAAGGAAGATGAAATAAGTAAAGATTTTGAAAATAAAGATTTATATCACTCAGCAATAGGGAGCCTAATGTATCTAGCGAACTGGACGCGCCCGGACATAGCGGCGTCAGTAAACATACTCAGTAGATATATAGAAAAACCTAGTGAAAAACACTGGCAAGGATTAAAAAGGATTTTTAGATACCTAAAGGGAACATATAATTATCATCTAACTTTGCAACCATCAAAAAATTTAAAACTGTCAGCTTATGTGGATAGTGACTGGGCCAACGATGAAAAAGACAGAAAATCTATGACTGGATTTGTTATAAAATTTGGAAGTAATATAGTTGGTTGGAAATCACGAAAGCAAAATTCTGTAGCAATCTCAACTTCTGAAGCAGAGTTTGCTGCTTTGTCAGATTTATGCTCTGAATTAATCTGGTACAAACAATTAACAAAAGACTTAAAGTGTAAAACAGATAATGCAATAAAAGTAATGGAAGATAATACCACCTGTATACAAATGGCCAAAACAGATAGAGTAAAAAACAGGAGCAAACATGTTGATATTAAATATCATAACGTAAGGGAAGCTGTAAAAGGAAAACTAATTGAATTAGAATATTGTAAGACTGAAGAAAATATTGCAGACATATTGACTAAACCGTTGTGTGCTCAAAAGCATGAAATGTGTATAGATGCATTGGGAATGTGTAATGGGTTCAGGCAATTTAAAAATTAGGAGGAGTGTTAAGGTATATAATTTTTATATAGCCTGAACATAATATGTGTGTGTGCAGAACAAGATTGAGATGACGTCTTTCCTTCATCCCTGGCTGATGCAATTTCTCTGCAATATGAAGATTGCCACACCTGTGTGCATGAAGTCACCTTAGACGGGATTGGACCAGACTGATGCCAGAATTGTATTTAAGAAATGAACTCTGTACAGTCGTTCTCTTCTCCTTTATACTGATGTCTGCATGTCATGCTGCTGGTTTGAATACTGAAGTGCTGTATGTATGTATATCCTGTATATATTTTGTAAATACACTGCTGATAAGAAGAAGCTGTTGTGTGCGTTTATCTGCTCTTTACTCTGCGAGAGACAAGATAAAGTCACAGACGCACACTCCCTTAACAGATTATATCATTACTATCTCTGTGTGGAAAACCAGCAATAAATATTGCTAAAAATAAGTATCTGCAGAAGAGTTTAGTCTTGTCATGGTGATTTATAAACCTCATTTCTACAAATACACTCTGCTCACAAAAATTCACAGACCCTATGAATAGAATACCATAATAACCACAGACAGAAATTACAACTACAAGAAAACAGTGACAGATCTGTAACAAAACTAAGAATGAACCAAAGTAGGCGTGTGTGGAAGGTTTCCTACCTGTTCTGTACCCAAATAAAGGGCATAAAGATTGGGGCTCACAAACCTGTACCTTTCAGGAACTGTTCCAACCCATTCAGTCACCACCATGCCATTATGTGTGCATTTCGGGACGTCCATTAAAAAAATCCCATGCATATGGGGAAATGCAAACTGCCATGATCTTAGGGAGCTAGGCAGCTCTGTATATTTGGGGCCAGCATGCTATGGAAAATTTATACTGGCACAAATGAAGCTGCATAAACTGCAGTAGCAAACTGCCACTAATCAATGAGGTATTACGTCTGAGGTTCACTCTCCTCCAAAGTTACATTTGCACTTGAATTAGGAAAGAAAGAATGAGCTACACCTTCACTGCTCACCTCCCTCCAGTCCTAGATCCTGCATAGGTAAACTCTAGTTCCTAAAGTCACTTCTCCAAAGCCCAAGCACTCCTTCTCTGGTTCCCACCATTCTGCAGATCCTGTTCAAGGAAAGCTGCTGTTGGAAAAGCCACTGCTCTCCCCTTGAGAGCAAGGCAATCCGAGGCAATCCTTCCTGACTGGTTCTCACCTTTTCCTGGATCCTATCCAGCTGTAAGCTTCCAGCTGTCAAGTAGGACTGGATCCTCTGAAAGGAAAACATCTGTCTACTAGTAAAACATCTTCTCTTTCCATCCCCACAGTGAGCCATTCCTCTACTGCATGACTAGCACTCAAGCCCTGAAGGGTTTAAAGTCTGCAAAGTATAGGATCTTGCTTCTGCAGTCACTCACACACACTACAAACCCAGGAGGCTGCTATAAAACCAACAAGGCCAAGACAGATGCTTCTCCTTGTCTTCCAAAACCAAAACAAACATGACAGACCTTCCTGTAGGACAGCAAGGAAAAGGCACAGTAGTGCAGACAAGTATGTCGGTCTGCGCTCGAACAAGATTCAAGGAAGAATGTGTGCAAAAGAGTTCATGAACTGTCTTTTAAAATGCACGTACAGTGGTGCCTCACAAGACAAATGCCTCACAGGGCAAAAAACTCACAAGACAAATGGTTTTGGCAATTCGGTTTGTGTGTGTTTGTTGTTGACTCGCAAGACAAATGTTCCTATGGCCATGCTTTGAAAGAAGAATGTTTTCTGTTTTTTGTTCCTCCCTCATGTTTGTTGATTTTTAAATGTTTTTCTATGATGTTTAAAAAGTTAACGTTTTTTGATTGAAATTTTTAAAATCATCTGCACAATATGTATGGCTTTAAAGAGCATTTAATAAACCCTTTGCAAACCAAATTTGACTTTGTTTTGACCCATAGGAACACATTAATTAGATTTCAATGCATTCCTATGGGAAAACACGTTTCTTAAGATGAATTTTTCGCAAGACAACATTAACTGAGGAACGAATTAAATTCATCTTGCGAGGCACCACTGTATGTTCTAAAGAGGGAAGTTTGCCAACACAACACGGAGAGGCTTGTGTGAATCACAGCAAGCTGAAATGAAGTCCACAGACTAGGAAGGGTCCTATATTGACAATACTGAGGACATCAACCAGAGGAACTGCACAATAATAACAAATCCAGTCTCTTCTCCAAGTACCTTTTCTGAGAGAGAAAAAAGGAGTAAACAGGTATGATTGGAGCAGGTTTTTCTCAGTCTAAACAGGTATTTCCATAACCTAAATTATGCAAGAGCTAAGGATGTGTACCAGACCTACAAGATAATCACAAAGGCCTGCATATTAGAGGCTGACTGGGGACACTGCCCCATCAATATTTTGAAGTGTATGAATTTCTGATGTCTCTGTGGTGTGTCTGTCATCTTCCTCCTCTTAATCTGTGACTGCCTGGTGTGCCTCACCATGCAGAAGATGGGAAATGCCTCACTTATAGCAACAAGAAAAGAGCAATGCCCAGCAGGCAAATGTCAGCGAGAGAGAGACAGAAGATGATAGGTGGGCAGGAGAGTGATCAAACTGCCAAAGAAGCTGTAAGGTGGCAGGCAGGTTGGATTGTTTGTATAGAAGATGGCATTGCTTAGATTCTTGCCCTTTAATTTCATAGTGGCTGGACATATCAGGAATCATTAACTGCAGCAACATCAGGTATACATTGATTAGTTGAGGCTGAAGCTGAAGGGCAGGAAGGCAGGCCAGGCAGGAAATACATTAGGAAAGAAGCCAGCAGACCAGTGGATTTGTCTGCAATGAAGCTGGGCTGCGGACATTGTTCTGTTCTCATCTTTTAGTTTCATAATGGCCTGGCATATCAAGTATAAACTACTATGGGAATAGCAGGATGTGCCAGTTTAGACATGTCAAGATAGGAGAAGGCACCATCAGTCAGACCCCGGGAAACCACTGAAGCTAGGAAGCAGGCATCAAGCTGTCACTGAGCAGATTTTTCTCAGACCATCATCATGAGGCAATGTTAACCTTGGGTTATCTGAGCAAAATGATATTGGCTTTAGGAAAATGAACTGCTCCACAAAGTTGGGTTCTGAGAAAGAGCGGTGGTAGCACCATCCTGGCCTTGATACCCACTGTTTCTCCCAGAGTCATATCCCAACAGAAATTCTTGTCACATTTGAGGCACTCAAAACCTAACACCTCAGTGGTTGAAGCATCCAGGATTCATCTGTCACTGTTCTTCATTTTGTGGCCAGCTACTCTGTCTATGGTATTATTTCCAATTTCCACTCTCTTCAATTCAAACTGTTAACCATCTTCCCAATCATATGAATGCCAAAGAAAACAAGGCTCTGTTTTAGTGTTGTTCTACCTATTCCATGCTGTAGTCACCCCCAAATCAAAAAATTATCCCTATTTGGTCCATTTTTGCACATTTCCCTGAATATAGGTACATGTCTGAACTGAAGTATTGTGGCATCTTTAAGACTAACAATTTTATTTCAATGTGAGCTTTAATGGATTATTATCTACTTTTTCAAAGACATAAATTTATAACAGCTAAATTAAAACTTTTCAAAATATCACAAACTGTACCAATAAATCATAGGTAATAATATCCTTTACCTACCAGTAACAAGAACAATTCATGCAGCAGTTTACTTTTAGATTTAAAAAGCTAGAGTTCTTTGCTTCTTTGTATAAACATGCAGTCATTACTACTGTACATACCAGAGCATGATGTTCCAGTGTTTTCATTTGTAGATGTTAGCTCCTCAATATTTTCCTCTTGTGATTCCTCAGGGAGTCCTAAAATTATTTAAAATTGCTTATTATAGCATTAAAGTATTATAAAAATATTGCAAATGGGTATGAGCCATGCCTACAGTTTGTAGCAACATTCTGTAACTGCTATCATGAGACTTTAGTATGTCTTCTAGATGGAGCACATTTTACAGGATAAGTAGGAAATACAGCTAGACCTGACGCAATATGAAACGATTGATCAAGTCAGGAATGATTCACATGTAAACTGAGGACAGAAAAAGGTTGTTCCATTGCAACTCCTTTTTTTAGTTTATAAATTCCAGCTCTGTATGCAAACTACATCAGTACAGCATATTTTGTGAATGGCTATTACGTGAGTTCAACTGCAATATTACAAATACAATAAGAAATACTATAACCCAGTGGTTCCCAGTGTTGGGTAACCCAGGTGTTCTTGGATTGCAAATCTCAGAAGACTGTACAACTACCTGTGCTGGCCAGAGTTTCTGGGAGTTGCATGCCAAGAACACCTAGGCTACCCAAATATGGGAACCACTGCTATAACCTAATACAGACATCCACCATCTTATTTACATACCTGCTGTAATATGTTTTCAATTATTGCCAATCTTTTGTAGGAATACCATTTACACAGTTTGTACACATTTCTAATTTGAGTACAGTAGGACCCCCATATCCATGGTATCAGTATCCAGTTTCACTTAGCCATGGTCTGAAAATATTAAAGGTATTAAAAGAAAAAGAATAAGAAAAAAAATATTTTCACATGTGTTACTACAACAGGCCACCAGATAGAGCCAGATGCCATGTTATGAATACTTGTTACTGGAGAAGACATAGCATGGTTCCTGCACCCTCTAGTGGCCAGTACTGGTAATGCATGTGAAAATAATTTTTTTCCATGTTCTCTCTCTCTCTCATGTTTGCTATTACCCACAGCTTTCAGTATACACAGGGGTACATGGAAGAAAATTCCCAGCGTATATAGGGGTCCTACTGTTATATTAATAAATATTTAAAAACATGGCAGACTTTGTATAAGAGTTCATATAAAAATATGAATGTAAGGCATTTGATGTTTGATACAGGACTTTAGACTTACAATTGGGTACTAAAGCCAACATACAAAGAACTTTGAAAACTGTTACATATTTTTCTGTTGTTTTTCCTTAAAAAGTAACATCCACATGAGATCCACTTTTGAATCTGAACGTATTTTTAAAAGCAGATTGTAAAAGAAACAAAATCAGCAATATGTCTGAGTTAGCAGAAGTCTCTTATATGAGCCCAAAGCTTGTGGTCACCTAGCTTGAAGATTTATATTTAATTTGTGCATGTCAAGTCAGAAAATCTTATTATTCACATTGCACATAGTTTAATTATAACATATAGCTGTCATGATATAAAGGTAGAATATTGACCTTGGAATAATAGCAATAACTTCATCTCTTACTTGATTCTTCACTCTCTGGTGTTGGTGCTTCTGAACTCTGGGATCTTAGGGATTCTTCTTGACCTTCAGGTTTACTGTGATTTCCACTCCCTCTGGAACTTGAAGCTGTGCTGCTCCTAACAGAAGAACGATAGATGTATGCATTTATTTGAATTTTTTAATCTCTCCCTTTACAAAAGGAAGCTTGTAATAAATACAAAACTATTCAGTTTCTCGTTAAAAACCAAAACTAGGATCAGTGCATAACATAGCAAAAAAAAAAAAAAAAAATACAATTACGAATTCAAATCTCAATTAAAACACAGGAAAACAACAACGGTTTCAACCCATTTTTAAATAAGAGCCAAGCCTCCCTAGATACCACCATCAGCATCCTTGGACTCTACCTACTGTATCTGACAAACAGGATACCTTTTTCAGTTTTTTTTTAAAAGGCTCATATGGAGAAAGTGGGTACCCCAGACTCGAGCTATGAAGAGCTGAAAAGATAAATACCATCACTTTAAATTGAACCCAGAAACAGACCATGAGTTACATTTATCTGGGCATAAGGCTCAACAAATACGGTAGATGTTATTTCTGAGTAAACATGTACAGAATTGTCCTCTAAATTCTGTATTTATAAACAAACACAGATATCTATAGTCACTTATTTTATATAATCCATACATTCTGTAATTTTATGTAAACAATCCATTGACTGATGCTGCTTATTTATTCACTGTTGCTTGAAAATGCAATCTCACATTTCAATCCATATTGCAATAGTAGCATTAATAAATATAAAAATTACAATGTAAGCCCACTAATAACAGGAATTTAGTTGTAAGGAAAATCATGATTTCACAAGATGGCATGCTTGTTAAAATTAACTATCCCGATAAATACAATAAAATTATAATTAAAGGCCTTCTCCCATTTTTAACGTGTTTGTTCTGATATTTTAAAGGATACTGTGGAAATAGGATATATTTTCAACAGTGCCTAAAACCTATGTAACCATCCATGCCTTTTAATGCTGTATTTCTTTTCTAATGAAGTTATTATTAAAGCACAACATAGAAAAACTACAATCAATACAACAGACATGACTTACACCAGAAAAAGCAGCAAGGTCTTACCATTCATCTGTGAAGTCCAATTTTATCGTGCTTGTGGTTGTCCCTTCCGTACTGTAATGTAAACTTAAAACAGGTTCACCTGTGCCAGGTCGTGGGCTTGACTTTTCATCTTCTGAAAACAAAGTGTTAGTAAATGTAAATATATCACATTATGTAGTGAGATTACTTCATTAAAAGTATAACTCTCGTTCTAGCACAGTCTGTTCAGAAAAATGCTGTTCAAAGCTCTTACAGAGTAGGTACTATATGCTACTGTATTTTTTTTAATTCTTGGATAGAAACAAGCCAACAATAAATGGAGAAGGTGGGGGAGAGGGAATACATCCTCAGAAATGTTGTTACATTTCTACAGAACCAGATGGGTGTCATCTATATATAGTTTTGATTTATATTTCCAAAACATGAAAATGCAATATTCAGGAATAATGTTTCCAGTAAATAGGTTTATTTATTTAAACCTGATTTAACTCGTTAAGCTGGACTTAACGAGTGGCTAGCCCCTATGGCTGACCTGTCCACTCACGCATCTGCCAGAGGCGGCAGCCCCACTCATCCTTCCAATTGCTCCGGAATTCCGCTCTCTTCCTGCTCACCTGGCCACTTCAGGCAGTGGGAGGGAGGACGAGTCTCCCTGCATGGCTGCCGAGTTGCTAGCCAAGCAGGGAGAGAGTGGAGCTCTAGGAGTGATTGGAAGGATGGGTGAGGCTACTGGCAGTGGCAGACACATGAGTGGATGGGCAGGCTGCAGGGGCTGGCCCCTCATTAAGTCCAGCTGCGCGGGGATATTCATATTCATATATGAATGCTCCCATCTCTTGCCAAAACCCTGTTGCTTGGTGTAGTAAATCGCTCCTGAGCAGGCCCATTGAATCAATGAGGATTTGGTAAGTCTTTAGCATAGTAAGAAACAGTTAAGAGTAGGTTAATTTGAATCAATGGAATGTTGACTCACCAAATCCCCATGCATTCAATGGAATTATTGTACTGCAATCTACTATGGTAAGCAACAAGATTTTGGCCACTGGCTTCTGGTTTCTTAAAGATTAGTGAGTTTCATTTGGCTTAAATCAAGAAGAACAAAATGACTTCTGACATCTTAAACATTTAACTAATAAAAATGTCATTCAGCGCAAGCTTTCTTAGACTACAGCAAAACATCATCAGATGCAGCCCGCATTAAGAGAAGGGCCACAGTCTATGAAAGGAAAAGCCATATTCTATGATAAAACCAATGTAGTCTCTATTGGCAGCTGAACATACTAGCAGACCTTAATACTATGGGTGGATTCATAAGGAAGATAGTGGTCTTTCAGAAAGTCTGTCCTTCTAGCTTATTTAGGGCTTTATACATAAGAATCAGTACTCTGATATATGCTTACAAACTAGAAGACAGTATAGTTGATGCAGAATTTGAATGTGACCAAAAAGGACATGGTAGAAAGGTATCTAACAATTACATTTTGTGCTAACCACAAAATGCGGTTCTTGAACAATCTTCTATGGTGGCTCCATATATAACATAATTAAAAGTCAAGAGAGCTGTGATTAAGGCATGGATCACTGTGGCCATACCTACCTTCTGCAAGAGGACTCAGAACTGAGACACCAACTGAACCTAGCTAAAACGACTATTTGTAGCTGCCACCTAGCCTTCCAACAACAATGCTATATCCAGAAGCACCCCAGAGAGGTGAACCTGATCCTTCAGAGCAGAAGTGGTCCCCAAGGCAACCCCCATAATCCCCACAACTGCAAACTATAATTTAAATGTCTTTTCGGGGAAAGGATTCACAACATCTTCCTATACCTTCTTAGGGCCTGACTCCCATGTTTTGAGGGCCCTTCAACACCTACTCCCCATTTTTTAAAAAACAGCCAGTAAAGAGACAAGATAGGTTTCAGTAAACTACAATAACAACAAAAATACAAAATACAACATTTTATAAGCATTCTTGGGAAGAGGAGGAGGAATCCCAGATAACTGCAGAACAGTGCCCTCTAAGTAGTATACTGGCCAGGAAGTTCTTTGGCTGTGTGAGAAGCAGTGTACAGTAATAGTCTTTCTGGAGTGGAAGGATCAGGCTGTTGTTCCCAAGGGGACACAGTCCTCACATTCTTTAGGAAGGGTCCAGAAGGAGCTAAAATGCATGGTTAGTTGCTTTCAGGAGGACCATCAAAACCAAGAGAAGTAAATCTGCCTATACTACAATGTTGTGCTCTGCTGCTTTAAGCAGGTTTCTCCCAATCCAATTCATGTAACTGCAGAGATCTGAGAAAACTACTTATCAAGCACTGAAGTGGAAGGGGGAAAAAGAGCAGTGTATGCTTCCTTTCATGTACAAAGCATTCTCACATCCATATTATATGTGATCATGACATCCATGTGGCACATGGTTTCCACCCATGTCCTGTTTGATTTAATGCCTTTGTAATCTTGCTGTCTTAAAACTGTATCTCCCTGCCTGACCAGGTAAAACACACAGTAAGGATTTTATATTTGCAGCAATGCAGTTTATTCAACTTTGTGCAAGCTATGATGTTTAATTTTAAATAAATGAGTAAGCATTTCATTTGAAGTATTCTTGTATCACCCTTCAATGTGTACCTTTCCAAATTAAAAAAAAATATTCTCAGTTAAATTTGTGCAAGACTGTAGAGTTATTATTTTTAAAAAGTCTTGACATAAACAGTAAGGTGCATTCTCTTTTCATTTTTTTTCAAGCAGTTAGTAAGAACACGCTACTTACCTGTAACGGCGGTTCTTTGAGTGGTCATTCGTAAGTTCACGCATATGGGTTTCTGCTGTGCCTGTGCAGACATTCATTGAGAACATTCCAGAGATTTGCCTTTGCCCCTCCTCCCTAACAGTCATGCTCATCTACCCAATGGTTGCTCTGTAGTTCCCCCTACCCACCACCAAAACACAATTGGAACTACTGTAACTGACAGGGGAGGTTGGCTGAATTGTATGAATTCAGAGATGACAACTCGAAGAACCAGTTACAGGTAAGTAACTGTCCTTCTTTGTGGTCTCTGTGATTCACACATAGAGGTGACTCACAAGCTCACTTACCAGTTGGTGGGATGTCTGATCAACACAAAAGATAGCACTGCTTGTTCAAGTCTTGCCCTGACACCTAATCTGTAAAGGTTTACAGAAGTCATGCCCTCAGACATATTGGATTGAGGCCTTGCAAATGTCCTGTAAATGAACCTCCTTCATCAAACTCCTGTTGATGCTGCCACTGTTCTTGTGGAATGTCTCCTCAAAGAGGTTGGCAAGGGATGTCTAGTCAGTTCATAAGGAAGCAAGATTACTTCAATTAACCACCTAGAGAGTCATTGTGACAACAGCTGTATGCCTTTTTTTCTCCCTTGATAACAGTCTATTACTTTTTCTCAAAGACTTTGCCCTATCTATATAAAAGGGAAAGGCATGCCTAACATCTTAAATATGAAGAGTTCTCTCCATACTTGATGCTGGTGATGGGAAAACAGCTCGAACAATTCAATGGCTGCCTAGTTCAAAACTGTGTAAATATTTCAGTAAAAAAGTAAGATCTGGGACAAGAGTCAGTTGTTCTTTCTGAAACTGTAAATAAAGTTGGTCACAATATAAAGCAGCTAATGCACTAGCTCTTCTTGCTGAAATTATAGTAACTAGAAACACAGTCTTGTATGTTAATAAACTCAAATGGGTTTTGGCCACTGGTTCAAAGGGAGGTCTGGTGAATTAACATCACAGACAGAGACCACTGAGGGGTTGGTCACTTTATATGGAGCAGATATTATTTAAACCCTTTTAAAATCTTTTAACTGTTGGGTTAGTAAACAGTTTTGAGATTCTGAACCTTCAGGCAGTCCCCAACTAAATAAATCTTCAAAGAAGACTGAAAGTCCTTGTTGTTTAACATGTAACCAAAAATGTAAAACACAATGCATGGTATTGGGGAAGTATGATTCATTTATAGAACTAGCATTCTATACATTTCTTTCATTTGTAGTAGCAACATCTAATAGTAGATTGTTTCCTAGATTCCCTATGTATTCTAGCTATTAAGGGAGAATTCACCATGCTGTTTGTGCAATACATCATGGTAGAATTGTCTGTTATCACCTGTACCACATTTCCTACCTCAATGGATTTGAGTGCCTTTAATGCTTTGTTGACTGTTAACATGTCTAGCTGATTAACATGGTGGGTCTTTTCTTGCATAGACCATGGTGCATACATTCCTGTTCCCTGACAATGGCCATCCCAGCTTGTTAGGCTGGCATTTATAGTTATCGAGGTGTTTTGAATGGACTGGTTTTTGTCTGCCACCCACAATGTTGCAATGCAATTCTGCTATTACAGTGGTGCCTTGCTTAGTGATTGCCTCGTTTAACAATGTATTCACTTAGCGATGAAGTTTTTGGAGTGATCTTGCGCTCCGTTTAGCGATGTTTCCAATGGGGAAATTTTGCATAGCGATGTTCGGGACCTTGCTTCGCTTAGCGATGACAGTTTAGGCCCCCCTGTTTCACTTAGCGAAGTCCGTTTTCACTATTTTAAGTGTGTCTTAAAATGTTCAAAAACTGTTTAAAATGCTTGGAATCGTTAGTGCACCCTGTAAAACCTTTACAAACTTAATTTGGCTTTGTTCTGAGTCTTTGTTAATTTTTGGTGAATTCCCCCCCCCATTGGAATGCATTGAACTGTAGGTTTGACAGCTGATGGGCGGGTATTTGCAAAGATCGCGGGGAAGCCAGCTTCACAAACGCCACTCACTCTCTCTCTCCCCTTGCAGGTCCAGCCTGGGCAAGGAGACTGAGGCACCGCACCGCCACGGCCAGGGTGACTGAGTCTCCCTGCCCAGGCTGGAGTTGCGAGGGGGGGAGGGAGAGAACGAGAGCAAAGCTGGCTTCCCCGCGATCTTTGCAAACACCCGCCCTTCAGCTGTGCTTCGGGCTGGCTGAGCCAGCCCAAAGCACAGCTGATGGGCGGGTGTTTGTAAAGATTGCGGGGAAGCCAGCTTCGCAAACACCACACGTGCTCTCTCTCTCTCCCCTTGCAGGTCCAAGGCTCTCTTTCGGGGGGGCTTTGGGATGATCGTGGGGAAGCACTTCCCCACGATCATCGCAAAGCGATTTCCCCCATTTAAAACATCGCAATGCTATCGCTTTTGTGATCACAAAAACTCCATCGCTATGCGGATTCATCGTTAAACGGGGCGCTCGTTAAGTGAGGCACCACTGTAACTATCTTCACACTCGTCTGAAGTTTTTTCCTTGAATTTGCTACAATTAATGTATTGTAGATACTCATTTCTCTCACTCTCAAAAAGGCTGCAAATAGTGCTATACATTTGGTGAAAACTCTGGGTGTTGTGGCGAGTGGAAACACTTTGAATTCGTATATTCCTACTGCAAAATGGAGGAAATGACGACAGTTTGGTCCAATTTATATATGGAAGTAAGTAAACTACTCTCCTTTGAGCAGTGGCATTATATTTGTTAGTATTACCATGAAAAACGTTTGTGGAGAAATGTACTTGTTGACATAAATAAATAAAAATAAATAAATAAAAAATATAATAGATAATGGTGATAAGGTAGATTAGGTAGCAGAAAGAGTTGTAGTTTCTGTAAATTCTCTAAATTAGACACAACCAACAGTACAGTATAAGTCTGTAATCTCCAGAATTCTCCCAGGATGTTACCTCACCAGGAGTTAGAAATAACTGAGGAGTGACCCCTTGGGTGGATGAGCATGTCTGTTAGGAAGGAGAGGCAGAAGCCTTGAAGCTCCAGATTGTTCCTGAGGAGTGTCTGAGGAGGCACAAAGGAAACCCATATGTGTGAATCACAGAGATCACAAAGAATTTTGTTCTACTTTCAGTTTCCTCTCATGAAAGGATTTTACACATTTCTATAAACTGAGGAATTTTAAACCCAAATTTACATACTCATGATGGAAAGCAACTGAATATATACAAAGCACACACCATGCTCACGCCTATGCAAACCAAGCTGTAATTTTAGAACTTCTGGCTTTGCAAGGACAAGCCTCTTCTAATTTTGTATAGCCCATTACATATTTTCCAAAGCATAACACAAACACCTAAGATTTATATGCAGAATTCAACTCCTGCTTGCACAGTTGTTCCAAGGCAATTCTCTAAGCTGAACTATACCTTCTGCATTAAGCCTTGTTTTGCTGCCATTTGTAAGAAGCTCAGCCATGGTACATCTCTTTTCCAGCAGTGAATGATAATAAAGACACTCCATTGAGTATCAATGAGAAGCATTTACTACTCAGAGGGTTGCAGTGGCCTATAAAACAGTTGTAGTTCAAAACATGTGGGCTGTCAATGTAGAACTGTGTCAAAGTGGAAGAGGAAAAGGCAGGAAGTATAATACTCTAAGCCAGGTGGAAGTCAGATACAACTCTGTATAAGAAGTAACCACCTCCTCTGGATATCAAAGGAGGTAGGGCTGATATGCTCATAAGTACAAAGCTGCTCAACAAGTTCATGTAACAGCCACTAAAAAGGGTCCCATTGTCAGTTCCAAAGCAAAATAAGTTTGAAAGGGGCTTCCTGAGATGAGATGAAACTAAAGAAAGAAATGCAGAGCTGGAAAAGATACAAGTGGAAATCTATGCTGCACTCCAAGGAGAAATTCGAATAAACCCTATCAGCTGGGGTCAAATAAAGGCTACTTTATAAACTGCAATAGAAAAGAAAGACAATCCCTTGCCCAGCAACATTAGTACAAAATGCATAATGTAAACTGAATAGTTATTTGGATCAAACGAGTAGTCTTTATCAAATCAGCAAAGTCTGCCATCTGTAATCAAGCACATTTCCTCTTATCTTCCATGATTCTGTTTATTCCTTCAAAATCTGATCCTCCATGTATGAAGCTGAGAGTGTCCACAACAAGATCAAGGAATGATTTTGACTCTCTTAAGATAGCATTTAGCCATAGCGGAAGATGGTAGTATTCTCAATAACTGATCTGAACCAATAGACAAGACCAGGGCCAACACAGCACCCACAGTAGTATCAAGATTCCACATGGGTGCTTCTATCTTAATTTTGCTACACCTGTAGTGAGTAATGTGGAGAAAGGAAGTCTTTTTCCACCTCACAGCTGGAGGAGAACATGGCTTGCTGAAATTAAGAGGAAGCATATTGTAAATCCCTGATCAGTTCCTGTCAGATCAATCTCATTTCTGAAATAGCCTTTGAAGCAAACAAGAGGCTTCCATTTGTAAATGGTCCATTTAACACAATCAAATTATTCGTGTCTCTGGGAAAGAACCACAATGATGTGGATTTTGTGGCAGACACACCATTGGCAGAGGAAAAGCATGAGATCCAGTAAGTTCTTTGACCTTATGCCATCTTGTTGGTTCACATACCAGGTTGCTGTGGAGTTGCTGGTGGTTGTACTATTATATCAGTGAGTCACAGATTTTTAATAATCGTTTCTCTATCTGAGAACTTCTGCTAGGGTGGGGCTGCTGTGACATTTGAAACCAAATGGAGGGGCTGAATACCAGAATGTGTACGTGGTATAGTGAAGGGGCAGGGACACTGCCAAAATTCACTCTCTACATAAGAAGACTCTGAAAGTGTGGATCTGTACAGGTGCAGATCTACTTTTGTTTTCAGGGCTACAGATTTAATTAATAGTGAACAGATACATTAGAATAATGTGTAATCCTAAATATAAGTGAAAGGAAACAAATCCTACATGATAATGTGAGTTGCGAAATAAGGCTTGACCACTCTCTTCATGTATGCAGTAAATGTTTCAAGACACATACATACAACTTTTACAAGTTAACTCAAGCCAGCTGCCCATCCCTTTTTCACAACATAAAATGGCAAACCAAGCCATTTTGCACAGATTTTCAAGCATTTAGCTGTTGGAACTTCATGTTATTATGATGGACAGGTGAAACTCAAGCACTTGCTTCTGCACCTATACTACAGACTCTACATGCTGTGCCCAGGTATCAGCCCAATTTCTCTACTGCTTTGTTTCTGAGGGAAGGTTTATAAAGATTATTTTTCTTTCTCAAAATCTTTACAAATAAGCCACTATGCTTTGTGAATTTTCAGTATACATATTTAAAGCGATAAGCAATGTCAGGTTCTAAAATTAAGTGCAAGCCTTAAGGAACAAAACTGGCAAGCAGCAGGATTTTTTACAAACAGGCTGAAATCCTGTTGAGTAACTATGCAGGCATAAATGGTGATGACAAGCAGCCTACAAAATGACTCTCCATTTCAACTCATCTCAATTCAAAGCTTCCTATCCTCCCCCTTCAGGCTCTGAGGCTCCATTTTTACCTGGAAAAGCCTTTGTAAACCTCAGGATGTGGGGAGGGAGCTTTTAATATTGGAAAATTACTGACAGATTGTTGCCACGGAATTTGCAGTCTTTCCATATTAGAGGCTCTTCTCCTCCAAGGCTTCCTAGGTAAAAGGGATCCATATGGAGTCTTGGGACCAGGAAGGTCTTTTGGAAGCTTTAAATTGAATTAAAGAATAATGTCACAGTTGATGACATCATTGCAATTTACATTGGAAAAATATAAGTGGATTTCTGCCAATAAATAATAAGATATGTAAAAATTGAATTTATTGGACAAAAGGTTGGTGTACAACTTAGTGTTTATATTTCTTTAAAAAATCTCACTTTACATCTCTCAAAATGCAAGTCCTTGTATCTTACAAATAATTGTTTTTATCCTAAGTGGGTTTTGTGTGAAAGCAAATGATAATTGGAATACAATAGAAAGCAATGCCATATAGCTGTAAATAAATTTAGCAAAAATATTTTCAGGGTTATTTTAACATCAGAAACAAAATTTCCTACATGTTCCTTTATCATGCCCCTGAAAAGAGATGCTTGACCAAGGATCTATGAAAAATCATGCACAGCTTCATTTAGAGAGTGATCTCTGTCCTCTAACTGATCTGAAAGGGCTGCTCATAATCTCACTCCTTTCAGATAAAACTGTTCACCTTATTTGGGAAAGCTGTTAATGCAACCTATGATGAAAGCAAAATAGAGGAGCCCCATTAAAGGAACTCAATTAAAACTAAGTTACATATTAGTGAGTACCACAGTTCATTCATTTTCTCAGTGTATTACAGAGTGAAAAAACACTAATTCTGCAACTGAGCAGTCAATTTTTTATCACATTTTGTTTGTACATAAAATATATTTCTAAAAAAATGTTAAGGAAATAAGGAATAATATAGCCAAATATTAGTCACTCTGGAACAGTGTGATGATAAACATCACTAAATGCAAAGAACAAGCAAGCAGCAAATACATTCGCTGTTTTGTTCTCAAGGGGAAGCATCTGAGCAAACATTAGCAGCAAAAACTATGTAACTACACCAGCTGCTTAATAAACCTTGACAAATGACAACCTGTAGGTTGAGGGTCCTGTGAGGAGCCCTTAGGGGAAGACTGATCAGAGCTGGAGGACTGTTGTGCTGAACCCTCTGCTAGCTCTCGCTGTCTCTGCTGTTCAGCCTTCTTAAGCCTCAGCCGCTGCAGGCCCCTACGGAGTATAGCTAACTCAGGCGCCATTAATTCTGACAGACAGGGAAAAAAAAGGTGTAAAAAGAAACAGACACAGAACATAGGATAAAAAGAACATAAAAAGCTAAAGAGTGAGGTAATAGAAACAAGCAGAGGAACAAAAGCAGCAAATTTTCCTTTTAAAAATGCAGATTACTAATATTCAGCATGGAAATAAAATGTGTTTATCCTCCTAAATTAGAGGAATTATGAAGTTCATCATACAAGCTTCATAGTTCACTGAATTTTCAATCATTTAAGCAGTTAATTGAAAGAAAATGTAGAAAAGCTATGACTTGAAATACATGTGTGTGATATTTTTCTGCACATCCAGTGGGTGGCACCTCCTTTTAAAATATTCATTTGAATTAAAACATCAGTGTAGTTATAGGGAAAGGATAGAACTGAAGCCTAAGTACTGAAGTTCTTAAAATGACTGCTGTTACTCATGATTAAAAAATGTGTCACAAATAGTGAAAGAATGTGATGAAATACAGTTAAGACTGGAAAGTGATCTTAAGACTAATGCTAATGTGAGAGTTCTTACTCAAGAGCCTGAAATGAGGCCTGCTTCCCCACTACTGAGTTTTCCGTTTCTCAGTTTTTAAAATTTTGTATACTGATCTTTGCCTTAATATTGCCTGTTAATGATGCCTCCTTATTCACTGTTCATAGTTTTTAAATACTAGCTTTTAATTATGTTAACCAGCGTTGTATATTCATTGTTTTCAACTTTAAATGTTGTATTTCGTTGTTGTAAGCTACCCTGACTCCTGTTCAAGGAGAAAGGTGGGATGGATGAATAAATAAACAAACAAACAAACAGAAAGTGAGAGTAATTACTCAGTGACTAAAATCCTGTTGTTTAACACAAGTTGCACTAGAGTAGGCCAAATGAATCAGTGAGAATTTGGTGAGTAAACTCCTATATAAGTTTCACTGATTCAAATGGGCCTACTCTATTTGGGACTTGTCTGGCATGAATAAAGTAAGTAGACAACAGGATTTCAGCCAATATGTAGTGTAAAGTATTTTCCAACTTATGGTGAACTTTTCATGGTTTTCTATGTCCTAAAGTAATCAGAAGTAGTTTACTAGTCCCTTCTTTGGGCGGTAATGCACATTGCTGAGGTTTGCACAGGTGGCAGGGCACATAACACCCTCATCCACACATTTCCCAGTGATGTGGCTGGTCCCTCTCCTAGGAGGCACAGTGGGATTTGAGCTTTAAACTTCAACCCCCTGAGCAATATCGGCTCACTAAACTAGTATATTCTATGTATAGTCTGATACATGAAAATGGCTTTTATTTCATGGCACAGTGCAGGTGTTTAGATTGGATAACGGTTACATAGGTAAATGGCCTGTCTATGTACCTGCAGCAAAAATTCTCCACCTCCACTTTCTTCAACCACTATGCAGAAACTTCCCTGTATAGAAATTATCTCATAGCAGATAGCAGAGCTGAAAAGTACAGTAATGTATGACATGATTTGGGGAGGATAAAACCAGGGTTGGTTTTGCATTAGCAGTATTCAAAATTCAGTACACCTGAACTTTAAAAATTCTCTTCTACCTCCTGCATCCCCCAAACCATTTCTGATGGTTCTGAGAGTCCCTCATAGGAAAAGTATCTCAAAGATTAGAAGGTTTATATGGGTAGAAGTGAATTCAAATCAGGCACTGCAATCTGCATTAAGTAGAAGTGATTTCCATTATGACAAAGGCATAATTCCACACAATCAAATGTTTCTAAATGTTTCTAAAGTGAACACAGAGGAAGTTACTGAGAAACGGTAACTTGTCTGTAGCAAGCTGATAATAATACAGGTATTCATATAGAGCCCAATAAAATGGCTCTGCTTACTTGCAGATTCTCATGTTTTAAAAAACCCAGTCTTTACTTTCTAAAAAAAATTGTTGGAGTGACTAATTTTAAAATATTTTCATTGTTAGGGAAGATCAATTGGAATTTGACTTATATGGCTACAGACAAGAACATATATGCTGCATTTTTACTATTAATTAAGAGATTCATATACACAGGTACTTACTGTTTTCCTGTTATATTCCATAATTCTAATGAACAGCAATCCATTTTAAAGCAGAGTTTGAAAGGGAATCTAATTTGTTTCTGCAACTTGTTTTAGGTTTTTAGGCAACATATCACAACAAAAAGTTTGGCGACAACAGCCACAACACAGTGAATTATTAAAACTGTGACTAACTGCATGGAGCAAGATGTGCTTTGAGGGGAGTAAATTCCATGAAAAAGAAAAACCTGTGTGTCTCAGTCACTTAAAGTTATCGCTGAAGCCACCAGCAGCAAGTAATATACATAAAATGCAAATGGAAGAGACTAATAAAATTATGTTATGTCAGTTGTTTTATACTGACAGACTTGCTTAGGGGAACACAAAAGCTTCAGTCAGTGTCCCTTGGGTGAATAAATGTACCTTGAGTATACAGTAGCTCTTTTCCCAACAGAACAGTTATTTAACTCTATACAAGAATGCTATATTGACAGATCTTATATCCATATTACACCAGATAAGAATAATTCAGTACCAAAAAATATTGTGTCTGCATATAAAATGCAAACTTAAAAGAAAAATCTGATTAGATACATGCACGGTGAAAACTTGCTTGGAATGAAATTGAGACCAAAGTGAGTTAGTCACATTAGATATTATGCTTCTGTTTGGCTGTGATGAGCTTCCAGAATGCCTAATTTAATTCTTTATTTCTTATACCATTTTATAATTTTTAAGTCTGTTTCTATTTTGCACTACCTTGTTCAGGGTATTGTATTACACACTCTTTTCTTTTTTTTTAAAGACAGAATAAAATGTAGTTCCTTCCTAGAAATAATCCAGCTCACAATGGCTTTTGCATGGTGCACGTACCACAGAATTTCCCAGTGAAAGGAGAGAGCACAAACCACTAGGCTTGGAGACTTTGGGGTTTTCTTGTGTTTATCAGCCTTCTAAGATACAGGGAAGAGGACACATCCCACAACAAAATCTCTTCCATCTGTTGGTGAGTTGGGACCTCCATTCATCTGCAAGAGGTGGCAGAGGGAGAAACTGGTGACAGCTACTGATTTTTTTTTTGATACCAAGTAATTTTCTCTCTCAGCTTTTTATATAAGCTGGGGGGAAAGAAGCTTTATTTCATGATCATCTCCAAACATGCAAAGGACACAACCACATTAAATTAACTTGCACTCAAAACTGTCTTCAGCTTCCTTCCTGTAGTTGTCAGAATCATGCAATTGCATAGCTTTGGTACATGTATCCAAGGCTATGTGCATACATAATACTTTCCCTTCAAAAAGCACAATATAAAAAAAATCACATTCTACACTCCCCCATTCTTTCTCTCTTCCAAAATAAACTAAGGTAGTCTGCATTTTGCCTGGTTTTTTTTAAATCCCCACTTTCCTTCTTCGTTCTTCTGTTTCTCCTCCAGTTCCCAGCATGTCCAGAGAAGCAGCTGGGTATGAACCCTCCCACTGCCCCTGTCAACCACCTCTACCACCACAACTTTCTAACTGGGTGTCCAGCTGGCTTTTCAGATGACTCCTAAAAGTCTTTTTAAAACTGTCCCTGGCCTTTTAAGGTTAAAAAAGACCCCAAGGCTAAGATAATCTTAGCTGTCCTCATTCAATCAATGATCTTATTCTGCAGAAGTAAGAGCAAATGAAAGACTTCCTTGTTCTTCTAGGGAAGGGTAAAGGAATTGGAAGCTTTTCCTGAGCATGTTCAGAATTATGAATGGCTAATTCTTCCTGTTTATATGTGCCATCTTAAAGGACAAATACTTCATCACATACAGGATTACTAGCTCCAAAGAACAAAAAGGGTGTAGGGCAGGGGTGGTGAACCTTTGGCACTCCATATGTTTTGGTCTACCACTCCCAGAATCCATAGCCTGTATTGCTGGCAATAAAGGACTCTGGATGTTGTAATACAAAACATCTGGTGTATGAAAAGTTCATCTTGCCCTATATCTTTTTTTGTTCTTTGGAGTCAGTCTGTCCTGTACTTGATGAAATATTTGTCCATTAAGATGGCACTTTTAAACAGGAAAAGCAAGTCATTCACAAGTCTGAGCATGCTGTAGAAACAACTACTGTACAGGTTGGTATACTGTATTAAATTTATTGCATTGATTTGATGGCTGCTGCCCTCTAATGGTTGTTTAATGTATAAATTGGGGGGGGGACATATTTTATTTTACAAAAATCACAGCTTTGTAACTATCTGTCCAACCTTCCCAAATATGGCACAGAACAAGACCAGATTGTCTACTACTATTGTGGAAAACTTGGTGCTGATCCAAAACCAGATTTCAAAGTTATTATTATTATTTTGTTAGAGCTGTCCCACCCTTTTAGTATCGATTTACAGAATGTTTTTGGACTCAGCTGCACAAATACCATGGTTGGGTAGGAGCACATTATTTTACATGGTGGGCCCTAAAATTTTATTTTCCATTTTCCTGACTTTCTCCAATTAACTTTTGTCAATTTCCTTGAATGCCGTTCAAATACAATCCCAGTTTTTAAAAAATTGATAATTTACACTGCATTAATTAAAGGTTTTAGGAAAGGTTCTACTCTAAAACTATGCAAGTCATAAAGGCAAAAATATTTGTCATGGTATGAGACATAATATGTTGTTTAATCATCATTTTCTGCAGACACATCTGTTTTGAAATTGTACTAAAATTACATGATCATAAAAACTAATCTAAGCAATCTCAGAACAATAGAAATGTCATTTTTGTTTTATAGGTAGACTAAAAATTATATAAAAAATAATTTCCACTTTGGTCCTCTTGAGGAGAAAGGCAGGGTAGTAATATTTTAAATAATGAATAAATGAATGTTCTATCCAAAATGGTAACTGAAGTCACATTATGAAACTCATGGATTTGAAATTGGAATAAAAATCAAGTAAATTTTTTAAAAAGAAAATACAAGTTACAAAAATAAAGATTGAAGATAGAAAGCTATCACTTCTTTTGTTTCGTCACTCTTTTAGTTTTGGATCTATTGTTTCCTCTTCTATTTTGGCTTCTTTCAGTCTTTTTTAAAAGCATTTTCAAAATGTTCAATTTCTCCTTCAAGTTTCTTTTCTTCCTTCTGAGTTCTTCTTGTTGCTTATGCTGTTCCCCCCCCCGCATGTGTTCTGTGGGGCATGCATCAGCATGCGTGACCAACTGAACTAGTTCCTATTAATTACAAAAGATTCATGTCCTTGTGAATTCAAGACAGACAACAGTTTTTTTATGTAAGTTCTCTCTTAACAGGTTCTCTTATTAACTGAAAATCCACTTTTGACAGAAAAATTGCCATGAGACAGGAAAAGGTGCATTTTGACAACGTTCTACAGGTCGGAGGAACTTTTCCTGGCCATCAAAATACCTCTGTAAAAAGCATCCAGTCCAATGATTGTTGTGGTTTTTTCGGGTCTTTGGCCATGTTCTGAAGGTTGTTCTTTCGCCAGTCTCTGTGGCCGGCATACCTTGCAGTTGTGGACAGGTATATATTGGAACCACAAAACGCAGCATTCACACCAGAATCAAAGAACATGAGAGATACTACAGACTAAAACAACCAGAAAAATCAGCAGTAGCTGAACATGCCCTAAAACAAGCTGGACATGAAATTCTATTTCAAAATACTAAAGTACTATACCGGACAACACCAGCAATCTATGTTAGACTGCACATGGAAGCCAGGGATCATTGCACCAAAAAGACCAGCTAAAGGACACCCATCAATCACAGTGACAGATAATTTCTCCCCCCCTTTGTCACAACAAAAACATGCTGATCACCCTATCTCCTGAAAAAAGACAAAAGCTGTTCTCACAGCTATAAATACTCCATTATCCAACAAACAGCAACAGAGCATGGACAGAGTTCCTACTCCAGTCCTCTGAAGATGCCAGCCACAGAGACTGGCGAAACGTCAGGAAGAACAACCTTCGGAACACGGCCAAAGAGCCCGAAAAACCCACAACAACCATTAGACCCTGGCCATGAAAGTCTTCGCAAATACATCCAGTCCAACTTCGCCATCCTGTTCTGCAACATAATTCTGATAATGAGCCTTGAACTTACTGTGAGCGGCTATGGTTAAAACAGTGCATTGTTGCATCATTAAGTTGATTTGCTGCACACAGAGTTATATGTACAGCCACTATGCTGAGATGTGGCTTGTGTATAATGACAATAATCTAATGTTGATTGGCCATGAAGAACATTGAACTTCAAAGGTTTTCTCTGAATCAACAACTACTACTATGTTTCATCCTAGGTAAAACTTGGCCACTTGAAGTTCATTCAATTTTGTTTCTTTCAACAGGTGTTTTGCTACATTGTCACCCTTGCTTCTGTCAAGCAGCTTCTCTGACATTTTCATATCAATTGTTAACAAATGGGAACTAGAAGATATGTTCTGCAACTTCTCTGATTTAATGCAACTTCTCATTAGCCTCCTCATTAGCTTACAAAGCTCTTCATAGAAAAAAAGTGCCAGTATTTTTTGGTTTTGAAACCTTTGCAGAAACAGTTCACAATCTCCAGAAATTGTTTTCATGAAAGTCATTTTTGCATTTCATGAATGGATGATGTACAGTGGGGTCTTGACTTAAGAACGGCTCGAGTTAAGAACATTTTGACTTAAGAACCACTCTCATAGGAAAATATTGACTTGACTTACATACTTAGATTTAAGAACTAAAAAAAACCACGTGGGAGGCAGGGAAAGTGCAAAATTTGAACTTTCAGTTAACTGTTGGCCAGTGAAAATGGTGCCTGTCTGCTTCCTCACTCCTCCCAGCGTTTAGAGAGTGGATTGGGAGTCTTCAGACTGCCTGGTACTGCCTGGACTATTTTCCCTGCCTTCCCTGAACCTTTCTTGACCTAAGAAAAAAAGAAACAAAATATCCCCTCTAGTGGTCGAAGGCGGAATAGCAGCTTCCCATTAGTTTCTATGGACGGAAAAGAGCAGATACGGATCAAATGGTTTTCAATGCATCCCTATGGGAAATGCAGATTTGACCTGAGAACTTTTTGACTTGAGAACCGCCTTCCAATACAGATTAAGTTCTCAAGTCAAGCCCCCACTGTACTGTAACCTTTATGCAATTTACAGGTTAACTGTGGGGGAGTTTTGCGTCTTCCACTCAGTTCCTGATGTTGTCACAAATAGCAGCAGGTCTATCAAGACACCAAACATAATCCAACCACCCAACTGAGCAGAACTTTGTGGGAAATTGGGTGCTCTCTGTTATACCAGTGTTACTGTGGCGTTCACCCAGGTCATGAATATTCATATGCTATTTGCATAGACCAATTGGAGTGCTGGAGGGTGGAGTCTCAAGGTATAAAAGAATCAGCAGCAGGCGGAGGAGTTTAGATAAACACAGATAAGGTTTAGATAGGGTTTTGAGATGGAGAATTAGAGTGTAAGAGAGTTGAAAGAGTTTTGGAATTTGGGCAAGAGAATGGTGGTTGAGGGTGGGAAAAGAAGAATGTTTGTTTAAGAGTTAACAACATTGCTTGTTCTGTCAACACCTGTATCAATAAACAATAAACAATTTCTATTTGGTTCGTTTAAAATGACATATGGCCTGGACATCTAACATTAAAAATAGGTATTGTTGATGAAATCAAGGGGTGGCAGCTGAGGGGCATGTAGCATGAGCCTGTTGGTGAAACAATCAGTGGCCACATGGAATTGTGACATTTACCCTCTTAAAGGGGGGGGGGTCTTTGAATAAATGAAACATGCTGCATAAGACTGAATTTAGGTCCCATTGCACCGATTGCGACCCTGTTTTAAAACAACTGTGTACAACATGAAATCTACAAGTCTCAAAGCCAATCAGTTCTTCTTCGTTAGTTTGGGTGTCATTTCTTCTTTTATGTTTTTTTTAATTAAAAAGGTGATTTATGTTTGTGCCATCCATAAATATTTGTAATACTTTTGGAAATGATCATGAAAATATTTCTTTTTGAAACTTCAGAAGAGAATCTTCAACAGCAATGGTATGAAGAAAAATACAGGCTATATACCATGTGGAAACTTTATGATAATATTCATCTCCAAAACGAGCCACTAAATTCATCTATCCCTTTTGAACTACATTGTTCAATCCTCCATCAAAACAGTTAACAAACAATCTCAGTAGAAGATGGAAGCATCAACATACATTGCTTCTGTTTTTCCCAAAATGAAACCACCAGTCTATTCACCTGAGTAATTCTCTGGTTTTGTTACAAGAATTAAATGATATAGTCTTCATTGCCAGCTGCAAAATCTACAGACACTTTTCTGTTCCTAATACAGTTCTTGAAAACACAGGCAACTATACTCATTTGAGTGGAAGTTAGGTGTTTGCCATTTTCAACACTTTGAACACATTTTCCAGTTTTTGCTGGGCCTGTCTCTTCAAGCTCTCTGCTTTTACAATCTGAACTTGTACTTGTTTGAACTGAAACATATTGTAATGGACTGCTGACCTGATTTAACTTTCAGGTTCTTCTGATGTAGTGGTCTGTTCGCATGAGACTCCACAACAATTTCACTATTACTTAATTGAAAGGTTTTGTAGCACGCTCTACAATAACATTTGCCTTTGTTTCTAATAACTGGTAATGGCTATGGAAAAGAGTCAGCATAAAGTTTGATATCCAGTCATAATCAAAATGTAGTTTCAGATACAGCGTTGCACAGAAGCACCTACCTGACACTAAGATATAATAGATCTTACAGTACTTGGCTTTCAGCAATGTGGAACCCTTGCTCTACAATAAGAAACAGAACAAAACATGCCCTGCCTGGTCACCTTGTATACTCAGCACAAGTGCTAGCAAGTGAGAAGGAGTAACTGTTACTTTTTCTACCAAGAGGCTAACAATGTTTTCAGTTGTTTCATTAACATTCAACAGGTAATGTTATTCCCGCTCTTTAGACAGAAAAACAAAGAGTAATGGTATCAATGCTACTTTTTTTCAAGGAAGTAGCCATGCTAGACTATATAAAGGGAATAAAACCAATAAAAAACCAAAATATTGTGGCATTTTTACAACTAATCAATTTATTTCAGTTTGAGTTTCCTTGAATTACGACCCACTCCTTCAACTACACGAAGTTTAATATTTAGGCTGCAGGGTTATATAGACAGTATATATGACTCCAGCTTCCTCCTGAGAATACACCCCAAATAAAGGAATTACTTCAGATTTGATATGCTCCTTGTACAAAGTAAACATAACCAAAATAATTACAGTCACGATAGTTGCAAGATAAGCCACAAAAGATGGGAAAACTCTCAACCAAATGTTTGGGCATACAGTGAAAACCAGGAACATCCAAGACGTGTTTAAATCTGGGGAAGAATCCTCAACATTTTAGTACATGCCTTTTGGACAGCAGATCTCAACAGATGACTGTGTTGTAGCAAATTACAGCCAAACTCCAGTAAGAGAGTAAATGCAAAAATCTGATTTTAGAAATGATAGTCTTTAACAATTAGTCATTCCATTTGAGCTTCCCTTTCCTGTTAGCTATATACACAACTTTGGAAAATGTTGGTGTAATAAATCCACATTCTAGTAATATCAAACATTCAACGGATCTATAGGCACGGTATGCCTAAAGTGTTCTAAGGAGGAAACATAACAGCCTACCAGATTGATGGAGTGTAGGAGGTGCAGGTGTTTCCAAGGACGGTCTTTGTTCATTCTCAGGAGATGACAGTAAAGAAGTAGAAGGGGGACTTTCTGTAGATGATGATGTTGAGGGAGCTTGGGCTGACACTGTAGATGACGACGACTGCAGCTGTTCAGGGCCATCTACTTCCATCTGGGCCTCAGTTTCAGTACTTGTCAAGCCAGTGCCAGAAGCAGAGACATCAGATCTACTGGTCCCACCTTTGGAGAAAAACAGGACCTTCATTTTGTTAAAAACAGATTATCAGTGCCACACTATGCTAATTATTTTGCAAATATATCCACAGAACACTAAGAGAATATGACACTGCTGAGTTTGCAGCCTTAAAAAAAGACGTTATCTTTTATTTTATAAAAATCCCCATGTCATTTCACGTTGAAGGCTTTTAAAACCATTCACCTCTAGAACGAGATCGTCCTCTTCCTCTGTTGCTCTGTGCGACTTCACTTGCTTCTTCAAACCATCGTGATAACATGTCAGACATCCTTTGCATTAATGAAACATTAGGGCTCTGTTCACCTATATATAAACAGAGATCTTAATGCTTTTACTGCAAAGCAGCACAGTACATTTTTGCTACTTGAAATCTTGTACATTTATGTCTCCAAAGAATGGAAACTATTTGTAAAAGATGACACTAAACTGAAATGCTATCTGAACATATGAAAGAGAGAATCAATGGCACTTGGTTTTATCTATAACAGCCATCTTTTGTAAAGCTCTAATTCATGCAATATTTTCCAAAGCAATTGCAGTACAATTGTATCACATTGTTACTATTCATACCACCCCTCTCTTCAAGTCATATGTTGTTAGCAAACATAAAAGAATGGTATGGGAGCAGGGAGCACAATAAGGAGGATGTAGTGACCAAACATTGTGCACCAAGGGTAATAAATACAACATCAGCCCTCCTGCTTTCAAGCAGTCCTTTTTGCCTCCATTGATTTTTTCATTTGGAATACAAGATGGATAATTTTAACAGCCATGTTTAAGTACTCAGTACAGAGATCCAAGTCTTCACATGTATTGATAAGAATGTATTCTTGTCATAACAATTTTTATTTGAACTCAAGAAGCTGAAAACAGATGCATTGTAAGTTGTGAATATACATGCACTATCCTGAACTAAATTCATCTTGCAATTTCTATCCAAAAACAAATAAATTACTTTATAGCCTTGAATCTATTATACAGATGCCACAGATCTAACAGAGATAAACATATCATCCAAAGCACGCTGAAGTTCTGTAGTCTTAAAATAATGTTTTTGCTGAATAAGGTATAGCTTGAAAGATTTTCTGGACATGCAGCTCACCACAGGATAATACGGTTTTCGTATTATACTACTTCAAGCTGAGTATGTGGAATGATTGCTCTCCCCCAACAGAAAAGAAAACCTACTCACAAGGAGCTAAAATGACAGGGAGTAGGGTAAACTTATACACTTTTTAAAAAATGATATAGCACTTAGAATGAAAGGAAGCTTTAAACAGAAGAACCTCCACCATACGAAATCAAACTAGATGCAATTTAAAGAGGTACAATCTACTAACAGTTTTATTGCATGCAAGATGGATAAGAATAAACATTCCAAAATCAACCCAAATGTAAGCATGTTCACACACTGTATTTATAAATAAGTATTTTAAAATACTATTTGAAAATATTTGAAATAGGACTTAAAGGGCCAACTATGCCCCCCTCCAGCTTCTGGGAGAACAACTGTCCATTTCCACACAGGCATATACAGAAACATTAGGGCACGGATGTATACAGCCCATCTTCTGCATTTTGTTCACTTCTGATTTAAAGCTAGTATGAACTGATCAGAACTGGGTCGGCTATTGACAAAACATGAAAACTGAAATTTGCTTAAAGTAAACATGGCTTATTTTGTCTTGTAATGAACAAAAATGCTGCAAGGGCATTTACAAACACATAGCAGAGAACAGCACAGATGTTTCTATCTGTTCCTTACAAAGAGTATTGTTTTATTTTAGCTGCATGCAGAACAAAGGAAGATTCCCACCGTTATTTCAATTATTTAAAGAAGTGTAGAAGGAAACTGGCTTGAAACTGCATTTCAATTTTGAATGAGGGCCATGAGCCAGAAAGAAAGGTTACTTACCTGTAACCATGGTTCTTCGAGTGGACCTCTGTGAATTCACACATATGGGTTTAGTCTGCGCCTGCGCTGACATTCTCGGAGCATTCCAGAGCTAAAAGTAACAGTTTTATGGTATGATCCCCCATGAGGCATAAGCTCCTCCCACCCAAGATTCCCCTCAGTTCCTGCAATTTGTCCGCCGGGCATGAGAGTTATACAACAATAAGATACCCGTGACGGACAGAGGGGAGGATGGGCGGGTAGTGTGAATTCACAGAGGTCCACTCGAAGAACCATGGTTACAGGTAAGTAACCTTTCTTTCTTCTTCGTGGCCTCTGTGAATACACACATATGGGTGACTGGCAAGCTTACTTATTGGCAGGTGGGACGTCACGGTAGGAAGGATGCCAACACATTTCTGCCAAATCCAGTGTTACTGCGTGTACCTACATGTAGCCAGTATTGCTTTGCAAAGGTAGATGCCATGGATCATATTGGTGCACGCTAGATGTCGAGAGTCTCGATTCTACTCTGGATGCAGCCGAGGTAGACAGCACTCCGTGGAGTGAGGCTAAAGCTAATTAGACGGTGACTCGTCTGACCGCTGGCAAGCCATAGATACAGTCTGGACCATCGATCTAGAGATGGATAGGAAGAAACTGGACTTTTGAAATGAAAAGAATGAAAGCATCAAAAGAGCCTGTCATCTGTTTAGAAGCTCTGGTAGTGTCCAGAGAAAATGCTGGTGAGCATCTTACATAAATATTGTGGAGCATGTGCTCTAAAGGAGATGATGGTGATCTGAAGAATGATGGTAAGATGAAGCATAGATAAACATGAAAATTAGTCGAATACGTCAGGAATGAGACATTAAAGTAGGAAGTCACTTTATCAGGAAAATTGAATAACAGGTGGATCGAATCACAATCCAGCTATTTCGCGTGTTCCCTTGGCAGATATGACAGCCACTAGGAAGGCTGTTCAAAGTAAGTAATTTGGCATTGAAGAGAAAATGGACTCGAATGGCGGGCACATGAGTGAATTTAGAAATCTATAGACCATTGAGGAACAATGCGTTTACATGGAGGACGGGTGGTACTGAGTCCTGTGAAAAGATGTTTGACCCTAGAGTGAGACAAAAGTCCTACCTACCAGAATAATCTGGTTAATGGGCAACAATAGCAGATATATAACATTTTAAGGCATAAGCAGAAAGCCAAGTAGGCAACAGTTTCTAAGAAAGTTGGTAAGGTAGCTCTTTGTTTCAATATATTTAATAAAGATTTATTTATTTACACATCGACATCGAGTTCATGGTTTTTGAGCTCAATCAAGCACTGATGCCAAAGTGGGAGTATTTCCCAGGTTGCCAAGTTCATGGAAGTTAGGAGGTGAGGAACCAGAGGGAACTGACATGTGTCTCTCTATATCGATCTGAGACAGGCGAACTAGAACCAAGTACCTCAAGGAGGTATTTGGATCGCATTTGATTAGGAATGATGGTGATGGAAGATTCTCCGTAGAATGAAATGTATCGGAGGGAAGAGTTATGGCAAATTCCCTGTCCACTGCCATATGAATATGTCCCCGACAGTGTTTCCGTCCGCACCTGCACAGGAGCAATAAAACCTGTAGTTGGCGTACGGACCCCAGTGAATACATTGAAGGTCGATACTTTCCAATGGTGATAGAACCAAACTTGCAGTTACTTGGATTAGGGATCCTCTAGTTGGTCAAAAAGAAAAGATACCACTATTGGAGTGGTTCGAGGCTGAGTCTGGATTGCTTTAGCACTGAAGCCGTGGAGGTCATGAATTTGGGGAGATGATTGCTAGTAATTTTTTTTATTTTTTAGAAAAACATACACTATAGTACCAGTACAGGTAGATGTCCGTATCTCGCAGGGGAAGGTTATTATCAAACTGATGTCCTGTACCATCTGAAAGACCTTGCAAATGTTGAAAAACTGAATGGCATGAAACCTTAGGAATTACTGATTAGATAATAGTGTTGAGGCTGGAATCTGAAACTTACGGTAGAATACACATGAAAAGATTTCTGAGACCAAGGATGGGACGGATGCCTCCATCCTTTCTATGTATATAATAGCACAGAAGTAGAAGCCATGCATAAGCCAGATGTAGGAACTTGGATTATGGCATGTTTGCCCAGGAGGCAGAGGTCTCTTCCTGGAGGATATAGACAAAAAGAGTGAGTCTAACGTTACTCAAAGGGGAACAAAGACAATTATATAACGTAACCTTGAGAGATGTGGTGACATTCTTGTATGAACCGAAATGTCTGGGAGGCTGAAACTCCAGATATGATTGAAAGGACTATGGGTAGAACTGAAAGAGGGATGAAAGGGCTGTCAGCCCATATATAATTTAGCTGTTTTCCTATTCTGTGTAAATAATAATAATATTTCTAGTGTCACCAGTCTAAGACTGAAGAGACTGGTACCATGTAATGGAAGATATTCAATTCTGTCCTATGTGTCCTTGATGAGCCAGTGGATCGTGACTAGGTGAGCCTTCTATAGATACTAAGGATGCGACAGTAGTTGAAGCCCTTTGCATGTCAAGCAGCAATCCTGTGTTGCTTTGCTAGAGTCGTGGTCTCAGAGCAAGAATTTCTGAGCTCTGTCTTAATGGATTTTAAGAGAGGTAGAATTTGAGACCAAAATTGCTCCAGGTAGGCGCCTATTGTGATTGATAGTTGCCCACATGGAGCAGAAGTGAATGAAGGGAATAAGTCTCCCTGCCAAAGACATCAATGTTTCCGTATTCTTATTAGTAGGGTTCAGGGAAATCATTTCTCGTTTTGGATAAATTTGTTCTACGATGATAGAAATGGAACTGGAGTCATCCCAAAATTTCTATGTCATTTCCTCGTACCTTGTACCTGTGATACATTCTTCCTAGATCTTTAATAGGAAGTGGCTTGGTGCAAGCATCCTTTATTAGCTTCAGCATAGTTAGTGTAAGTGCTCAGCTAAGTGATGGCTGGGTCTGGAAAAGGCGGTTCCTCCAATCCCAATAGACGGGATGCGGTGAACCGAGAAGTGAGCTGTGCAAATGAAAAGAAGCACACTGAAGGTGACAGAGAATGATAATGGATCACATCATATTGGAGGGAGATTCGTTCAAGGAGTGAGATCCGAGCTTATGTCCAGAATTGGCAGATTCGAAGCCAGGACCGGTCGCGCTCGATCATAATGTGCCTTGACACGAGATGGATTGGAATTTGGAAAGCATCTTTTCCTGCCAAAGTGTTGTATGGTAGAGAAAAAGAACAAAGTTTTTTCCATGTTGAGGTCGATCCTAATGGATTCAACGTACATCGAAGATAGTGGCAAAGCTGGTAGCTACGATAGAAAGAAGTCAAACGGACTGACTGGTCAACAGCAGAGAAATAAAGAGCCCGCTCAGTTTGCAGTCCTACCAGCAATTCTGCCAGTCAAGGTACTGCCTCCCCACATGTCTAGGGGCGGCGGCTGGTAACTTTGGGGTTGAGGCTTTTAACGTTCCTGGAATGCCATAGGCTGATAGGAACATCTTTAGGCACTTGCAGATGTTACAGCACAATGAATGTGTCACCTTCTAGAGCCTGAGCAGGTTATCAAAAATAACAACCTTTTTCTGGCTAAAAAGCCATACACCAACAAATGGCAGGTCCTAACCTGTCAGTTGCTTAGACACTGGTTTTTAGGCGTATCGAGCAGCAGTGCGCTCGTGATGCACCTGCAACAGTGCCTCCCAGTGATGTGGAAGGCCTGAACTGTAAGCGTGCACATGAGCTACCTGCAGGGTGGGCAGAACCAAACTCCATAAGTGGTGATAAGCCCTCATGGCAGAGGAGTACGTGGCTACACGGCGACTAAAAACAAATAACAACGCCGACCAAAGAACTCATCTGTTGACAGTAAAAGAGTGTGACCATCTGCGACAACCGAGAGGGGTGTAGGAAGATTGGTTGGAAACTCTTCCACCCCCCAGTGACTCATGTGAGTCTCAAACCTGAATGGGTTAACAGCAGGTTTGATCAAGGCTCCAAACATTATGATGCCGGAGCCGAGTTCGAGGGAGCACTACATCTGTAAAGCGCATGTGGAGGCATAAAGTACTCCATAGCCCATGGCTCAGAACGATGCCAGGTAGAGCGGGATGGTGATGGTGGCCGAGACCTCATAGCTCCTATCCCAAACAAAAGGGACTGGTCCTACGCAACCTTGTCAGTGTGACAGGACCTACCTGAGGAAAATTATCCAGACTTATCAGACAGCAGCAGGGTTCTAGGGTGGACCCTTGTGAGTCCTTATGAGCCTATGCGGGCACTGGCACCTGAGACAGGGCTGCAGGCTACTTTGTGAGCGAGCCCATTGATAAAGAGGGCTGTTTTGTGCCAAATTAACAGCCACCTGCAGGTGCTACCCCAGGCAGGAATATCACCGACTAGCAGGGCTAGTGGTGGGAGTTGCTGCAGCCCCCCCCTTCAGAGGCAAACTAGGGCTGTCAAATGCTGCCAGAAAGCTTTCGCCTCTGCACTTGGTTTTGGAAATAGCAGCCACGTGAACAAGGCCTCTGATAAATCAGGCCCAACACACCAAACACCCAAGGGCGTTACCCCAGACAGGCAAAGCACTGACATGCAGGGCTAGCCGCAGGAGCTGAAGGGGCCCATTGCATCCCCAAAGGGAAAACCCAAGCCTTACCATATGTCGCAGGCACATCTACAGCCTCGGTGTGCAGCTCCCTCCAGAAGTCGCAGCTACCTGAGCAGGCGCACGAAGGAGGGTTGGTGTGCGGCACTCACACACAGAGGCGCTTCCCATGTCAGGAGGAATCACTGACAGGGAAGGAGACCGGGGCAACAGGAGGCCCTTCTTCTCCTAGGGACAGGGCAACAGAGCCCTAACTCCTGCAGGGTCCCTTGAACAAGCCCCTTGAAACAATCATCCATCGATGATTCACCAGTCTCTCTCATGGTTGCTCAGAGAGAGGGTGTGGTGAGACATGCCTCCTTTTCACTCTCTTCTCCTCATGAGATAGAGAGACTTAAGCTCCAACTCTGGAACATCAAATGCCCGCCCTCATGTAGGGCTAAAAAGGGCCACGGCCGGACTGGACGGTAGCGCAGTCACTAAATGGCCAGTTGGAGCAGAGGCTATCAGGCGATCCCAGAGTCTGTGCAGGTAGAGCTGGCACGTCGTCTCCTCAGAGGCAAATTCGCTGGCCTCCGGCAAGGATTCCTCTGTTGATGTAGACTTAGATTTTAAGGACTCCTTGGCATTGTCGGGTCCCCTACTGCGGCCTGCACCTATCTGGGTAAGATGTAGCTTACTCAGGCAGAAAATCATTAATGTGCCTGAGAGTCAAAATGAGTAGGCCGAAAAAGGCGGGAAAGGAGAAAGAAGCAAACAGTTGAAGTGTGTGTGTGTGCGAGGGAGGGGGTAAGCCAAATAGCTGGCAAGCAAAAAAGAAAACAACTCACGGGGGATCATAGATTAGATAATTGAGAAGGGAAAGAATCCAATTTAGAGGGAATTGATCAATAAGCTAAGGGAAAAAACCCTGTGGAAATAGCTCTATGCTCTGTAGAACTTTACAGCACGGCGGAAAAAAGGAACTGAGGGGAATCTTGGGTGGGAGGAGCTTGTGCCTCATGGGGGATCACACCATAAAATTGTTACTTTTAGCTCTAGAATGCTCCGAGAATGTCAGCGCAGGCGCAGACTAAACCCATATGTGTGTATTCACAGAGGCCACGAAGAAGAAGCAAAGCACTCTTTCTATATATTTTGGTCATCTGGATGGTTAAAAGGATACCAGGTAGCAAGGTTGAAAACCCTAGAGAACTGCTGCCAGTCAGTGCAAAATCATGATATTGATAGTTCCATTTAATGACTCAGTACATATAAGACAGTGGTTTATGTTTGCATGTACTGAGAAGGGCTTTTTTCTGCATAACATTCTTCTAAAAGCTAGATTCTTCAGTTTCCTTCTGTTGACCTAGCTAATGTGCATATGGCTGAATATAAAACTTCTGAAACTCTGCTTCTGCAGCTTTAATGCAAAAAAGTTGATAGGAGAACTGAGCACATATATTTGCAATTACTTTCTTTGGAAATGCACTATTCTGACAAAAATATTTGCACATAATTTGAGAGTGATTTAGGATATAATTTTTTTCTGGACACATTAATACCATTTAAAAAATACAGCAGGACCTCTGTGTCCACAGAGCCATTCCACGATCTACCATGAATGCCTGAAACTGCAAACAAAGGCCGCAAGGCCTGCCCCCTTGTATGTTGTATATAGGGCTGCAGTAAACTGTGGATACTAACCCTGTGGATAGGGAGGTTCTACTGTATTACAGTATTCACTTATTTAAAAAATAGCACAGTCGAACTGTTGTCTTGTTTAAAACTAAGCAGTCTGAAGTCTTTTTGTCCACATTCATTAAAACTGTAATTTTCAGGTAATGAAGCTGTTAATTATCTGAGTGATCAGGATACGCACCCGTTGAGGACAGGGATCACATCTTAGAGGTAAAACACACAGTTTGCAGAATATCCCAAAATCAATCTTAAAGGTAAATGATCAGGTAGCAGGTAATGTAAGAGATCTCTGGCTGAGTCTCTAAAGAGTCCCTGGCTGAAATCCTGCTCTTTCAGTTAGACTATGTAAATCTGACATCATAATCAACCACACCAATTTTTCAGAAATAAAACATTTCTGACCTCTCCCAAATGTCCTGAGGCTTCCATGGAATCCCTTTTGTCATCAAGAAGGTGCTGTGGGCCACAGAATGGCAAGGGGTATTTAATTACAGAAAATCACTGCTAGCAGGATGACTCTACTGGACGCAGCAGTTTTTTATAATTAGATTTCATTCCCTTCCCACAGGCTCCCAACAATTTCACAATACCAAAAGGGGTTCCACGGGAGCTTCAGGACCTTTGGAGATGGGAAACGGTAAAAAAAATTATTTCTGAAAAATTGCTGTAGCTGCTGCTATCATCAGCCTTCTACTGCATAATACACAGAACAACGTTTCAGCCACTGTCAGTTGGGGAAAACAATATCAGCCAGATAAACAAACAGTAGGAGCAGAAGTGATACAGTTCTACAGACTGGATTCAAAGCACATTAGTCATACTTAAATACTATTTACAGTGGTGCCTCGCTTAACGAGTGCACCGTTTAACGAAAGATCCGTATAGCGATCCCATTTTGGGGATCGCTATACGGATCAGCCCCAATCGCCGCACTCGCTTTGCGACGATTGGGGCTCCGGCGGCCATTTTGGAGCCGCCGATCAGCTGATCGGCGGCTCCAAAATGGCCGCCGCATGACCCGAAATGCCCCCCCCGCAGCGTTTTCGCGCCCTCCCCTTGCTTAGGGAGGTCGCGAAAACGCTGCGGGGGGGCATTTCGGGCCATCCGCGGCCATTAAAACGGCCGCGGATGGCCCGAAATGCCCCCCCTGCAGCGTTTTCGCGACCTCCCTAAGCAAGGGGAGGGCGCGAAAACGCTGCGGGGGGGGCATTTCGGGTCATGCGGCGGCCATTTTGGAGCCGCCGATCAGCTGATCGGCGGCTCCAAAATGGCCGCCGGAGCGAAAACATCGCTGGAGGGGTAAGTTTACAAACTTATTGGAACGCATTAAACTAAGTTTAATGCGTTCCAATAGGTTTTCCTGCCCCGCACAGCGATGTTTTCGTATAGCGAAGGTTAATCCGGAACGGATTAACCTCGCTATACGGGGCACCACTGTATTTGAGTAGGACTAAAGGCAACCATAGCTAAGTCATATATTTCAGCAGGACTAAAACATAGCTAAGGCCACCGTTTCAAACACATTTACTTAGGAAAGCTCAACTTAACACAGCACCACTAAAAGTATTGCACAATATGCTTAGATTAAACCTTGTGTTGATCAGTAAGGACAGATTTTAATTGGTTGCACTATGAATTCTTTACTAAAGAGGTTTTGCTTTTGGTGAGTTCAATATTAGGAAATAAAAGGTGTCTGAAAAATGAAGCCTATGTGCATCTACTTGTAAGAGAAGAGGCTTCTTAACATCACTAAGGACCCACAAGAATAGGTATGTGTTCTGAAAAGACAGTGCAGTAGGACCTCTGTATCCGCTGAATCAGTTTCCACAGTTTCACTTATCCACAATCTGAAATTACTAGATCCAAAGCGCCAATCATGTCACACAGCCTTGAAATTTAATAGTAACAACAACAACAACAACAACAACAACAACAACAACAACAACAACAACAACCAAGTCTGCAGCCTCCAGGACCATACAGCTTGTTCCAAGGCTGCACAGGCTGCTGACATGTAATCCCGCCAGCTATACACAGTCCCAGTGGTCTTGGCTAGCCTTTCTCCCAGGAGGCACTATCAGGATTTTAACCTCCTGGCTTGGCTCTATAGTTAGGTGCTCCACCCTACTGAGCTATACCAGTTTCAATTTATATCTCTTTTAATCCAATGGGTCATCCAATCAAAGATACACATATTATGTTACTGCCCAGTTCAGCATAATCATAAGAAAAAATATCATAAAACAGAATTCAGAATTCAGTTCTGTAATTACTCATAGGCTATATGAGACCCCTGTGAACCACAACACATAAATACTGGGCATCTATATCTATAGATGTCATATGAAAAAGAAAGTACACCGTCCTCAAATTCTATGGTTTTACATATCAGGACATAATAAAAATCATCTGGTCCTTTTCAGGTCAGAAAATTAGGTAAATACAACTTCAGATGAGCAACAACACATGACATATTACATCATGTACTGATTTATTTAATAAAAATAAAGCCAAAATGGAGAAGCCATATGTGAAAAACTAAGTACACCCTTACTGCTTCCATAGGAATTTAGAGGCTAGGTAGCAGTCAGGTGCTGCTAACCAAATGCCCTTGACTTAATTGATCATTGACAGGTGTGACCACCTCTATAAAAGCTGACATTTTTGCAGTGCACTGGTCTGGAGCATTCAGGTGTGTGTTAACACAATGTCAAGGAAGAAACACATTAGCAATGATCATAGAGAGGTAATTCTTGCTGCTCATCAATCTGGAAGGGTTATAAGGGCATTTCCAAACAATTCCATCATTCTACAGTGAGGAAGATTATTCACAAGTGAAAAACATTCAAGACAACTGCTAGTCTTCCCAGGAGTGAATGCCCAAGCAAATTCACCCCAAGGTTAGATTGTGCAATGCTCAGAAAAATTGCAAAAAACTCAAGTTACATCTCAGATGATACAGGTATCAGTTTGTGAAATGTTAAAATTCATGATAGTACAATTTTAAAAAGACTGAACAAGTATGATTTGTTTTGAAGGGTTGCCAGAAGAAAGCCTCCTCTCTCTAAAAAGAACATGGTAGCATGGCTTAGGTTTGCAAAGTTTCATCTGGACAAATCACAAGACTTCCGGAACAATGTCCTTTGGATACTGTAGATGTGACCAAAGTGGAGATGTATGGCCATAATGCACAGTGCCATGTCTGGCGAAAACTAAACACAGCATATCAGCACACCTCATACCAACTGTCAAGCACAATGGTGGAGTGGTGATGGTTTGGGCTTGTTTTGCAGCCCTAGGACCTGGGCACCTTGCAGTCATTGAGTCAACCATGAACTCCTCTGGTATTTTAGTCAAATGTGAGGCCATCTGTCTGACAGCTAAAGCTTGGCCAAAGTGGGGTCATATAACAAAACAATGATCCCAAGCACACCAGCAAATCTACAAAACTGGCTCGAAAAGAAAAGAATCAAGAGTTGCAATGGCCCAGTCAAAGTCCAGACCTCAACCTGATTGAAATGCTGTGGCAGCAACTTAAGAAAGCTGTGCATAAACAAATGTCCACAAACCTCAATGAATTGAATCAACGTTGTAAAGAAGAGTGGGCCATAATTCCTCCATAATGATGTCATTCAGAAAACTATTACTTTAAGTTATAACTACTAAAGGTGGCTCTACAAGCTATTGAATCATAAGGTCTACATGGTTTTTCACACATGGCTTCTCCATTTTGGCTCTATTTTAATTAAATAAATAATGACACGGTATGTCATGTGTTCATCTGAAGTTGCATTTACCTAATTTTCAGACCTGTAAAGGACCAGATGATTTTAATATGTCCTGATATGTAAAACTATAGAATTCAAAGAGATTCTCTTTCATATTACTGTATTTGCCAATCCACATACTGTTTTCCAACAAGTGTGCTCAAAATGGGTAATAATTAAAAGAAAGAGTATACCAGTAGCAATAAAACATTGCAATAAAAAAAATTAAAAACAAAGTCACTAAAAACTAACTCAGTAAAAATAGATTTCCAATAGAAATCATCTTGACAGCAAATTTAGCAAAACCAATGGGTTTGTCTGCTATCCAATGTGGCATGTTGATGTCAGTTCATACAACTTAATGCTCACTTTTTTCCCTCTCATGGAGTCCTTCATATCCCACAAATCTGCTCCATCGACTCTCTGAGTTCTCCAGAGCAACTCTATGGAGGCACAGAGTGACAGGAAGAATCTGCTACAGGGATGGGGGACATCTACTTGGTAGGCAGATAGCACCCACAGTTCTGAGCTGGCTTCAATCCTATACCAATCCTATGGAGAAGTAAGTCGTGTTGGGACTCACTGGGACTTAACTGCGGTCCTAGGATGGTTTTTAGTAACATATTTCACAGCTTGGACCCACCATATCAGTCTAAGGACCTATCTTGGCTTTTAGTCCCAGTTTGTTAACCAACATTAACCCAAAGCAACCTGGTTTGCATAGCTTGATTGTAAAGGAGAACTCTAATCTAATGCAAATCTTCACAATGAAACTGGCATGTGACAAGATGAAGGAAGGGGAAGGAGATGTGCTTGTCCACAGACTCATACAGTTTACAAAGCTGTGGTCAATTGTCCAGACACAGTCAATGGTCAAAATCCTATTGCTTATTATAGTAAATCACACTAAAGTAGACCCATTTCATCAATGGGGATTTGGTGAGACAACCCTTCTGTAAATTCCACTGATTCAAATGGAGGTGCTCTAACTATAACTTATTTTAGCATAAGTTGCAGTTAAAGGAGACCCATTTGAATCAACAGGATTTACAGAGGAGCTGACTCACTAAATCCCCATTGATTCAACGCACCTACTTTAGTGTGATTTACTAGAATAAGCAATAGGATTTTGGCTAGTGTCTACACTGTGTCTAACCTTATAGCAACATTTAATGTGTAATGCTAATACAACTGAACAAAGTAGTACTACTAGTATTTTTAGTGAAAATCAAGGTACAAAAGAACAAACATATTACCATCTCTCTCTCTCTCACTTTCAGGTCTTGCTCTTGGTCCAGTATCTGACCAATCTCCTCTAAGTCGCAAACGTTTGACAGGAGGCTGCCGTAACTAGGAAAAGAATAAGTAGGGAATCTTAAAATGCAGCCATTGTTTAATCTCTAACAAAGGTTGGAAATGTGTAGGTGCTACAAAAGCCAAGACAGAAAAAGTTGTTTTTGACTATTATTCTAGCAATCATTTACCATTGGCTTGGCTAGTTGAGGCTTCTGGGAGTTACTCTTCAAGTGCTCTTCCTTTCCCCAACACAAACCAATGCTGAAATTCTCATACTTTTATAACTTTTATAACTTGTTTTTTACTGTAAAAGTCTAACTAAAGTAGCTGAACTGGCATTCGATAACATTTTCTTCTAAGGACTGACCTTCTTATCTATGTCATAACACAAACTGACTTTCAAACGTACTTCAGTTTCAAAGGGAAGTTGCCATATGTTGTGGAGGTCTGCATGTTAGGGTGCATGAGCCCTACAGATGAAGGTGATGATATTGACAACAGACTATAGAACTGCAGAGCCCTCCATCTCACCCCAATTTTCTGGAAGAAATTGTCCTCCATCAAGATCAAATAAGTAAAATATCAGCACTGATATTAGGACTGACCAGCTTCCCTTCTGCAAAATTGTTTTTATTCCATTATCAACCCTAGAAAGCATTGAGCTTGCACTAAAAAAACATACAGACTTCTCCATATCAACCAGGAATTTTTTAATCATCTAAAATTTTTAGCACTGTGGAAGGAAGACAATCTACAAAGTAATTTTTAAGTCTCAAAAGGCAAACATAAATACATTTCTTCTGTTATGAAATAAGTCTGTACTGCCTAATAACTCATTATTGACACTTTGAAAGCTGGTTAATCCTTTTTTATTTTGTCGTGTGCTCAATTTGTTTGTTTCCCCTCTCTTACCAGTCATTGTTTTATACATCTGCTTTTTTCTGTGACATTTGCCTCTGCTCTCATTTTATACTGTCAATAACGAGTGTAACTGTAGATATTTATGTTGCAAGCTGTCTTTATTGTCTTTGGGTCAAAAATATGGACTAAAAATATTTTAAATTAACGACATAGTATACTAGTCAATGAGCTACTTTTATAGCCATTAGAGAAAGGTATACAGTACTAGTTGTTTCTAATTAATTTCATCTTCTGCTATGGGCCACAATTCAACTGTCACCACTGAAAAAGTCTGTAAGCATCCTACATCACATGAGGCAATGCTGTCTGTGGAAAATGTCAATGTAATCTAATGCATGCCTGTTCAAAACAAAGGGTTAGCCAAATAGATGGGCACAATACTTCAGTCTTAATTCTTTAAAAAAGCCTTTGGTGCAGTGGTAAAACTGCAGTACTGCTGTCAAAACTCTGCTCACAAATTGGCTTCGATTCTGATGGGCTCAGGTAGCCAGCTTGAGGTTGACTCAGCTTTCCATCATTACAAGGTTGGTAAACTGAATACCCAGCTTGCTGGGGGTGGGCAATGTGTAGCCTGCATAATTAGATTGTAAACTCCCCAGAGAATGCTTTAAGGGTTATGGGGTGGTATATAAACAGCACACTTTACTTTTGCTTTTATTCAAACTTGGTACAAGGTGTTTGTCATTTTTGGTATTTCAGATTTTTTTTAAAAAAACCAAGAACACTAGGTAGTCTTGTTATATATGTAAGCTACACAGACAACAGCTAAACAAGACAATACTGAATAAACTAAAAAATGTTAATATATCTCAGAGATTTATGTATGGTTCTAGAAATGAATTTTATGGCAACCCTAATCTTAATACAGAATTTTCAAAATACAGGAAGGTATTTTTCAAATATACTGAATGTATGATTCTTTGAACTCCAACCACTGATTCTTTAAAATTCAGAGATAATTTTTAGCAGCAGTAGCAAGAGGTGAGAGGAAATATACATTTAATGTGTCAACAATATAAAATAGAATTATTTCCACAAGAAACATAAATAAATTCATAGGCTGTTTTGTTAAATTCACATCCTCCCTTTTTGTCTTAGGCAGGACAGAAAACATTTGCAGAGTATTGCATGATTCTTACAAATAGTGCCAGATGAACTTTTCATGTTGCTATTTCTGTCTTCAAGAAAACATTCTGTTATCTACATGTGACTACTACTATATCTAGAGTAAAATTTCATAGTAGTAAACTGGTCCAGAAACTTTCTGTAGCCATAGCATGGACTGGCAGCTCTGGAAAGCCCATTTATAAATGAAATCATTTAGAATGCCTATACATTATGGGAAATCTAACAATTACTGAATTTACTTGCAATTTTCTCATGATTTAATACTAAATAATGTCTAATTCAAGTAGTATTTTAAGAAAAACAATTTGTTTTACTATATTTTGAAACACAGAATGCAAGGTAGTGATATTTCACATACTATTAGGGATAATGTGGACAAACTGTGTGTAACAAGCAGTGTGTGTACAAACTACTATCATTTCCATGAACATATGTCCACTGTAACCAAAATAATAACGAGAATATATAAGTACATATGACATTGGATGTAAGATCTGCCTTGTGTGAAGAGAGGAAATGCACAACAGCTAATGTCAGAATTTGGGTGATCCTCTACAAGTGGCACTTCTATAGGGAAGAAGGAATTGGGAAGTTAGCTTCCACCAGCCAAGTTGGATGCACTAAATCTGGATTGAATTAATAATATTCATTAGCGCAAGAAAGAAACCTGAGAAAAACCTTATATTTTAAATAACAAAACTAATAATGTCCAAAGTATGTGACTAATAATGAACTGATTTTCCTCAATCACTGAATTTAGTCAATTTCGTAACTATTATTTTGCTTACCTGCTTAGATTACTATGATTTCAACCAGAATCTACCAGAAATATTATCTGCCTCATAATGTACCATATAAAATCATATATTGTTTCAATCTTAAATAAAAGAGCATTTTAAAAGACATCAAGCTACAGCATCTGTCATTTTTAAAATGAGTATTCTATGTATAGTATTTATTGCCATCAAAAGTCATCATGGAACACTCACTTCTTCTCTTCTTTCTTCTGCAGAAGGAACTTTAAGTTCTCTAGCTGTGTCATCCTTAGGATCAAACAAGTATATGTAGTCTGAAGAGTAGCTCACAAGAATTTCTTGCCCATCTTCACTGTAGCACAGAGATGTTACCCTACAGGATTTGTTATTAAGATGGGGAGGAACAAAACGTGCCACCAAACCTATAGTTCCTCGGCCTGCATAATTACCTTCACGAGAGAAAAAAACTGAACTCAGTTTCCATTATATATAATCACATATACATTACTTCTACACAAGATTGAGGCTTTGGGGAAAATGCCAAAATAGACCTGTCTGATCAGTTTGAAGTCTTAATTAGTTTACAAGAGCAGCCAGGTTCCTACAGGAAGCCCCAAAAGTAGGACATTTATGCAGTAGAAACTGATACTGGGAGACAGAATCCCTCCGAAGTCAGCGTATGTCCATCATGACTATCAGCCCTTCATAGCTGTATCCTTCATGAATTTGTAATCTCTATTTAAAGTTATCTATAATTATGAAACATTGTATTTTGGTGGCAAAAAATCCATAGGTAAGCCATACACTGTATGAAGTACTTCTATTTCCTCTGTTCTGAATCTCCCATCATTTACATTCATTAGATGAGTCTAGCTTCTGAAGTTTCTAAGGAGAAAAATATCTTTCTACTCATTTCCTCTAAACTGCATCTTTTCATATAGCTTTATCACAATCCTTTATTCACTTTTTTTCTAAAATGGAAAGTACAGTGCTCTTCCTACTTGCACCGATTTGGGAGGAGGGAACATTAGGACTCACTCCTTCAAATTAATGAGTGAAGTGAGGAACTCATATGCATCTATTTTGTGCCCAAAATATTTATTTCGAAATAGGGTGGCACTGCCATCCTCTCTCCAAAACACTTCTCATACAAACAATATAAAGAGTTACACTAACTACACAGCAGCTCTTCAGATTCAGCCTACCAATATCATAATGACACCATAGAAGAGAGGTCTAGGTAAAGTGCAGCCCTCCCAAGGCTCTTTCTACGAGCACTAGCCCTCCCCCAGCCCCCTCTTTTTCTTGCAAAAAAATGTGAACCGTGGTTGCTAAAAGCCTTCAGGAAGCACAATTCAACTTTTAAATAAATTACAGGTTTCAATGCATTTTTGCATCCACAAAATAACAGTTTTTCAAAACTAGAAGTGGATTTATTGCCACTTCTAGCTTCCCTTTTTATGCTTTATGTTTTTGTTTATTTATTTGTTTTGTGGTCTGTACAGCCCCTAGAGGGTTAGTGGGACAGAAAATTAGGTCCAAGGCCACCAAAGGTGCCCACCTCTGCTGCAAAACAAATCCACAGTACTTTTTTAAACATAACTTTATCTACATAAACACTCATCATCTCCTCTTTAGGTTCCACTGATCCAAATGGACCTACTCTACTTCCAACTTACCACATGACAACAAAGTAAGTCACAAGTACAGTAGTCCACTCGAATCAATGGAATTTATCGAGGAACTTACCAAATCTCCTCTGATTCAATGGGCTTGAGTGTGACTTATTATGATAAGCAACAGGATTTTAGTCAATATGTTTTTCCAATAATTGGCCTCAGTAGAAGTTCTTATTAACAATGGTATTCAGAATAGGTTGTTTTTGCAAAGTCACATATATATTCTCCTACCTGTTGCTCTTGTGCCAAGCATTCGGCGATCATATATTCTTACTGAACTATCAGAGCATCCAACTGCAAGATAATATGGAATTGGAGGGCAGATAGCTACGGAGGTGGCAGCCCTCCGACAATTTATTAAAATATCCTAGAACAAGAGGAACATTGTTTATAAAGTATATGAACACCTAGAGTTAAATCCTATGACATCAGGTAAAATCTAAATCACCATATTTTATAGAGAACTAAACTGCCCCTCTGTTAAATGAAATTTCAAGCATAGCAAGGCAGACAGACATAGCCACTGTAAAAGGACTGAGAGAATAAAAGCATGATAGGTAAAGAGCAATCTGAATAGCATGTTCCATAGTATTTAATCTACAAGTTTACGATTTTCTTGTAGAAAGAGGCCAAGAAGTAGATCACAGGGGCCAAGAGTTAAACATTGCCTAAGCTAGTTTAAAAGGATTGAACTAAGAGATTGAGATAACAGTTAATTGGATGCAAAGAGCAATGCAGTAGGATTAACAACCAAAAATAGATACAACAGTAACAAAGCAACCCCAGTTATGGAGTTTATGAGTAAGGAATATAAGTAAAAAGCATAATTAGAAGCAATTCCTCAGGATAACAGTTTACATTTTAAAAACAAGTACTGTATTATATTCTACATTTAACAGAAATTCTAATTCTTAAGTAATCCTAATGTTCTTCCAATACCATTGAAATATTGCTTCACAATAGGCTGTTGTAATATAAATGAAATGTGCAATTAAATCCAAGTTTATGAAGTTTTGGGGGGCAAGACAGTTCAGATGTGTTATAAATGATGATATACCAAATCAACAATACATATTTTTTAAAAGTCAGACTGTCTTTCTCATTCATATAGTTTTGTCTCCTAATATCTTGGTTCCTTTATTAGAATCCTTAGCAGAAGCACTCGAGCAAAATATACTCTGAATATAATCTTTATATAAACTTTCCTATAAAAGTATTTCTTACATCTTTACAGTCTTCTTTTGTGCAACTTGTCTTGATTCTAGTATCAAACCATCTTACAGTGCCATCCTCTCCACAAGACAGAAAAGTATAGGGATCATTCGGAACTGTCATGATCTGTAGTGCAAACAATTGGTATCGTAAGTCACAGAACTATGGTTAGCTTTGAAATATAAACCATGATCAAAAGACCTATCTGATAAATTTTGTCTCGTATTCTGTTGCTAGTCCCAACTAATAATAGACCCACTGAGTTGCTTGATGATAATTCAACACTTACCTAAGTCAACGTGTCTCCTCTACTAGGCGCTAGCAATAGGATACTGCTTTTGTGTACTGAGAAGGCTTGAGGTTTATCTTAAATAGCAATGTCTACCCCATTGACTGATTGATTAATTGACTGATTGATATACCACCCCATTAGTGCACATCACTACTCTTGGCGGTTTACAACAATCGATAAAACATAAAATACTAAAAAACAATTAAATAAAAATTAAGAATTCATAAAATAAAAACAAGTGGCACCAAAGACAGTTATCTGACTGATGGCAGTACAGGGAGCAAAATGAAACCTCTTTTGAAGCAGGGAGGTATAAAAATCAGGTGGTCTGAGCACAAGATTTAGGGTTTTTGGAGGTGCGTTTTTTAAAACTCATTAGGCAAGTCTTTGAGAAGTCAGTATATCCTCTTCAGTTCTTGCCACAACTAATAAGTACTGTTTTACAGTAACTTTGAATCAACTGTGTGTGTAGAAAAAATAACTCCAGTTTGATTGATATAGCTTTGAAAAGCAACACAAACTGAAAACTCAGAAAGGGCTGAAAAACACATTTCATATTTACATACACATTACTTCATTATAATATACACACATGTGTCATATTTGCCAGCGTACAAGATGACTTTTTGGCCCTGAAAAACATGCCTCCAAGTGGGGGGGGGTCGTCTTGTACGCCGGGTGCATGTCCAGCAAACCCTCCCTCTCTCCCAGCGAAGTCACTTACCTGGTAGTAAGACCAAGTAGAGCCCCGCTCCTAGCCTGGGAACAGCCTGACTCTAGCGCCGAACAGCTGACTGTTGGGAACAGCACAGAGGAGGCAGCCATTCTGAGATGCAACCACATGGCTGCTGCCTTTCAAAATGGCTGCCGCCTCTCCAAAATGGCTGCCGCCTCTCTGCTGTTCCTTCTTCCAGCAAACCCTGGCTCTCTCCGAAAAGGAACCAAAAGGGGCAAAAAGATCTCTCCCCATGATGCAGCCAAAGCAGAATCACGCATGCGGAAGAAGGGGTAGTCTTATACAGCAAGTATATAACAAACTCTACATTCTGAGTGGGAATGTTGGGGGGCCATCTTATACGCCTAGTCGCCTTATACACCGGCAAATACGGTAGATAAAATATGTCACTTTACAATAAGTTCTTGAGTTGATTCACAAAAACAGGTTGTCAATTTGGGACCCTTCAGGAACTCTTGTTGGACCAGCCCTAACCAGCAGAACTTATGGGAAGAGGTCCACCAAGCTGCAGACTAAAAACATCTGGATGCCGCCACCTCCAAAAGCCTTCCAACAATAACCAATTTTCCCCAATTATAAATTGCCCAGAGAAAGACTAGGGTGATTTGGGGCATGGCGGGAGACTGGGGTGATTCTGGGTACACACAGGTAGGTGGAGATAAACATTCACTTATGTAAGGGTCTGAATGAAACAGGACTGGCATCAGCCACTTCAACTCCAACCATTTTTTGAAGAATGGCATAGGATTCTGGAAAATTAGAAAGGAACACAGCTCTCAGGCTGAAAAATGTCACCGTTTCCTGATATAAAGAGACATAACAGAAACTACGAAACTGTACTTATGTGATCTTCTTAAATGATTGCAAATTGAGCAAAAGGATTTGCTCATCTATTCAGTTCCAACTTCAAATTATGCATTTATAAAGTAGAGTAAAACATTTTCCAACACTCATAAAATGTTATACTGAAGGTACCTCATAAGTGGTTCCATAGTGGCACGTGAATTGGCACTGTCTGTTGGTTTCAGCATCTTGCTCAACATTAGTATAAAAAATGACTCCATCTCCAGAACAGGACACAATCTGTTTATCACTGGTACAAGGTAAGAATTTTGCACTAAAAATATTTGCCCGATGTCCTGAGTGGATAGTTGTTAAAACCTACAGAAACAAGGTTACTGGGTCAACATGTTTAGATAGTTCGGTGAATTAGGAATAAGACAGAGCTAGAGACTGGAATTTCAATTCTCCACCATGCCTCCCAGGAGTACAGCCAACCTATGTAGCTTTAGGCAAGGTGCACAGTCCCAGGACATCCCTTGAAGAGGGCAATAATAAACAACTTCTGAATACTTTTTACCTATAAATCCCTTGAAAGGGTCACCCTATGTCAGAATTGACTTGATAGCAGACAATTATTATTAGCAGCACTGGAAAGAATGAACTTATTTTTCTCTACTGTCTTATTCCAAAAAGATCAAGGCATGCCACACCATTTTAACTTCACCATTCTGAAGTAGATTAGACTAAAAAGTCATAATTTGTTTCAGATCATCCACTAAAGATCCTAGCTGAATTGGGATTTACTATAGTTACCCAGTATCTGCACTAAAACATGTATGGGTTAAGTGGAAAAAAGCAGAGAACAATCCATGGTATTAAGATAACATTACCCACAGTAGATGCACTTTTAGGGTATGTGTAACTATGAGATTCATGGATATGTGCATTCATTAGCAACATTCTGAATATCCAAAGGAAAGGCTAATAAACAGATTGTCTTACCTTTCTACTATAGGGATTAGTAATTACAAGATTAGTATCATCAGATCCAGATAAAATATATTCTCCTGTATCATTCCAGCATATTGTGTTCACCTGTGGGCACACATTTAAAACAAAATTAATTTTAAAAAATCAATTGTCAAAAAGAAAAGGAAAAAGCTAAGTGACTATAAAACAGACCAGATAGCTAGTATGATATGGAAAAGATGTTCTCCAAATAAGATATCCTTGCAAAATAGTAAAATTAAAATTTCCAAGACACACATACACTCAGATCCACTGATGTCACCTTTCCTGCATAATTTAAAGTTACACAAGTGGTTCTGAAATTAATGCCAAAGCAGAAGTCATAACCTATATGCAGTTCTGCAGGCACAGTTGTGCAACTAGTTGCACAGTCAATTGCACTATCAGGTATGCAAAGTGGACTACCTGAGCAAAACTCCATCTGAACTTCCACAGACATTACTATGTCAATCAGAATAGGATTTCAGCCATAAAAAACACTTGACCATTATAAAACAAATGTATTTATTTATTTATTTATTTATTTATTTGATTTTTACCCCGCCCCTCTAGACCATGTCTACTCGGGGCAGCTTACAAAATAAAACAAAACAGTATAAAAATGTACAAAAATCCTTTGGATTTGATGTTCAGATTCTCCCTCTTCCCACTCTCTGTTGCCTTTTTGTTTTATGGCACTTTATAATATTGCAAGCTTAAGAACAAGGACTGTCTTGTTTTGATCTGAATTGATCTAAAATCTGTTCTAGGAGAGTTTTAAACTAATGAATGAAATATAAATGCTATAAATCAGTTTCACCACACTTTATAGATGGAAGGCAAATCTCTAAATTGAATTATTTTGCTGATTTTATCTTGTGGTACTGAGTTCTACCCCTTTCATGGATTGCTGCCTTGTTGTAGTGAAGGGCTCTGATTAATTCAGAGAAGCTATGGGCTATGTCGTGCAGGGACACCCAAGATAGACAGGTTATAGTGGAGAGTTCTGACTAAACACAATCCACCTGGAACAGGAGCTGGCAAGCCACTCCAGTATCTTTGCCAAGAAAACTCCATGGACAGAAACAAAAGGCTAAAAGATATGACACTGGAAGATGAGCCCCTCAGGTCGGAAGGCGTCCAACATGCTACTGAGGAAGAGCGGAGGACAAGTACAAGTAGCTCCAGCGCTAATAAAGTGGTTGGGCCAAAGCTAAAAGGATGCTCAGCTGCGGACGTGCCTGGAAGTGAAAGGAAAGTCCAATGCTGCAAAGAAGAATACTGCACAGGAACCTGGAATGTAAGATCTATGAACCTTGGTAAGCTGGATGTGGTCAAACAGGAGATGGTAAGTGCAGCGAAATGCCAACAGGTGACGTCATTCCTGCCTGTCCATCACAGAAGCTCAAAGGAGAGGAGCCAAGGATAGGGCAGCAGGGGCGGAGTTAGAGAGACAGTTGGAGATGTGAAATGGCAGTTAGGGTTGAGAAGAGAGAAGAAAAGGGTTAGAGAATTGAGCAGAGAGTGTTAGGAGAGGGAATTGAGAAGGTTAAACAATATTGAACAAGCAGGAATGAAGTTATAAGTACTATAAGAGAGATACTGATCAAAAGTATATAGTAGTTATAAAAGTTAATAAAAGTGATTGCATACATAATCCAAGCTGTGTTAATACCTGAAACAGTTCATACATGATTTACCCTTATGATTTACTTGACAATAAAAGAATATTTGTTAATTAAACCTCTGATTCCTAAGTTCAACAACCCTTCATTTTGGCAGCACACATGTATAACATAATTGGTATTAGGAGAATACCTGGTGGCAGTGTGAAGGAAAATGGACGTCATCCTTTGTGAGGGCCATATAAACAGGGGCTACAAAGACGATCGCCACAGTAAGAATCAACATTGACATCCTGGGCAACAATGAACTAAAATGGATGGGAATGGGAGAATTAAATTCCGACAATTATCATATCTACTATTGTGGGCAAGAATCCCGTACAAGAAATGGAGTAGCCCTCATAGTCAACAAAAAAGTGGGAAAAGCTGTAATGGGATATAATCTCAAAAATGATAGAATGATTTCAATATGAATCCAAGGCAGACCTTTCAACATCACAGTCATCCAAGATTATGCACCAACCACTGATGCTGAAGAGGCTGAAATTAACCAATTCTCTGAAAACTTACAACACCTTCTAGAACTGACACCAAAGAAAAATGTTCTTCTCGTTATAGGGGACTGGAATGCTCAAGTAGGGAGTCAAGACATAAAAGGAACAACAGGGAAGTTTGGCCTTAGAGTTTAAAACGAAGCAGGCCAAAGGCTAATAGAGTTTTGTCAAGAGAAGAAGCTGGTCATCACAAACACTCTTTTCCAACAACACAAGAGGCAACTCTACACATGACATCACCAGATAGGCAACATCGAAATCAGATTATGTTATCTGCAACCGAAGATGGAGAAGCTCTATAAAGTCAGCAAAAACAAGACCTGGAGCTGACTTATAACAATACTCAAACTTAAACTGAAGAATGTAGGAAAAACCACTGGACTAGTCAGGTATAATCTAAAGCATGGGTTGGGGAACAGGGGTAAATTACCCCATTTGGGGTAAAAATGAAAATCCTGGGGGTAATGAGTAGGCTGCTACCCCCCAACCTTCCACCCACCCCCACCCTCTGCAGCCAAAGCTTTAATTGTAAACCACCTAACCATGTTACTTCCTTCGTTGCAGCAGGGAGCTCCTAAATGCTCCCTTCTGTTAGAGAGATCAGAGAGATAAGACTAATTGGATGCAGCTGGGGATTAGTCCCGGGCAATCAGCCAATCCGGGGCTTCTGAATGACTACTTCCTCCGGAAATGACTGCAAACAAGCAGCAGGAGGGAAAGGAGCAACCAAGGGAAGGAGGGAAGAAAGGTGCGAGAGACCTAGGAGTTCGTCAAGCTTATTTAAATGTACAAAATGGAGGGAGGGAGGGGTGTGTGTGGGGGGCAGGCAAGCAAAAGTGAAACTGAATTAAGGGGGGAGGGTGGCTTTTTAAAGTGCTGTCTAAGTTTATCATCCGTTTCTTCCCAAGAGGCAGGCATCTTTGAATTTTGTGGCTGCTGTCTCCATCTGCAGTGATCATGGAGCCCAAGAAAGTGAAATCTCTCACTGCCTCCATCTCTTCCTCTTCTATTTGCCAGGAGTTGATGGGACCAGTGGCCATGCTCTTCCTTTTTTTGATGTTGAGTTTCAGACCATTTTTTGCACTCTCCTCTTTCATGATCATTAAGAGGTTCTTTAATTCCTCCTCACTTTCTGCCATGCTTTTGCATAGTCAATGAAGCAGAAGTAGATGTTTTTCTGGAACTCTCTGGCTTTCTCCATAATCCAGCGCATGTTAGCAATTTGGTCTCTAGTTCCTCTGCCCCTTCAAAATCCAGCTTGTACTTCTCTGAGTTCTCGGTCCATGTACTGCTGAAGCCTGCCTTGGAGGATTTTGAGCATAACCTCGCTAGTGTGTGAAATGAGTGCAATTGTATGGTAGTTAGAGCATTCTTTGGCACTGCCCTTCTTTGGGATTGGGATGTAGACTGATCTTTTCCAATCTTCTGACCACTGCTGAGTTTTCCATTGATGATGATAAAAAAAGCACACTGGTCCTTTGATATTGGGCTGTGGCACCAGGGTGGGTGACATGACCTTTAGCCTGGTTTGTTCCTTTTTGCACACCACACATAGAATGATTAAAGTGGTAGGGAAACACCCCCCCCCCAATTCTGCGTTGGTTGTCTCTAGAAAGCATGTCATTGCTACCACCACTCTGGCAGCCACTAATGATCTTTTGCAAGCTAGCAAAAATTTAATGCAACTTGCTAGGCACATTGGACACCTTACTACTCCCTATACCACACCATGGCTGGAGTGCAATGTGTTCCAGCAAAAATAGTGCACATCTTTATCAAATTTGGTGCATCCTGCTAGTTCGGTAGACAGCCTGTGTAGATTCAACAATATTTTTAATTCAAATAATGTATGATTTCCTTCCTTTCGAATCAAGGGGGTAATGTCGGCGTATATAAATTTTTTGCGGGGTAAAAGGTAAAAAAGTTCCCTGACCCCTCATCTAAAGCAAATCCATTATGAATATATAGTGGAAGTGAATAACAGATTTAAGGAACTCAATTTGCTGGACAGAGTGCCTGAAGAACTATGGATGGAAGCTCATAATATTGTACAGGAGGCAGCAACAAAAACCATCCCAAAGAAAAGGAAATGCAAGAAAGCAAAGTGGCTGTCCCATGAGGCCTTACAAATAGCAGAGAAGAGAAAGGAAACAAAATGCAAGGCAGCAAGGGAAAGTTACAGAAAATTGAAAGCAGACTTCCAAAGAATAGCAAGGAGAGACAAGAGGGCCTTCTTAAAGGAACAGTGCAAAGAAATCAAGGAAAATAATAGAAAGGGAAAAAACAGAGATCCGTACAAGAAAATTGAAGATGTTAAAGGCACCTTTTGTGCAAAGATGGACATGATAAAGGACAAAAATGGTTGGGAACCTAACAAAAGCAGAAGGCATCAAGAAGAAGTGGCAAGAATACACAGATAAATTACATCAGAAAGATCTGGATGTCCTGGACCACGCAGATACTGTGGTTGCTGACCTTGAGACAGACATCCTGGAGAGTGAAGTCAAGAAGGCCTTAGAAAGCATGGCTAACAACAAGGCCAGTGGAGGTGATGGCATTCCAGTTGAACTATTTAAAATCTTAAAAGATGATGCTGTTAAGGTGCCACACTCAATATGCCAGCAAGTTTGGAAAACTCAGCAGTGGCCAGAGGACTGGAAAAGATCAATCTACATCCCAATCCCAAAGAAGGGCAGTACCAAAGAATGCTCCAACTACTGTACAACTGCACTCATTTCACACACTAGCAAGGTTATGCTCAAAATCCTCCAAGGTAGGTTTCAGCAATATGTGGACCGAGAACTCCGAGAAGTACAAGCTGGATTTCGAAGGGGCAGAGGAACTAGAGACCAAATTGCTAACATGCGCTGGATTATGAAGAAAGCCGGAGAATTCCAGAAAAACATCTACTTCTGCTTCACTGACTATGCAAAAGCCTTTGACTGTGTCGACCACAGCAAACTATGGCAAGTTCTGAAAGAAATGGGAGTGCCTGGTCACCTTATTTATCTCCTGAGAAATCTATATGTGGGACAGGAAGCAACAGTTAGAACTGGATATGGAACAACTGATTGGTTCAAAATTTGGAAAGTAGTATGACAAGGCTGTATATTGTCTCCCCACTTATTTAACTTATATGCAGAATACATCAGGCGAAAGCCTGGAATGGAGGAATCCCAAGCCAGAATCAAGATTGCTGGAAGAAATATCAACAACATCAGATATGCAGATGATACCACTCTGATGGCAGAAAGTGAGGAGGAATTAAAAGAACCTCTTAATGAGGGAGAAAGAGGAGAGTAAAGACAATGGTCTGAAGCTCAACATAAAAAAAAACCCAAAAAAACCCCTAAGATCATGGCCACTGGTCCCATCACCTCCTGGCAAATAGAAGGGGAAGATATGGAGGTAGTGACAGATTTTACTTTCTTGGGCTCCATGATCACCGCATATGGTGACAGCACCCACAAAATTATAAGACACCTGCTTCTTCGGAGGAAAGCGATGAGAAGCATCTTAAAAGACAACATCTTAAAAAGCAGAGACATCACCTTGGCAACAAAGGTCTGCACAGTCAAATTTATGGTTTTTCCAGTAGTGATGTATGGAAGTGAGAGCTGGACCATAAAGAAGGCTGACCGCCGAATAATTGATGCTTTTGAATTGTGGTGCTGGAGGAGACTCTTAAGAGTCCCCTGGACTGCAAGGAGATCAAACCTATCCATTCTGAAGGAAATCAACCCTGAGTGCTCACTGGAAGGACAGATCCTGAAAATGAGGCTCCAATATTCTCCTTCCCCTCCACCTCCTCCGTCACCCGCCTGCTTGCTTCCCTTTCCTTTCCTTCTTGCCCTCCTCGTCGCCGGCCATGAACTCTATATTTTGAGTGGAAATGTTGGGGGGGGGTGTCGTCTAATACACCCAGTCGCCTTGTACGCCGGCAAATACGGTAGGTTTGTTCTCCTTGCAGTCCAGGGGACTCTCAAGAGCCTCCTCCAGCACCACAATTCAAAGGCATCAATTCTTCGGCAATCAGCTTTCTTTATGGTCCAGCTCTCACATCCATACATCACGACAGGAAAAACCATAGCTTTGACTATTCGGATTTTGTTGGCAAGGTGATGTCTCGGCTTTTTAAGATGCTGTCAAGGTTTGTCATCGCTTTCCTCCCAAGAAGCAGGCATCTTTTAATTTTGTGGCTGCTGCCACCATCTGCAGTGACCATGGAGCCCAAGAAAGTAAAATCTGTCACTGCCTCCATATCTTCCCCTTCTATTTCCCAGGAGGTGATGGGACCAGTGGCCATGATCTTAGTTTTTTTGATGTTGAGTTTCAGACCATTTTTTGCACTCTCCTCTTTCACCCTCAGTACAAGGTTCTTTAAATCCTCCTCACTTTCTGCCATCAGAGTGGTATCATCTGCATATCGGAGGTTGTTGATATTTCTTCCGGCAATCTTAATTCTGGCTTGGGATTCCTCCAGTCCAACCTTCCGCATGATGTATTCTGCATATAAGTTAAATAAGCTGGGGGACAATATACAGCCTTGCCGTACTCCTTTCCCAATTTTGAACCAATCAGTTGTTCCATATCCAGTTCTAATTGTTGCTTCCTGTCCCACATATAGGTTTCTCAGGAGATAGATAAGGTGGTCAGGCACTCCCATTTCTTTAAGGACTTGCCATATTTTGCTGTGGTCCACATAGTCAAAGGCTTTTGCATAGTCAATGAAGCAGAAGTAGATATTTTTCTGGAACTCTCCAGCTTTCTCCATGCCCATGTGGTTACCAGGGAACATGTTTCCCTGGTTAGCATAAGTCATCAGTTGGGGTAGCTGATGGGAATCCATCCTCTATGCTAGTGCCAGAGGCAATGTGCAACTAATAATGGTGTAATCATTTTTAACCAAACTATGCCATGTGTGGTATGGTTATTTGGTATTCTGGCCCAGAACCACCATTAGGCTCAACAACAAATACTTTGTAAAAAAAAACTGTCTTAAAATTTTAAACTATGTATCTTCTGTAAGACTCCAGTCCTTATTGTCTGACAGATGAAAAAACCTCTTAATCCATTTTCACCACATCATACATCATTTTATACACATTTATCATGTTCCAGCATATGCACTCTTCTTAAACTAAACAAGCCTACATGTTATAACCTTTCCTTACAGGAGAGTTGCTCAAGCCCTTTCATTGCAATTTACTAAGCCTGGTCATGCATCTTTGGTAAGAGACCTTGTAAAAGGCCTTTTGGAAGTCCATGAAACAATGTGTACATTATCTACATGTGCATTAAGACTTTCAAAGAACTAAAAAAAATTAGGGAGAAGTCATGATGACTCTTTTCCAATAATACATGCCTTTTTATATGCATTTGATAATGTTTTGCACTGATTTATATAGAAGAGATGGGATGTGGTGGTGCTGCAGGTTAAACCACAAAGCCTCTGAGCTGAAAGGTCATAAGATCAGCAGTTCGAATCCACGTGACGGAGCGAGCTCCTGTCGCTTGTCACAGCTCCTGCCAACCTAGCAGTTCGAAAGCATGTAAAAATGCAAGGAGATAAATAGGTACCACCTCAGTGGGATGGTAATGGCATTCTGTGTCTAGTCGCGCTGGTCATGTGACCACGGAAACTGTCTATGGACAAACACTGGCGCTATGGCTTGGAAATGGATGAACACTTTCTCCTAGAGTCGGAGACGATTGGACAATTTATCAAGGGGAACCTTTACCTTTACCTGTGTAGAAGACATACTTAGCCATATGTCTTGTGATATACAGTACTGGATCTCTTCTGGATCCCTATCTAAAAATTGGTGTAATACTGGTTACTTGTCACAAGAGATGTTCTTACGGAAATATTACTAGTTTTTGTCAGATCTGCAATTTCACATTCTATTTATTTAAGAACTCTGGAGACGGATACCATTTGAACCTGCATAATTTGCCAAGATTAGGATGATCATTATCACCACCACCACCACCATTAAAATCACTAAATTGTATTTTAAGCCTATCCATGTTGTAAACTGCCCAGAGTGATTATCAGCCAGATGGGCAGTATAAAAATGAAATCATCATCACCACCACTACCAATAACATTTTACTTGATATATATCCTGCACAAAGCAGCTAACAATTCACATAAGAATACAGTTAAAATCACTGCCTCAAAAAACCTAGACCTCTTTCTTTTGTCATCATTTTCTGCCTCGGCTCCTAAGACTTCACTCTTGAAAATATTAGTTCAGGCCTTGGTATCTGAACTAATGAGACAAATTAAAGAATTTATTACACTGCTTTGCCGTCTTTACCCTGTTTTAGTACTCTTATTGTCATCCAATGATCCAACTGCCTATCTATCTGGTTTTGTACACTTGTGTATTTAAAGAAACTTTAATGAATTTATTTTGTCCAAACTGGGATTTCTATTTTTTTCCCCTCTGTCTAATCAAGACTTCTATTTTCTGCAGCAGTTCTTTTCCCCTCCCAAAGAGCTTTCTTGACACTTAATGGTGCTGCTAACCCCTTGGATTTTGTATTAATACTGAAGACTTGTGGTATACATCAATACCTAAGTGTCATTATTATGATTTTGAGTAACATCCAAACATTCTGGACAGGTCTGAGCTTCCTGACTTTTCTTTTCAATTATTTATTTATCAGTCCTCTCATTTAGAGAAGATTCCTCTTTGAAATAAAATATAACTGTGCCAGAATTACAGTGGTGCCCCGCTTGACGATTACCTCGTTGTATGACGAATCCGCTGTACAATTAGTTTTTTGCGATCGCAAAACAATGCTTCAATGGGATTTTTCCATTTGACGACAATTGGTTCCCTGCTTCAGGAACCGATTTTTCACTTTATGATGATCAAAACAAGCTGAACATCCGGTTTTCAAAATGGCCACCCACTGTGCAAAATGGCTCCCTGCTGTGTTCAGGACGGATTGCTTGCATTACAGGCACTGGAAAATGGCCGCCCTATGGAGGATCTTCGCTGGACGGTGAGGTATTTCACCCATTGGAACGCATTAACCGGTTTTTATTGCATTTCAATGGGCTTTTTACTTTCGTTTGACGACAATTTAGTTCTATAGCGATTTTGCTGGAACGGATTATCGTCGTCAAGTGGGGCACTACTGTATTCTTCTAAAACCATGAAAGGCAAGTGCTCATTTTATCATGGAAAAATACAATCCAAAACATTTAACTTATTTTTAAAAGCAGCTTTAAAAATGTCACTTGCTTGTTTTTAAACAAGAAATCACTTACACAGCCATCATGCACATTCAATGTTGCTTCAAGTTTTAATCTTTGGATAAATTCTCTTCTTCCTAGAAAAAAAATGAAAAAACAGCAAACAAGAGCTTAGACAGTAAGTTCATTTCTTTAAAACGTGTCATTTCCCTTTCTAGACCAGTTATTGCTTTGCTACTATTGCTGAAATCTCTAAAGCACAACATAAGCCTTTCTGAAGTTCACAAGGTTTTCTGAACAGTGGATGAACTCCTTCTCAGTTCTGTCCAAAAAAAAACTATGCAGTGAGCCACCCAAAGGAGTACCCAGACAGAAAAAACCAAAGTAGATGACCACCAAAGCAGTACAATGTCAGAGGCAATACGTACCCACCCCCAAACTTGAGAAGACTGCCCCATTGGCCTCAGCACCTAAAATGTCCTGGTTTCCCCTGGTGTCCCTTCCTTGAGGAATAGTGCATCCCATATGCCTCTGATCCCTCCTGTTCTTTCATCTGCAAGGACAAAAATGAATACTTCCAGATGAGTGAATTCTCTTTGCTTTAAAGAAAATATTAAGGGTAATCAAAATTTGCTACAATAAAATGAGAAGTCTAAAGTTCAAAATTAGCTTCTCAGCATCCACTTGTAAAGAAAGTTTTGTCTTTCCCTGTCACATATGAATTTTACTGTAGACCTATTCAGTTACTGAGTGATAAAGAGAACAAATAGCCACTGTAATTCTGAAATATACACATATTTAGAAATACTAATTTATTTTCTTCTGCCAAAAAAATCCACAAAGGAATAGGGATGCACATACCATGGATACATTTAGGTAGAAGATTTTTAAAGCATCTAATCCACACACAACAATCTGTCTTGGATTTAAGAAAATTTTAAACATAATTCAACACAGAATGCTGCAAGTATATGTTTTCTATGTAAATAAATCCAGGTAACATAATCCATACTCCCAATACAGAAAACATTACAAATCATTCCTGTCAGAATTCAGTTTTATGAAATGACTAATTAGATGAGTTGATAAGTGTAAATGATAGAACTCTTCTTCATGTGTTTCTCCATAAACACATGTCAATGATATTTTTTATGTGTACTGTTTCCATAACAGGCTAAACACTGCATCAGTGGACTGGCCCAGTTCGTTTTAGGTCTGGAAAAGGAAAGCTTTCACCTCTAGAGATCCAATCTAAGATGACAAGAAATCTAACTGTTGCTTTACAGGCAGGCCACATGATTGCCCCACATGTAACTTTACAGATTCTGTATGAAGCCTGTTCCACACAATAATCACAGCCATCAAGCAAGTCATGGTCATTTTTATCATACAACGTCTTTAAAGGAAGTTCACTGATCTTTTTCCTATTGAAGATGTCTCCAGAACATAGTGGAGATGCAGATTATTTAGTTTCTTCAGTGTTGACTACAACAGAATCTTCAAGGGAACACGCATCCTCCACTCATTTTGTTTTTAGTATGAGGTGTGGTTTTTATGCCATCTATTAGTTGTTTTCCTCCAACTGATTTTATTCTTAGCAAACATTATATAGTCATTGACAAACACATAAATATGGTTAGTGGTTTCCTGAAGCTGATTGTACATTCCCAGTTTATTCTACCACACAATAATTTAAAAAAACCAACAAATAGTTTTCAGGCAAATTGTGCAACCTTGTCTTAGCCTTGCCTTACTGCTTTTTGAACAAAGATGCAAGGTGGATTCCTCATAATTAGAACCATGCAGTTTCTTTATTTGTTCAGATGCGTTAACCTACGTCTCTTCAAGAAAACACAGATTATAATACTTAAGTGGTATTGACAAATGACAGTTTTGAAACTTTAACCTCTGAACAAGAATCACAAACTCTATTTTTTCCTAAAGAGAAAGTTGTCTTAAGGTAAACCTATTTAAGCCTCATTATCCATTTTAATTTCAAATGAGAAATGCATTTTGTATTCAGGTGCTCAGAAAACCTATTTTGCAAGCAGAAGCAATTCTGATGTCTTTTATTACAACTGATATAATCCTGATGCCAAATGACTGCATGGCTAAATATAATCTTTCCTGCTCATCACAGATAAAGTTACAAGCAGTTGAGTGTTCAACTGAAGTAAACAATGTTATGGTGACAGACAAAAATAGACCACCTATTATTAATTCGCAAGAAAAACATTTTATTCCCACTATAATTCTTAAGAGAGCATTTTATTCCCACTATAAAGAAAATGCAAAATAAAATGTGCATTTGTGATTTTAAATGGTATTGAAGAAGTACAGTACAGTACTGCACTTTGCGTGTGTGTCATTTCATCTAGAACATATTTGCAGAAAGTATCAATTTTTTAAATAGCATAACTAGTCCTTAAGACTGAAGTACAGTGGTGCCTCGCACAACGGGTGCCTCACACAATGATGAATTCACACAACGATGCCTTTTTCTGTTAAATTTCCCGCCTCACACAGCGATGTTTCCTATGGGGGATTTTCACACAACGATGTCTCTTTTTCGTTCCTGTAAAAGTGTCTTACAATGTTTGGAAGCTGTTTTAAATGCTTGCACTGGTTAGCCCACCTCCTGAAACCTACGCAAACTGATTTTGGTGTTGTTCTGACACTTCGTTAATTTATGGTAATTTTTTGTTTTCTCCATTGAAAACAATTGAATGGTCTGTCTAATGGTTTCCAATGGAGAAAACAAAAAATCATCATAAATTAACGAAGTGTCAGAACAACACCAAAATCAGTTTGCATAGGGTTCAGGAGGTGGGCTAACCAGTGCAAGCATTTAAAACAGCTTCCAAACATTGTAAGACACTTTTACAGGAGCGAAAAGGGAGATCGGGAAGAGCTTTAAAAGGCAAACGGAGATCAAAGAGCCCTTTCCCGATCTCCCTTTTCGATCCTCTAAAAGTGTCTTACAATGTTTGGAAACTGTTTTAAATGCTTGCAATGGTTAGCCCACCTCCTGAAACCTAAGCAAACTGATTTTGGTGTTGTTCTGACACTTCGTTAATTTATGGTAATTTTTTGAATTTTCTCCATTGGAAACAACTGAATGGTCTGTCTAATGGTTTCCATTGGAGAAAATTCAAAAAATTACCATAAATTAACGAAGTGTCAGAACAACACCAAAATCAGTTTGCATAGGTTTCAGGAGGTGGGCTAACCATTGCAAGCATTTAAAACAGCTTCCAAACATTGTAAAACACTTTTATAGGAGCGAAAAGGGAGATCGGGAAAGGGCTCTTTGATCTCCGTTTGCCTTTTAAAGCTCTTCCCGATCTCCCTTTTCGCTCCTGTAAAAGTGCCTTACAATGTTTGGAAGCTGTTTTAAATGCTTGCACTGGTTAGCCCACCTCCTGAACCCTATGCAAACTGATTTTGGTGTTGTTCTGACACTTCGTTAATTTATGATGATTTTTTGTTTTCTCCATTGGAAACCATTAGACAGACCATTCAATTGTTTTCAATGGAGAAAACAAAAAATTACCATAAATTAACGAAGTGTCAGAACAACACCAAAATCAGTTTGCATAGGTTTCAGGAGGTGGGCTAACCAGTGCAAGCATTTAAAACAGCTTCCAAACATTGTAAGACACTTTTACAGGAGCGAAAAAGGACTTCGCAAAGCCATTGAAATGTATTGAGTCGGCTTCAATACATTCCAATGGAGGAAACATTGTTTCACACAGCGATGTTTCCTATGGGGATTTTCACTCAGCGATGGCAATCCGTTCCAACTGGAACGGATTAACCGGTTTTCAATTCATTCCTATGGGAAATGGTGTTTCACAGAACGATGTTTCACACAACGTTGATTTTTTTGGAACCAATTAACATTGTTGTGTGAGGCACCACTGTATTCAAATGTGGGATTAAATAGCTAGTTGTTCTGGCTTTAAAAAAAATCTACCGTTGGTAGGCGAAGAGGCCACTTCTTTGTAGCTCTTTCGCCCCAACGGTTAGAGTGAGTGCAATCGGAGGAAGCTTCGGACTTCCTGGTAAGGTAAGGTGCTGCTTTCTGCTTTTTAAAAACTGCTTTGGGTGGGTTTTGCAGGGTGGTTTGGACTGAGGGGGGTTATGTTTCTGTGCTGTGATGGGTCTTTGGGGGTTTGCTTTTTTTGGTATTTTTTCCCCATTTCCGATGGGTCTTGAGGGGTTTGTTTGCTTTTTGGGCTCCCCCCCCTTTCCGATGGGTCTTGGGTGGTTTCCTTGCTTTTTTATCGTTCCCCCCATTTCTGATGGGTCTTGCAGGGTTTGCTTGCTTTCTGCTTTGCTTTTTTTGCATTTACGATGGGTCTTGCACGCTTCGCTTGCTTTCTGTTTTGTTTTTTACATTTCTGAGTCTTGCACGCTTTGCTTGCTTTCCGCTTTGCTTTTTTTGCATTTCCAATGGGTCTTGCATGCTTCGCTTGCTTTCTGCTTTGCTTTTTTTGCATTTCCGATGGGTCTTGCATGCTTTGCTTGCTTTTTTTTTCATTCCCCCTCGGCCGGAATGGATTAATCACGTTTCCGATGGGCCTTGCACTGATTTGTGTGTGTGTGTGTGTGTGTGTGATTTTTTTTTCCTTCGGCTGGAACGGATTAATTGCATTTCGATGCATTTCAATGGGAAATGGTGCTTCGACTTATGACCTTTTCGAGTTACGACCGGAGTTCTGGGACCAATTAAGTTTGTAAGTTGAGCTACCATTGTATTTCGAAATGTTACTTCAAAGATAGTTAAAAATTACAATGTGTGTGATAACATTATCAATATAACTACAGTGGTGCCCCGCATAGCGCCGTTAATCCGTTCCGGATTAATCGTCACTATCCGGAAGCATCGCAATGCGGGTGGGAAAACGCCATAGAAACGCATTAAACTTTGTTTAATGCGTTCCTATGGGGCCCAAACTCACCATTATGCGAAGATCCTCCATAGCGCTGCCATTTTCGCGCCCTCAGTAAGCGAGGAAATCGCACGAAAATGGTTGTGGTGGCCATTTTGGAACCGCCAATCAGCTGGCCGAAAATGTGGCCAGCGCTGGGGCAGGGGATGGCTCCCCTGCCCTCCTCCCGAGCACACGCTGGCTTTTTCGGTTGGCTGACTGGCCAGCGCTTGGCCAGGAGGGCAGGGGAAGGCTCATCCGCCCTCCTCCCGAATGCACCCCGGCTTTTTCGGCCAGCTGACCGGCCGGCGCTTGGCCAGGAGGGCGGGGGAAGGCTCCCCTGCCCTCCTCCCGAGCGCCCGCCAGCATTTTCCCCCAGCTGACTGGCGGGAGCTTCGGAAGGTCCGAAGCCCCCACCGGTCAGCTGGGGGAAATGGGGCCTATGGGGAAAAATCGCAAAGCAATTTTTCCCCATAGGGAACATCGCAATGCGATCGCAAAATCTTCCTCGCTATGCGGATTCGTTGTTAAACGGGGCGCCCGTTAAGTGAGGCACCACTGTAATCTGGTTAAACTAATATGCTGAACTTTTAAAAAATATTTTTGATAATATAATCATTTTCATAACTGCTGGGTTAGTTATTATATGTTCATCATATAAGAAATATTCCATAACAGTTTACTAATTCCCATTTCAAGTGTTTGAACTTGTGAGACAGCAGAAATTTACTCAAAATGTGTCTGGTCTTAATCCCAAAAGTGCTGAACAAACAGTTGTTTTCTCTTACAGGAAATGCAATGCTCAGCAAAGACCTCTCAGAAGTCCCATAAAGATTTCAAATTACAGTACTGCGAAAATTTGCTTTCAAACCAGTGCTGCAGCTATTAGAAGTGCCATTCTATTAATAATGAATTATATGGCTATCAGCCAATAGTTCATATAAAAGCTTCAGCTTCAAGAAAATAGCTGCCTAATTATACTATAATAAAGTTAGGCAGGCCTGTGTTCATTCGTACACAATTATACCTTCAGTTACGAACTATTTTGGTAAAAAAAATTATAACACCATACATAATTCTCAAAATATAACAAGACAATCAACATAAACTCATTATAACTTTTCCTGACAACAGAAATAGTTACATCTTCTCTTAAACTTAGTACATTCTTACCCTTTCAACTTTACCTCTGAACTATTTTCATCAACCTCTAGTAATGTGGACAGCGTGACAGACTAGGAATCAGTATATCTTGGTTCAAGCCTGTTTGCCCCTAAAAACTCATTGGGAATTGGTAAGAGTAAAACCACTCCTTAAATTTCTCACAATACTTGAAAACCCTGTTAGGGCCAGTCAGATATGGTGACACCTAACAGATTATGTCAGAAAACAGATTAACTTTCATATAAAAACTATATCTTAGATTACAGAATCCTAAGTATTACAACCCTTAACTTAAAACTTTTACAGGTTTAACAAATAAAATATCTCTAGAACACTATATATAAAATATGAATCTGAGGGGGAAGAACATATAAGATCTCAGGCTAAGTAGAAGTAATGGAGAGCAACTACAGTGGTGCCTCGCTTAGCGATTGCCTCGTTTAATGATGTATTCGCTTAGCGATGAGGTTTTGGAGTGATCTTGCGCTCCGTTTAGCGATGTTTCCAATGGGGAAATTTCGCATAGCGATGTTTGGTACCTTGCTTCGCTTAGCGATGACAGTTTTTGCTTTTTTTAAGTGTGTCTTAAAATGTTCAAAAACTGTTTAAAATGCTTGGAATCGTTAGCGCACCCTGTAAAACTTTTGCAAACTTAATTTGGCTTTGTTCTGAGTCTTTGTTAATTTTTGGTGAATTTTCCCCCCCATTGGAATGCATTGAACTGTAGGTTTGACAGCTTGCCATTGAAAATACAGTGGTGCCTCGCTTAACGAGCACACCGTAGAACAACGAATCCGCATAGCGAGGGGTTTTTTTCGATTGCAACTGCGATCGCAAAGCGATGGCCCCAATGGGCAAAACTCGCATAGCGAAGGTCGGTAAGCATTTCGCTTACCGACCTTCGCTTTGCGACCCGCGGATCAGCTGTTCGGCGGCTCCAAAATGGCCACCGGAAGCCCCGAAATGGCCGCGCGCAGCGTTTACGCGCCCTCAGTAAGCGAGGGGAGGGAGCGAAAATGGCTGCCGGCCATAGGAAAACATCGCGGAACGGTGAGTTTTTGGCCCATTTGGAAAACCCAATGGGTTTTCTTGATCCGTTCAGCGATGTTTTCACATAGCGAGGATTAATCCGGAACTGTAGAAGTTCCTGCTCTAGTCAAGTACGTATACAGAAACCTAATCTGTAAGTGTTGAAAAATCAAGGTTATTGTTGGGAATCTTTCGAAATATTAGTATTTCCCTTACTGGGAAGCCAGGAAAGAAATATTCAGAGTAATGGGAGAGAATGATAAATGACAGGCTGGTGGCATATCCGGAGAAACACTCTCTTTTGACACCACTACAGAGTGGGTTTTATAAAGGAAGACAAACTATGGACCATGTCATTTGATTAAAAACAGTGACTTGGAAGAGCTTCCACTCAAAATAATTTCTAGTAGCTGTATTCCTGGATGTAGAAGAAGCATATTATATGGTTTGGAAGAATGGTTTGATCTGTAAATTACACATGATGAGTTTGAGGGGCAAAATGTTCTGGTGGTTGCACAATTTCTTGCACAGTTAGACATTTAAATTCATGTGGGATCGGTTCTTTCTGAGATTTGTTTTGTAAACAATGGAATTCCCGAGGGGAGTATAGTCAGCCCTAGTCTCTTTAACATTTTGATCAATGACTTGCCTTCTGTCATCCCTTCTGGGTTGTTGTCAGCCTTTGCGTTGATGACTGTGCATTAATGTACAGGTGAGGAGCAGATCTCTTCAGGATGCAGAGTCTCGGCTCAATGCAGCCTTGAGTAAACTGGAATAATGGGGAAATACCTGGGGCTTTAATTTTTCACAAGCTAAAACTGTCAGCATGTTTTTCTTTCATTTGGCAACATAATCAATTACTTTAAAAGTAAGCATTAATATTTTGATCTGTATTAAAAAACAGACTAGTAGCCAGTGAAAATGCAAACAAACAAACAGATGTTCTTACTGGCTGATCCCAGTCAGAAAGCTTCAAGTTTAAATCGGAAATAGCTCACTTTCTAGCAGTCCTAACCAGATAGCCTTAATAACATTGGTTCTAAGATCAAGATCATCATCATCATCATCATCATCATCATCATCATCATCATCATCATCATGTGCTATCAAGTTAATTCTGATATTTAGTAAACCTTTTCCAGGGTTTTCCAGAAAAAGAATATTCAGCAGTTGTTTCCTATTCCTTTCTTCTAGGGATGCCCTGGGACTGTGCAGCTTGTCCAAGGCCACACAGGCTGGCTCTACTCGCAGGAGGCACAGTGGGGAATCCAACTCCCAACCTCTGGATCCATAGTCAGATCCCTAACCCACTACCACACATTCACTGAAATTAAAGGACCACAAAGAAATTACTTGAATGGTTATGCTGGAGCCAGGACTAATACTGTATTGAGTTTAGGTCCTTGTTACGAATCTTTAAGCTAGCTGAATAACCCAGTGGTTTAGGTATCCAGAGTTTGATATCCCACTGTGCTCCCTAGGAAAAGAGCCAGCCTGTGTAGTTATGGGCAAGCTGCACCGTCCTAGGGAATGGGAAATCACTTCTAAGTACTCACTACATCAAAAACTGTGGAAAGGGTCACCATAAGTCAAGATCGACTTGACAGCATGCCATTATGATGATGAATCTTTATCTTGCTATGAATCTCACCCACCACTACAAAAGCAATTTTCTTAGGACGTAAATGGACTAGGAAACAAATTAATAAAATACACTACAGTATTTTAGAATAGAATAATCATTGCTGATCTAATTAATCAGCATTCTGAAAACAACTTTATATGTTATTTGTTTTGCAAACCCTAAACATATTATATGGCACAGGCTACTTTTATTTACAATTTCTTTTACAAAAATATGATAAATATTTACAATTTAATTACTTTATTACTGATAATTTAATTGAAACCAACAAGAGTTTGAAACATTTAAATGTTAAATGTTTCAGTATTTGTGCTCCTTTCAGGTAATCTATGCAATAATAAAGAATGGGCAAGATTCCCTTTAAGGTGTACGCCTGCGTGTGTGTGACTCCACCCCCTCAGCGATAGTTTTCTGTCCCTTGGTTCTGGTTGCGACATAACCCTACATGGGGGGGGGGAGCAGAGTTGCATATGCATGAGGGGCATAGCCCCTCCCAACAGGGCTGAAAATTAGAGGGAATTTTGAGTATGTGTCTTTCATAATAGACACCATACATTTGCTACTTCAGTATTCTTTGAAAGTAGTGGTTCTCAGCCTTTTTTGAGTTGTGACCCTGTTTATTGTCATGTTCCTCAACATGGTGGTAACATCTATGATGCTGGTGCTCACCCTCCTACCATTCCTGGTGCCGACTTCATCACCACCACTTCAAAAATGGGGAAGGAATAGGCTGGAGGTTAAAGATACAGAGAAAAGAAGTCAAAAGACTTCAAAGATGGGCTGGGGGCATTGTAGTACCCAGGGAGGGGGCAAAACCTTCATGCAGAGAGAATCCCCCTCAGAAACTGGCACAAAGTTCTCCTTGCATTCATTGCAGAAGAGATAAACCATTTATTTTTATGTCTCCCTCCCGGAGGTTTGTTATTTGTGGGGTTTTATTCTTCCTCCTCCTTTTCCTCCCTTTCTCTAGGATCTCCAGAACTGATGTATCATAGTTAAAATCACTTTCTTGTGGAAGTGGCAGCAATTATCTTTACACTGGTACTGTATTTATATTTTTGTAAAAAATAGGCCCACTCACCCCTTCTCAAAATGTAGAGGCTCCTTTCTCCCCCAAAGGGCCTGTGTTTCATACATATACCTTCACACTCATTTTAATATCCTGCTCCAAAAGGTCAAGAAAGAAAATATTTGACAAGGGCAACAGCACATAAGGTGGCCTGTGACTCCTGGCAAAACACTTTGTGATCTTCTTGGGAGTCATGACCCCCAGGTACAGAAACACTGATTTAAAGAGAACCACTATTGTTTACTACTTTTGCTTCCCACAAAGACAACACAGAATAATGCTTTAAGTTACTTCATAGATTCTCAACCACATCAGCAAAAACTGACTTATGAAACTGATCTAATCTTGTCAATATTTCTCTCTAGGATTAGGTGTTCTTTAGGCGAAAGGTCAATCCCTTCAAAAGATAAACAGGAAGTCACTACCTGATAAGATTTTAACACACATCACAGCTAAATTACTGAAGAATTTAGAAAGCTTTTACTGAATTGGCTTCTTATTAATATATTCCTCTCTTTAGCAGAATTTACAACTGTTTGGTGTAAATAAAGTTAAGGAAACCAAAATGAGAAAATACTGCTCAACTGTAATATTTACTCTTCCTCTAATAAGAATCAATAAGATACAAATAAATGATAATCAATAAGAACTTGCCCCCTTATGCCAAAGACATTTAAAAATTACACTGGATCGAAGTGCACAAAACATCAATCTTAAATGTTAGCACAACTAGATACACTTAAAACTTTGAAAGAGTCATCAAACACGGCAGCTTGCCATGATCCCTCCAAAAGCCTACTATGTTAAAAGAAGCAATACTGTGCTCTAGCTCCCTGTAATGAAGTGGGGAAGTGACAAAAATATTCAAGTGAGCTGTGTTAGGTAAGTGTAACAGATTAAAATACATGAGGGCCTTTGGCTGCTCAGGAAAATCATTAACAAAGGTCAGTCCCAATCTGCAAAAGTAATTTACTTGGTTGAGTGTCACTATGAGGTTCATACCAGGTTTTTAGTTTCCTATTATTATTATTATTATTATTATTATTATTATTATTATTATTATTATTATTATTATTATTATTATTATTATTATTATTATTATTATTATTATTATTATTATTATTATTATTATTATGCATTTCTCCCAACAAAGGGCCCAAAGCGATACTTTTCCTTCTCTTCTACTTTTTAATAAAACTGCTTTCCACAACCATTGTTACAAATTTTGAAGCATTTACAACCAGTAGCCCAGCTGCATCCTATACAGCTAACCCCACAGCTATGTCGATGAGCTTAGGATCAAGCTATTTCTGCATAAACTGTATGTCTACAAGAAAGAAAAGAAAAAACTATTTACTAAGCTGTTTATATCATCTTGTAATATCACTAGGTAATTAGTTCCCAGTGACAATGAGTATAAGAAAAGCCTGTGACTGTGGTCAAATAGTGGAATGCTAGTTTAGATTAGGCTGCTAGTTTCCATCTATATCAGTCATATTCGACAAGGTCAACAGGAATCGAATATGCCTGGATAAACATCATGTAAATGCAAGTCTTCCATTTGCTTTTACTATAGAATACTGAAAATTTCCAATAAAATTTCAGCTAAATTCTAATTGCCTCAGCACATTCATAGGAAAATTCTAAAGAACTGTCTGAAGTCTTTCCATATAAAACACACATACAAAATAGAATAATAAAAGCAAAGTTTGCGATCCAAATAACATTTATGTCTCTGAATCAAAATCAATTAGAAGATAAAGTGCTGTAAAAGGTAAAGTGCAGATACACGAATTCATTTAGAAAACATTGGAAAAATAACTTACTATAAGTGCACACTATGGACAAAATCTTTCTATAAATCTACAAGTGATTTGTATTACATTTCTCATGCAAAGCAGTAGAAGAAAAACCCTAAAGCCACACATTGTCCGAGTCAAATGCCATCAAAACCTAAGTACTGTAAATCCTGAGCCTGTTTAGTTCCGGGCAAAAGCAGGTGGAAACACTAAGTGTTGTTAGTACTTTCCCCTTCCGATTTCTTCCTGCAGGCCTCTTGGGGAGAAAACCCTACAACCCCTATTTGGTTCAACTGACAAGTGCAATGATCTGCGCCGGTGGAGGGGAGAAGATAAAGGCACTATCAATTTCTCTTCGCAAATGATCCGCGTTAAGGAAAGTACCCGATTTTTTTTGGGGGGGGGGTGTTCAAACTGCGAGCGAAGTATTTTTAGAAATTCTCCGGAACAGGTTGTGCCCATTTCGTTTTTAAAGGGAAAGGGTCAACGTTGCCTCGTTGCCAAGAAAGCGTCGTGGAAACATAAGTATGTATGTGTACACGTGTGTACTTATGCGTGTGCCCGCGTGTGTAGGTGGGTCGGATCGCGATTCCTCGGCGGCTTCCCCCACCCACCCCCCGTAGAGAAGCAGCCGCCGCTCCCCTCGTTCATTCCCCAAGCCCGTGGCGCTGACGCGAGAACGGGACTCGCAGCGGACAAGCCAGTCCCACACCGGGGCCGCTGAACCCCGCCCTCGATCGCTGTCCGGGAAGGACCGGGCGGCCACGGGGCGCGGAAGAAGGACGGGAGCGAGGGTCGGAGGAGGGGGGGAGGGAAGGGCGACACACGGACTGCCGCGGTGTTGTACCACCACCACCACCACCTCCCACTCCCAGCGCCTCCTCAGACCGCACCCTTTCTCCTTCCTCACCTAGGTATCTTCTCCGTAGCAGGCCGGGCTCTTCCAGCCCCAAACTCCGCTTCCTCACATCCCACAGGAGGTGGGTGCAGCAGCTCCGGGACATGGCACCGAGCGCAGACCAGGAGGATCGCCCCCGTCGCCTCCACTGCCCGCGACATCAGTCGCTGCCAATTACTGAGGCCGAGGCCGCTGTCACCCCCTCCCCCGCCTTCACCATGGAGACCCGCGTGCGCGCTCCGCGCGCGCCTAGCTACCAGCGCTACTCAACAACAATATCGCCCCTGTCAGACAGCTGCCTAGGCTCCTCCTCCTGCTCCTGCTCCTGCTGCTGCCGCCGCTGTTCCTTCACTCCTCCTCCGGCCATGGCGCAATTCACGAAGAATGTCGCGAGAGCTCACGCAGCCCTTCGCTTCTCTTTCTCGCAGTTTCAGCAATGGCCGCCACGAGCGGTTGCCGTCCTGGTATGGGGCTTTGGGCACCGCATGAGGGAACAGTCGCTCAGCTACCTGGGAATAGGGCACACCTTTTGTATAGTGAGGAAAACCTGGCTATTCTTTCCTTCAAGCCTCCTGTATGCTGACAGTCCAAAGGTGTCACTAAACATTATGAAGAAGCTTATAGAAAGCTGCTAAGCGGACATGTTCATTTTGACAGCCAGTTCTCCGTTAACGAAAACAAGAGTTTCAGTCGTCATCGACCGTCGCCCACCTCTCTATCGTCATAAAAAAGGGACACCAAACTGACCATAAAAATGTCATTAACGCTCTGTGGTAAGCCGGTAATGGACGCCCCTCTAAGTGTCCAATAGCGCGAAGCCCGGCGGTTAAGCCCCGCCCCTTGCTCCGTCGGCGAGCAAATCAAAACGTTGCAAAGGGGAATCGTCATAGCACTGGCTTATATTTTTCGGAGTAGGTCGGTTTATTCTGCTCAGTCTGTGTGAAAGAGAAGGGCAGCGGGTCGCAGAGGGAGACCTTGTCCTACTCGCTCCCGCCGCCGCTGTCACCGCACATCAGGATGGCGGGCGCTGCAACTGCGGGCTTCCGGGCCTCTTATCATCGTTTCTTGGACCGGATCGAGCTTTTATTGCCGCCCCGGCTGCGCCCTTTGTACAACCACCCAGCAGGTATTGGAAGGAAGGTGGAAATGGGAAACGTTTGCTCGTTGGAGACAACCCGTGAGCGTCGATATGTGTGAAAAGAAAGGCTGGTGTCCCGGCCATCGAGCTGTATCCTCGGAGATACCTCCTGGTCACCAGAAGAGAGCATAGGGTTAGGTACAGGGGTTATCACATCGCATCATGGGGACAGAGAACAAGCCTCAACTTTGCTGTGTCTGATTATCCCTTTCCTTTTCACTGCCATTCTTGGAAAATTTTCCAAGGCATGGAAAGCGACCCGGTGTGATATATTGTTTAGAATCATTATTAATGGGTATACTGGAATTAAAACTCATCCACAGAGTTCGTGGTGCGACCTTGGGCGCAATGGGTGTCTCCTAATCACTCTCACAAGGTGGTTGCGAGAATAAAATGTGGAAGAACAGGAGCTATGTATGCCACTTGGAAGTCTTTAACAAAGCAAAAGGTTGTAAAGATACAGTAATAAACGTACTTACAGATCAGAGATGGTAAAATGGGTGCCTCTAGAATCTCATCAGCCCTCTCCTTTTCTTCCAGTGGAGACAAACTTGTGCAGTTAAAGGGTTTGGATGGAATGAGAGGCACAATCCCATTTTCTGTTTTCTTGTATAGCCTGAATAACAGAAAGGCTGTTTTCCAAGGCTTTTGCTCTCATCACTAAACAGATTCTTTTGGGGAAATAGATTTTTATCTCCATTTCTAGAAATGAGAAGAGAACGAAGATGGCCAGATAGGAAAATGGAATTGTACAGTATATGGAATTGTCATCTAGTGTAGACCAGGAAAGAAGAATTGTCAAACTACATATATTGATTTTTTGTTTTTGTTTTTTACATAGCTGTTTTAAAATCAAGGCTTTCTTATGTAGTATGAGTCAGACTTGCAATTACTTTCTGTTTTTAGAAGATATTCTTGTGAAGCAATGTTATTTTGGTCATGCTACACTAGTTCTTTGAAAGGGCATCTGTCTTGAAAATATGCACTTTAAGCCATTTCTAGGCCTAAAGTCAATGTTGACATGTTTGTCATGCCCTAAAGGGTTAAAGAAATCTGATTGCTCCTTTTCCTTGTCATGTTTTAAGGAAAAGTGTTACCTGCTGGAGGTGATTTTTGTCCTCCCACCCCCCAGTATATCATCTTGCTTAGAAGCATCCCTTATGCAACTACTTGCTTCAGGATTTTTTTCAGTAAAATGTGCCTTAATCTTTTTACCTTGACAGTTCTAAGATTTTACTGTGTCTTGATGTTTAGGTACATAACATAAACAATTGTGCTTTTGTGGGTTTAAAAATAGTCTAGATATTTGAGGACCTCGTTTGGAGTTTCTTAACAAATAGCAAAAAACAGAAAACTGTATACAATAGGTGAAGAATGTATATTGCCTGCTGCAAAAATCATGGTTTCCTGCATTTATCAACGAGAAAGCTGCCAAGGACCTTTCCTTTATACCTTCATCAAATGACACAGTTAAGAAGCAAATTGATGGTTTGTCAGCTAATATCAAGGAATAGTTATTAGAAAGAATTTGCATGTCCCCCTGCTTTGCAATATAATTGGACAAAACCACAGCTATAACAGAGTGATTTTACTGTGCTATGTTCGGCATGAGCATGAGAAAAAAATGTTTTTTTCCTCATTTGTACACAGTACAGCTGAAGAAATATTTAACAGCTTTAAAAGTTTATAATATCTCATGACATTAATTGGTTGAAATGCAATGGAATTAGCATAGATGGGAAATGAACAGTGTCTGGAAAACTTACTGAACTTGTTGCACAGATTAAGAAATCATACTGTTGGTGACTTGGTACTATTGCTGCATATATAGGGAAGGTCTAGTTGCTAAGAATATATTAGAAAAAACTAAAACAGATCTTAAATGAATCAATCAAAGTTGTTAACTTTATAAAAAGCAAATAATTGAATTCAAGACTTTGAACAGCTTTGCAAAGATACGAACAGTGAACACCACCAACTTTTGCTACACTGTGAAGTTTGTTGGCTATCATGAGGTAATGTTTTTTGGGCATTGAGAGAAGAGATAAGATTTTTCCTCTTGGAGAAGCAATTTCACCTCAATGATTGGTTGACAGATTTTTTCTTGGTTAGTCAAATTAGTATATCTGTCAGATATCTTCATCCATTTAAATATGCTCACTTAAATCTTCAATGAGGTTACCATTTTTCAAGTTGAATACAAGATCAAAGCAATTATCAAAAAGTTGGAATTGTGGCATCATTGCCTTTCAAACTGAAAATATGAGACAATTCCAAACATCAAAAATTTATTGGATCCACTGATGAGTTGTCTGAGAACACATCACTTACTGCATCATTTGGAAGATTTGCAGCATACTTTCCATGAATATTTTCCTATTTCTGATGCAAGGAAAAAATGGATTAGAGATCCATTTTCACTTAATTTGTATGGACTCACAGCAGCAGAGGAAGGCAAGCTCATAGAAATATCCATGGATGGTGCTCTGAAATGCAGTTCAGGGAACAGACTCTTCCAAATTTCTGTGCCCCCCCCCCCCAGAAGCAGATTTTCCAGAACTATTGAAGAGGGCTATGAAAGTATTACTGCCTTTTGTAACAACATACTTGTGCAAAAAAAATCATTCTCTGCTCTTGTTTACCTTAAAAATAAGTATAGAAGCCATTTGAAAAACATACAGAACTCAGAATACAAGTTACAGCTATTAAGCTCAATAAAGCAGCGCTTGTAAGTGGAATGCACCACCAGCCTTTTCATTAATTATATTAATATAACATGTTCCCTTTCCCTCTCACCCAACTTGTGTTTAATGAGGTACAATTTTGTACAAATTATATTCATATCATTTTCTAGCTTTCATTTTCATGTGAGTTTTTTTATAAGTGTGTCATATTAATGATTTATATCTGCTTGTAATTTTAGTTTCTCCAGCAAGAATTAAGGATGATGATGATTATAAATTTGAATGGAATCATTTCAATAAAAATATTACAAAAGGAGTGTGTGCATTAACAGATTAACTTATTTCTCATCTCCAAATTTGAAGACCCCCCATGAGAAACTTTAAATAAATATTTGATGCCCTTTAGAGTTTTAAAATCTTGAATTAAGTCTTGGTGGTCTGCAGCAACAAAATATATTTTAAGGGGGTCTGTGGTCATGAAAAGGTTAAGAACCACTGCTATGGAGTACTCTTCCACAAATTGTAACATTGGTTTCCAGTTTGAATGGCTTTAAAATGAGATTAGATAAATTCATGGAAGCAAGAGCCATCAATTACTGCAAGTCATGATGGCTATGTATATAATTTGCATTATTAGAGGTAATATATAACTAAACATTAGTTGCTGAGAAACACAGGTAGAATAATGCTGTTGTGCCCATGCCTTTTTGGGGGTTCCCCAAATCCAGCTAGTATTCTAGTTGACCATTGTGTGAACAGAACACTGAACTAAATGCTTTGATCTGACCTAGCATAGGACTTTTCATGCTTTTGTTAACCACAGTTTTCCTTTGGATTTACTCACAGTGGAAAAGGGGAAACTGTTCCTAATCTCTTATCTGTAGCTATAATCCATTCTAAAACTACTTGCTGTTTATCTTTCTTCTTTATCTGACTCTAGATTTCTTAGTGTCTGTATCTTTCCACTGTGCAAACGTTTGAGAAAGTTCATGGCTGGGCTGTATAAAGAGAAAAAGAATAAGAACAAATACGTTTGGCAGTTTCTCTGGTGTAAACTGGGTGTTAAGGTGTTTGAGTGATAAAGGTAGTTACAGTATTGTAAGAATCATTTTGCTTTTATACTATGTGCAAAATGTAAGCTGTTGCTTCTGTTTCTGCTGCCAGGAAAAATCACTTTTATTGGGAGATATAATAAGTATAAAAATGCATTATGCCTGGATCATATAGATGACAAATAGTGTAGGTCATGGAAAGAAATGTAAGTGAATCAAAAGGCCTGGTGTCAGACATGTTTCGTAAGAAAAAGCCTTATACAATGAATACATATAAAATGGTGCCTTCAGGATTTAAACAACAGTCAGGGCAGTGTGAGTGCAAATACTGTATTAATTGATATCTGAGACAGTATTTTTCAAGGAAATAGCTTTGTTAGTCTGTCTCAACATATTGGCAAAAATAAAGGAATGAAAGAGAAGGATAAAGGCTAAATACTGCAATACTTTAAAGACAAACAGATTTATTTCCAGTACACGTTTTTGTGGTTCAAAGTCTTTTTCAGACATGTAAATACATGGGTGACATATTTGCACTTGTGTATCTGAGAAAGTGGATTTTGATCCATGAAAGGTCACGGTGAAAGAAATCTTCTGAAATACGTAAATCTGTAAGTCTTTAAAGGGCTACAAAATGTTACTACTGTTTTCTTCTCCCACTGTACATCTGCCAACTTATTGATACAAATTTTGTCCTCATTTTAAAAAAAGAAATGCAAGTTGTGACATTAATTTCAAGTATGCATCATTGTGAAAAACAGCGTCCAATGGCTTCAGCATGGTATCATCTGTCATTTAAATCAGGAAATGAATTGCTTAAAGCTTGTTATGAACTCTGTAGGTAGCCTTGGGCAAACTTTTTGCTACAGACTGCTGTGCTTTACTCTTTACTCTTTACTAACCTAACACACCAGATTTTCTGAGAATCATTGAAATAATGTATGTTTCACTATGGAGGTTGGGTGTTCAGTTCCCTACTGTGCATTCCAGAAGAGCCAGCTTACATGGCCTTGGGCAACCTGCACAGTCCCAGAATTCCCCCAGAAGAAGGATATGGTGAAACGCTCCTGAGTACTCTCTACCTAGAGCACCCTGAAAAGGATTGCCAGAATTCAGAATTGTCTTGATGACAGTTTTATTTATTTATTAACTATGGATGCAATACTAGCCTAGTCACCAGATTTTCTGAGAATCATTGAAATAATGTACAGTATGTGAAGCACACATGTGAATGATTCTGAGAAAATCTGATACAGTATTTCACATGTGTATAGATATTCAATGTCTTATGAAAGAAGGTTTTCTGAGCAAAATTTTATGCTGTTGAATTTAGCATCTGAGTATTAACTGATGTTGAAAGCTCAGACATCCTACATTACATACACAAATTCTGACCTTAGAACAGGTCAGTTTGATGCCCTAATTTGATAAGGGATGTTTTCCTTGAACATAAGCTGCAGTATTTGGAGCCTATCTTTTTACTTCTGGTATCTGAAGTGCTAATTAACAACTCCATTTCCTATTCTAGTTGTCTGTTCCATGCTTCAGTCTGTGAAAGCTCTGTCAAGTGGCCAGCTCCCTGAATTGTAATTGTTGCCATGCAGTGGAAGTTTGGTGTTGGCATCAGAAAGACCTAACTTGATGTTTTCTTTTTGTTCTTTGTGTAGCTTTCAATAGAAAGCTCTTTAGAATTTCCCAAACACACCAAGAATAATTGAGCCTCTGTCTTGCAAAATATGTCTATACTTACAGCAAATACATTCAGAAAGCCTTTATAATACTGTTGGGAGAGTAATCCTTTAGTTGTTGAAAGCAGCATGTAGATTTACATACATCAGAACAGGCAGAAAGTACTGATAAATTTCTGGTTTATTTATAGTATATCAGCATGAGCTTCTGGCTCTCAGTGGTAACAAAAAGCACCTTTCCCATCATAAATTAGGCTGGAATGAGGACAGCTTTGGTTGTGGGGAACAGCAGTAGATTTGTGTGTGAAAGAAAGCATGCCAACTCCACTTCACCTACTAAAAATATGTTTCTAGGCCAAACTTATGACCAGGTATGCTTTTTTCATTTACATCAACCTACATTTTACAACTGGCTCTGGTTGGTGGACCTTGGAGATTTAGTTAAAAAGTAAATCACAGAACACTGAAGTATGCCTATCCCTGATCTACATCAGTGGTTCTTAACCTTTTTGAAAGAAACGCCCCCTTGAGCCATTGAGGAAGTTATCATCAACCCCCTCCCCGCGGTGATGATATCTTTTTTATTTATTTATTTATTTATTTATTTATTTATTTATTTATTTATTTATTTATTTATTTATTTATTTATTTAAGACACTTAAATCCAATGACCCCTGAAAGCAAAACTAAATTCTAAGAAAATGAAATGCCCCCCCAAAAAGTAACATTTAATGATTTAGTTGCAAAAAGAAATATAAAAAGGGCATAAAAACAAATGCAGGAACTAAAAATTTCAAGACATAAAGTCTGAAACGAAATTAAAATTGGAGGAAAATATATACATTCATGCCCACTGTAAAAAGGCTGCAGCCATCTTCACAGGTTTGGCTTGCTCCAGCGCCCCCCTACCGCCCCCCTTTTGCTCCAGTGCCCCCACGCTGCCCCTTTTCGTTCTACCGCCCCCCTGAAAAATGAAATCGCCCCCTGGGGGGCATTATCGCCCACGTTAAGAACCACTGATCTACATGACCACTGGAGCAAGTTCAGAGGAGAGCAATAAGAATGATCTGGGGACTGGAAACTAAGCCCTGTAAGGAAAGACTGAAATAAGTAGGCATGTTTAGCCTTGAGAAAAGAAGACAGAATGGAGATATGATAGCACTCTTCAAATACTTGAAAGGTAATCATACAGAAGAGGGGCAGGATTTGTCCTCTGTCACCCCAGAGTGCAGGACATGTAATAATGGGCTCAGGCTACAGCTATCTACATTTAGGCTGAATATCAGGAAAAATGTCTTAACTGTTAGAGTAGTATGACAATGGACCCAATTACCTCAGGAGGTGATGCGTAGTACTCTAGCATGTAAGCCATTCAAGAGAAAAACTGGACCACCATCTATCAGATCTGCTTTGATTTGGATTCCTGCATTGACCAGGGGGTTGGACTTGATGGCCTTGCAGGCCCCTTCCAACTCAGTTTTTCTACAATTCTACTGTATGATTCTATGACTTCACAACATTTCTTTATCTTGCACAGCTTCATTCAAGAACAATTTGGATATAGTAATTACAAATCGTTCTTCTATTACATTTCTGGAGATTGCAAGCAATCTTTGCTCAAACATACTGAAACGTCCTTGAGCTTTACACTTCCATCATAGAGAATTTAGATTTCCTTTGTTCTACTACTACTCATGCATGTAAAAGTACTTAACTCAGCTAAATTCATCTCATTTCCTCCAATAAAACAAAGCAGTTATATGGAAAACGTAAGTATTAAGATATAAATTTTAGTATGCAAGATGATTACTCAATGTTTAGAGCAGAACACTTCTCCAGAAAGATATAATATTGCCTTTATAGACAACATTAATGAAACAGACAATCAGAGTTTCTAAAAATTTTAGCTCTTTAAATTAGAAGGCAAAGCAAATAAATTAGGCTCGGATAGACCGGAAAGTTACAGATGTTTACTACTTGCGAACAATCAAGTATGTTGCTTGCTGTAATGAAAACATTCAATTTTTGTTGTATCTGTATATTTAAGGTTTTTTTAAAAAAATCTTTAAAATATTTGAGAGTCTCTGATACTAAAATCTGGACCTACACATGTAGCTGCCAGAGATCTGATTGGTGAGTGTGTACACACACACACACGTACACACACACACACACACACACACTGTTGCCTTATTTAATAAATTCATGTCAGGAGTCAATTTTATTATTTTGGATATGGATAATGAACTCCAAGTAAGTTGTTATATCCTAATGTTTATGGAGCAAAAGTGTGTGTGTGTGTATCTACTATCTGTTTATCTACCTAATCTATCTATCTATCTAAAGACAAAGTTATGCCTTGATCCTTTCCCAAAAAGTAGGAAGTCTCATCGATTACAAGACTCCTGTGGTTTTTTCCTACAGTGCAAAATTCAGAAGGGGTACATAGTTGCTGCTGATAGTTTCAGCTGCAAATGTTATTTTGCAACTTATTTAGTAACTGGTTATTGTAGTACCTGTTTTACAAGTCCTCTGCAGTTTGTGAAATCCACTGTGCCTTTCCTGTCTTTGTCAAGGTATTTTTTTATTTACTGATCACACATGTATTGCCTATCTTTAGGTTTTATATGTAGTGTCCTGTTATAAAGTGTAAAACTTAGTGTTAGATGCCACCAACTCTTAGAGAACCTGACCATCAATTATTGGTTCCCAGTGTATTGCAAAATACTCTTCAGTCCCTTGGATTAACCTCTGGAACGGAGTACTGTATTTTGAAAATAGAGAGTTCTGCCATTACCTCAAAGAGACTACTGTATTGTGTTCTAGGTTTCTTTCATTTATACCTGTAAGTATTTGTAACAGTGTCCTTTCATAGTAAATATATCTCATCTTTGTTCTATAAGCAAAATCATTTGCTTAATGGCCAAATTCTTCAGGTGGTATCAAGAGAATATGCAATTTAACTTTGGAAGAGTGCAGTCATGATGTGTGCTAAACTTTGTCAGATTTCACATGAAATGCTTTTAAAATAATTTAAAGACTGTAGTCCTGTTACATAACTTAAACCAGTGTGATGGTATGATGTCACTGGCAGGGGGCAACTCTTGGTAATTAAAAACTTCCTAACTTCTGTCCTGTGGCTTTTCCAACTCCCATGTAATCATTGCATGGAAACTGTAGAAGCCACAGGATGGGAGACGGAAGGTGTCAATTACTAAAAATCACTGCTTCTGGAGGATGTTACTAGCAGGGGGAGATTTGTAGTAATTAAATACTTACTCCTTTGCATCCCAAGTTGCTATCAGTTTCCCTGTGATCAAAGGGATTAAACAGGAGTTTGAAAAGTGCAGGACAGAATTTGGAAGTTTTTAATTATTGAAAATAGCCTTCTGCCAGTAACATCCTAATCTTTCCTCAGGCATAGTTTGTGCAACAAGATTTCAGCGAACAGTTGTTGCACATAATTAATAATGGACCATTCTGTGACTGCAAAAGCTGCTGCAAAGTCAGATAAAAGCAGCTGTGAATCTATATTGTATATTCTACTGTAACAACTAGTGATAACTGGGGCGTTCGTTCAGCAGATTCTCTACCACTGTTACAGTTGCTGTGACCTTCTCCAGACATGGAATGTGGCACAGCTGCCTGGGAGAGGAGAAGAATGCTCACATAGCTTTGGATTTCCTCCTTTGTTCCCCAGGTTCCATACGATTTCCAATGCTAGGTACATTCAGGTCAGAGCAAATCCACCGTGTCAGGGCAGAAGATCATTCTCTATGTGTGGTGTGAACATCATCTTAATTTGCTCCTTTCATCTTGGGAAAAGTATGTTTGTCATAAATCCAATTCCTCTTCTCAGATATTGGGATGTATCTCATGAAGGGATGTGGTGTCGCTGTGGGTTAAACCGCAGAAGCCTCTGTGCTGCAAGGTCAGAAGACCAGCAGTCATGAGATCGAATCCACGCAACGGAGTGAGCTTCCGTCACTTGTCCCAGCTCCTGCCAACCTAGCAGTTTGAAAGCATATAAAAATGCAAGTAGATAAATAAACAGCGTTCCGCATCTAGTTGTGCTGGCCACATGACCACGGAAACTGTCTATGGACAAAATGCTGGCTCTATGGCTTGGAAACAGGGATGAGCACTGCCCTATAGAGTCAGACATGACTGGACTAAACGTCAAGGGAGACCTTTACCTTTTCCTATCTTATGATTAGTAAGTTCCTTTCATAACTTCTAACTTATATAGTGCAAGGCACAACTATTAATTTTCTTTTTTCATTTTTTTACTAACTTATGTCTAGCTAGTACACCCAAGCTATTTGCTGTTTTGCACAATAATACAGTAGCTTTGTGCAACTTGTACAGGAGATTGTACACAAAATAATACAAGCAGTCCTGTTTCAGAGATTTAGACATGTTGGTCTATTTCAGCAATAACAAAACAAAAAAAGTAGTGCAGTGGTATCTTCAAAACTATCTTTGAAGATGTGGATTTTATCTGCATAGGTTCACTCTGAAACAAATTTGTTTGTCTTAAAGATGCTGCTGTATTTAGTTGTTGCTGAAACAGACCAACATGTTTAGTTTTCCCTTTTTGTTGTAAAGATACTTAGTTTCTTTCTTTCTTTCTTTTTTTCTTTTTTGGCTTGCAGGTCTATAATGTGTAGTTCTAGTTCATTATGTGTCATTTGAGTCACACAACTAAATAAAGTATTCTCTTACAGGTCCCAAAACAGTGTTTTTCTGGGCACCAGTTATGAAATGGGTAAGTTGACGTGATGGATCAGTACTTAGTGCTTAGAGGTCCATATGTTGGACTCTGATCTGGATGTGTCAAAGTTTGATATTTTGAATGTATAGAGTTAAAATAATTAAGAGGACTGTAAAAATGCCATGTTGACCTTGCACACTGTGCTTTAAAAATGACGTTTGAACAGCTGTGTGACAAAAGTCATTAGCTAGAGCTCCATCCAGCCTGAAAGCAAGGTCAATGTACAATAACATTGGCTTGCAAAATAATTTTTCATGACTGACAAATGAATATGTAAACAAATGATAAGGAAACACCAGAGAGAGGGGGGGGGCTGCTGGAGTCCTAATATGCTCATAGAGCAAATTGATACCTGACAAATTTTATTCACCAGCACTTTACACTCAGTGGCATTTTGCCTATCCAGCAAAACCACACCCAAGTAAATTTCTATGGGACTAGTTAGCTATTCCCACAGTAATAGCAATAGAGATTTCCATTAAATATTTTCTACATTTATAGAGATCAGTAATTGACTACACCAACAAAATTCAGTTGTTTATAGTTGAAGAGTAATGTAAATGACTGAGAGAAATATAGAGAGGCAAGAGATACATATTACACAGGCCACACAACACCAGATACCAACAACACAGATACTAGGCACCAGACATCAAAGAGCTACAAACATGTAGCAGCACAGCAGAAGACTGCATTTCCAGAAGACAGCAACAAAACATCATGGATTTCCCACCATAGATACAAACTGGTACAGTACATCGCTGGCTTGGCTATGTGAGAACATTACTGTGTTTAATTTGCTGTGTCTGTCCTCCTAATATGCATAAAGACAAAAAATATATTTTACTTTATAATTACTTTTAAGAAATTTGATATTTTAAAAGCTATATTCTCTACTCTTTGAATGTCTTTTAAGACTATAAGCTCCTGCATTTTTAGAATGCATACTACTACGATTTTGAAATGTGATTGTAACATGATTTAAGCTCTGCCCACGGCTAAGTTTTGTTTTTGAATGTACTTTTATTTGCAGCTTCTTATAGTTGTAAGAATTTTGGATGGCAGCCACACTTGCAATTTTTCACAAGTTGCAAGAATGTATTTCTGTTTAAGTGTTTGTGTCTACAGTTTTTCATAGCTGTAAGTTTGATTTAAGTATAACCTAATGTGCTTGTCACTTCTTTAAAAGTTACCTGTTTTTAACTACTGTGTAGTGTTTTTATGCATGTGGAACATAGAAGCAATGTAGATAAATAAAGCTTTTAAAAATAGGCAAACTGATGTTGCCTGGATTCAGTGCATCAATGAAGACTTGTATTTTGATACCCAGATGAATTTTGATGCGACTTAGAATGGTTATCTGATTTCATGCTGGAATTAACCCTTTCAGGAGTAAATGCCATCTGTGATGAACACAGGCATGACTGTGTTCCAAGAGATCTCTAAAGGCCTATAGGGTTCACGTGTCAGTCTTTATGACCTGACATATGAATCTTGTCTGTAAAAGGCAAATTAAAAATGTTTTTTATTAGTGACCAGCCTGCATTCTATTAGCAGTGGCTGCTGACATTTCATTTGAGAGGAACAGTATACATATTATTATTATGTTTTATCAACATAAATATATGGTATGAAAAAAAAAGGATCTACATTAACCAAGGTAAAAATGCCTCTTGTTCACCAGTATCCTTTAATGACAGTTTCACTCTTTTTTTAAAAAAAACCAGCCAGCCCCACAGCCACCCACCCCCACAGCCTATCCCCCACCCCCTTCCCCTCCCTACCTTAGCTGCTGCTGCCTTCCACCACTGCCTGGTGCCGCCATAATCTACTGCCACCCGCCCCCGCCATCCATCACCACCCACTGTGGTGACCTCCGGAGCCACGGCCTGCGATAAGGGACACTGGCTGCCCTTTGCAAAGATGGTGGCTGTGGCTTCTTTTAGGGCAGGGAAGTTGCAGGCACCATCTTTGCAAAGGGCAGCCCAGATTCCCTTAGCCTCCCTTAAGGGAATCCAGGCTGCCTTTTGCAAAGATGGTGGCTGCAGCTTCTCTTAGGCAGGAAAGCTGCAGTCACCATCTTTGCAAAGGCAGCCTAGATTCCCTTAAGTATACTTGCATTTATCATAGCTATTTGTATTCTGACTAAACCACACAGTCAGTAACATCTGGGTTCTCACTGAAACATGAACAAACTACTACAGTATAATGTAGGTGGCTACTTTTCTTTTACAGGGTCTGGTATGTGCTGGAATGGCTGATATGGCCAGGCCAGCAGAAAAGCTCAGCACGTCACAGTCTGCTGTGCTTATGGCTACTGGTATGTATATTCTGTGTTTAAAAAATCTTCAGGTACTTTTAAATGTGCACAAATGAAGATATAATTGGGGAACATGATATAAAAGCAATTTCAGAAATATACAATCCCTCACTCTAGCAGGAACACCTACAAATGGATTTGTTTGAACTAGTGAGACCTTAGTCTAGGAACTTTGCGCTACAAAATGTCCTAACAGGAGTAAAGTACAACATAAATCAAAACACTTGTGATCAGAGCACATTGTTCACATTGCTAAGCTGCAGTCTTTATGGAGATGGTGGTGTGTCATTTGCATACAGGATCTTCAACTATTACTTGACCGTTGGTTAAAATGACTTAGTTTTTCAGGCATGACTCCTCAGATAGTCCCGTTCTTTTGTTAGTAATTTTTTGTTTGCATAAGTGACCAAAATTTCTAGGCTGTGGGATGTGCTGTGAATCTCCTCCCTCCTGTTTGATTTTTCACTAGTTACTCTGTGATCAAAGCCCTGTGCACAGACTCTTTGCTGAATGGTAGGTTCCTTTAAGAATATGGCACTTTATTTCAGCACTTTTAAATAACAGGAAGCCTTGCCTGCATTTACAGGTCTAATTTGCTTATCAGTGCACTTCTAGAAACAAGCGCCATTTGATTAGAACTTGTTTCCCTTTAATTTTGGATATTACTCTTGTTGATTAGTAGTAGTAGTAGCGGGAGTAAATTTTTATTTCACCCATCTAGTGATAAGCAACTACTCTGAGCTGTTTATAACAAAAACACATAAAAACGCCCACCCACCCCCCATGTACCTTCCAAAAATAAAAAATAAAAAGAACCCTCAGTGGTGACAGTAGCCAGAAAATAAGATTTAAAGTGTAACAAACATTATAGCTTATTGAGAGTTCTTGAAAGACTTCTCTGCAAAGATGTGCTTTAATTAACTTTTTGTATGCAAGGAGGAAAGGGGCCTGGCATATACCTCTGCTGGCAGAGAGTTACATAATGTGGTGACCACCACTAAGAAGGCCCAGTTCCTAGTCATAGATTTCTGGGCCTTTCACAGGTGGCAACCCACAGTATCATAGCTTGGGTAGAGCAGGTAGCATGGGCAATCTCAGATGAAATGGTTCAGCAGGTTTGAGTATTTGTAGAGCCACAGGACTGGAGTTCTACTCATCATCATGTCTCCAAGTGTCATAGGTAAGCTGCACAGTCCCAGAACTCCAGCAGGAGGGACTGATAAACCACACCTGAGTAGAGGTCAGTTCCAAGTGTTGCTATCTTTCATTCCATAAATTCAATATTAAGGAAATGGTTGTTGTGGGTTTTTCGGGCTCTTTGGCCGTGTTCTGAAGGTTGTTCTTCCTGATGTTTCACCAGTCTCTGTGGCCGGCATCTTCAGAGGATTGGAGTAGGAACTCTGTCCATGCTTTGTTGCTGTTTGTTAGACAGTTGAGTATTTATAGCTGTGGGAACAGCCTTTGTCCTTTTCAGGAGATAGGGTGATCAGCGTGTTTTTGTTGTGTATGTATTGTAGTGATAAGTGGGAGAGATTATCTGTCACTGTGGTTGATGGGTGTCTTTAGCTGGTCTCTTTTGTGCAATGATCCCTGGTCCTGTGGCTGTACAGAGTTTCTTGACCTTCTGCAGGCTGTATTTTCCAGCACTGGAAAATACAGCTTGTATTTTGTTCAGTTTCAGACTTTCCTCTTTTTTGTTGAAGCTATGTTGATGTTTATGGATTTCAATGGCTTCCCTGTGCAGTCTAACATAATGATTGCTGGTGTTGTCCAGTACTTCAGTATTTGAAATAAAATTTCATGTCCAGCTTGTTTTATGGCATGTTCAGTGACTGCTGATTTTTCTGGTTGTTTCAGTCTACAGTGTCTCTCATGTTCTTTGATTCTGGTGTGAATGCTGCACAAAGACTGTTCCCACAGCTATACTCAACTATCCAACAAACAGCAACAGAGCATGGACAGAGTTCCTACTCCAGTCCTCTAAAGATGCCAGCTACAGAGACTGGCGAAACGTCAGGAAGAACAACCTTCAGAACATGGCCAAAGAGTCCGAAAAACCCACAACAACCATCAGATCCCAGCCGTGAAAGTCTTCGAGAATACATTAAGGAAAATATTAAATTTCATATACAGTAATAGCATTTGGTCCAGAAATAACTGGAAGTACATACTTAATATATAGGAGTGTTGACATGTTTAGATTATTTGTGGCTTCTGATCTAAAAATCTGATGTAACAAATAATGTTGACATATGAAGTCTACTTGTTATGTAATCTTTTCATTTTCTTTATAATTTCACAGGCCTTATTTGGTCAAGATATTCTCTAGTTATCATTCCTAAAAATTGGGGTCTCTTTACGGTTAACTTCTTTGTTGGGTGTGCTGGTGGCTCTCAGCTCTACCGTATATGGAGGTAGGTGTTTTAAGTAAATAGGAAGATTTCCAACTATCGTTTTCTTTCCTGAAACAAACTCAGAATATTTTGTCATGTACAAAAGGTTATAGGGAAGAAATGTATTAAATCTTTTTGTGTCATACTGCTAAAGGCAAGGATACCTAACAGAAGGTAGATGCTGGCAACCCTTCTCTCCCTCCTCTCTGAAATTGCTATGGTCACCTGAACCCTGTGGTGTGGGTCAGGCGAGTGCCCCAGGTTCTAACTCAGGCTACAGGTAATGAGAAACCCAAACATCAAATTTAAGGTCCCAGTGCACACCTTGGGAAATTTACTTATTTGGACAAATCCCAGAATCTGGTGCCAAGCATGATCAGTAACCAAACAAATAACTTTCCTAAGTTCTTCTCAAGCCTTGCAAAATGATAAATCCCATCAGAAATGTACTTAGCTATGCAATAGCTCTCTCAAACTGATTAGCCCTCTCCAAGTTGTTTTCTTTTATACAACACTGCTTTCTTCCCCTACATAATGATATGTGGCAATGTGAGAATCAGAATGTTCAACCATCCTTCCCTTCTCCTTTAGAAACAATTGTGAAATTAGGTTCTCTAAATGAGATCTCAGTGGTTTCTGGCTGATTTTTTGCCCAGTTATATTGTGTTTCATCAGAATAAATACTGTGTTTCCCCGAAAATAAAACAGGGTCTTATATTAATTTTTGTTCCAAAAACGCATTAGGGCTTATTTTCAGGGGATGTTTTATTGTTTTCATGTACAACTATCTACATTTATTCAAATACAGTAACGTCATCATCTTCAGGTTGCTGCACAATGGTGGAGGACGGGGTTTCACTTAACCAGGGCTTATTTTTGGGGTAGGGCTTATACGAGCATCCTGAAAAATCATACTAGGGCTTATTTTCAGGGAAACAAGGTATTAGTTGTTACAGCCCTGAATGTGAGTTTATGTTTCTTAGTAGGTCATTTGGAATAGCTTCTCTCAGACAAGAAATTTCTCACCCCTTTTCAGGGCTCAACATACTAAAAATATTGGCTGATATATGCACTGACTTTCAGGTTCTAGGTAACATTGTTAATATATCTGGAGTTTTATCCATTTTGACTTGAGCAGAGTGAATGGGTAGAAGGGATTTCATGTAATAGTTAACACCTTAAATTTTACTAGAAAATAATAAAAAAGGTGCAGTGAGGATCATCTAGTATTCCTGCCCTGCCCCCCTAGATTAACCATGCATAGTCTTCCTAAAGTAATAGCTAAACTTCTTTAATTCAAACATGAATGGCCATATTACTTTGTGGAAAGTACTCATAGTTAATTAATCATATATATTTTTCTTACAGGTATAACCAACAGCTAAAGGCTGATGAATTGGCAAAGCAGCAGTAGAAATTCCAGTTGTTCTCATAAACCTGTTCACAAGAGAGCTAGTCTTGATCATGTTGTTGCTCAGTGTGAATTTTTACTAAAATGAACAGAGCATGTTTTTCTATAAACTTGGAAAGCACTCTCTTTTAAGTTTCAAGTCTTCAATTAAAAAAGTAAAATAGATCTTTTTAACAATACATTATGCCCAATATGTTACACTTATTGTGAGTAGAACTAAGATTACTGTCTCATTCTACTGTTGCAATTCAGTTGTATCAAATGGCCCCCAAGCAACAATTGAAGTAGCAAGTTGGACTTCTAATGTGGGTTTTGCATTTTTTTAAAAAATCTAGACGCCCATGGAACATGGCACTCATTTTTTTCAACTGTGAATATATGTAGAAGGTTCTGAAAATTCTACTTTGAAATATTGGTTTAATTGTGCCTTCAAAAATTAAGAGTCACCCTTTTTCAGAATCTAATAATGTTAAATAAAACAGAAATTGTAAGAAATCTGGCCTAGACAATAAAAACTTATGTTGTGGGGTGCTGGAATAAAATATTGCTTGTGTAGTTTGCTACTGAAAATGATTCGTGCTCTCATCATGCGAAGTATATATGAACTACATACTAGCTTGGATCCTAAAAACAGCAAGCAGCAATTAGTGCAGAGTGTGGTGCCTACCACATGATGTTAAGCATCCTTCAGTCTCGAGAGACTATGGTAACATGTTCTGTATGGAGGACTTGGAACAGCATCTAGTGTGGCTGAGAAGGCCAATTCGAGAGTGGTAATACCTTTCCGTGTTGTTTTGACGCTGTATGCAAAGCTGGAGTGTCCTCTCCAGAGCACGAAGCCTGGGTAAAATAATATGAAGGATAGGCTGTTACCCAAGCAGCAAAACCCCCCTCTTCACGTCACAGAAATAGTCCAATGGAAAGGAAAGAGTCAATACAGTTGGTTCCAGCGGCATCACAGGAGTTGGCAGAATGACGCAAACTGCCTCTGGGACTCTGGATTTTGCCTTGAGTTTAACTCCTGAAGCCTTTTCCATCAGTGGATATAGCCACAAGGCAGTGGAGGTTTGAAATTGGAATTTTCCTTCTCCTAGATGGGCTGCCTTCCAAGGCTGATGAGCCCCACCTACCCGACCTGCTCTCTAAAAGTGTAGAAGTATGGTCCAACCCCTAAAACTTTCCTGACCCCCCCCCCAGGTGTATGCAGGCACATGTTATGAAAGAGTAGCCAGTTATTAGCTATTTAACTTACTGTAGTTTTATTCCAGGGAAGAGTGTTTGTGTTTTACCTTAGTTGCCAAAATAACTTGGGTGCTGTGAATTTTGATGCACAAGAGAAGGGGAAGGGAGAACCATTTGGTGTTCAACTCAGCTAGTAAAATGCCTTAAGCCAGTATGGATTCTGAATGGTGAGTGCCTCCTCCTCTAAAGTTGCTCCATAGAGTTAGATATCTGTCTAGTAGTTTTGGTTCAGTGTAGGATACAGCTGCTGTTGAGAAAGGGAAATCAGTGGTAATTAGGCAATATATCCCATCCCTTCTATAAACAGAAGTATGTTTTACTAATGGAGGTGCTATTGGATCCAAACCGTTTTCAATTGTTTAATCTCAATAGTTTTAGAACTGCAGAACTGGAAGTGACCCTATGGATCACTGAGTCCACCCCCTATCAAGAAAGCACAGTGAGGAACTCTCAAAATCTGGCTCTGCAGCCAGATGCATAACCCACTGGGCTATCCAGCATTTCACAGCTAAGAAGAAAAAGCATAAATGGGCCTGTTTGTTAATATGGAGCCATTTTCTGACTTAGCCTTGGAAAGTTAAAAGGGACTAAGTTCAGCTAGAGGGTCACAGCTTTTGCAATAGACAAGTCGCTGTAAAAACGTACCCTCTACCCAGTTGTGCAATTTAGACAACATGAAGGGTGATCAACTGGACACCAAATAGTACAGGGAGTCCAGTGTTTATGAAACAGCACAGATTTGGCATTAGGGAAGCTATAGCTCTTGAACTTCAGTACTGAATGTAAATGTTCAGAAGGCACAAGAACTTAATATACTTGGTTCTATAAAATGACCTTTTATAGAGTAGTTCATATTTAACTGGAATGGTAGATTCAAACTGTAGTGCTGCCAAACAGTCACTCTCCACATTAATGCAGATGCATCTCCTCACCAATACAAAGAAGTTATATGCAATTGGTTTTGCTAATTCTAAAACAATGCAGGCTAAGAACTATTTGCTTTAATAACTCTGTTCCTTTTTCTCAGCAGAACAAAGTCGATGCTGTCCCATAGTTTGTTATTCAAACCAAGCAAACTAACATATGTGCATACATACAGTATGTAACCTTACAGTGTAGAAATGAAATTTGCCTTCCATTTTATATGTATACCTGCTTCTTGATGGATCTTATTGAAATGTTTTCCATAGAATAATAATTTTAGAAAGGGATTAAAAGAACCCTGTGGATCATCAACTCCAGCCCTTGTCAAGGAGGCTCAGAAGGAAACTGAACTCCCAACCTCTAGCTCCGAGCCAGATACCTAAACCACATAGTTTCAAATCTTTTGAGACCTTTATTCTCAAACATATGAAAATGTTTGCATTGTAATAGAGATAGAGATTTGAAATACAGAGATATCTATGCATCATAACTATTGAGTTTGTAGTTCTGCTGTTGTAGCTTATACGAATGATAATTAACACAACCAAGGCAATTGGTTCTGAACTTTGAATTGAGTTTTATAAGAACTGTTGCTCTTCAAGCAAGTTCTTGCTTCTACAACTTCAAGATCCACTTATATTTTAAAGCTAAATGATAGAGGAAAACAGCTTTGCTTGACAGGCAGGGGATTTGATGACAGCATTAATAGTAGCTATCTATAGTTCTTGTTTCTCTGTAAATAGAAAAACATGAGAATAATTGTGGAATGATTTATTCCAGTGGTCCCCAACCTTGGGCCTCCAGATGTCCTTGGACTTCAGCTCCCAGAAATCCTGGCCAGCAGAGGTGGTGGTGAAGACTTCCGGGAGTTGCAGTCCAAGAACATCTGGAGGCTCAAGGTTGGGGATGACTGACTTATTCCTCCCCACAATACTTAGCATATAGTGAGCAACTGATCATCTTTTGAGCGTATGAGAAAGGTAAAGGCATTTCAGTGTCTGTTCATATTTGACAAATTACAATACACACAACAAGCCACTAATGGAAAAAGTTTATTAAAATATTCACAAGAGTACAATAGAAAACATGTAAATATCCAATGAGATGTGTGTTCAACTCAAAAGCAAATCAAAACAAATTGACTGTGACCTCTGATTCCTGCTTTAGCACTAAAACCATGTAGAAATAAAACCTTTCCCCAAATTATACACCTATTTTATAGGTGTCTTCCCCTTTCTCTCCTCCACCCCTTCTAACGTAGCAGCATCATAATGTGGTGCTTTCCAGAAAAGAATGAACTGGCTAAGGGGTCCTGACTGCTTCCTGCAGCAGCTGCTTCTGAGACAGGGAGAAAGGACAGAAAGACAGTACAATACAAAAATTCAATTCCAATTTTTTAAAAGTGCAGAAACAAAGTAGAAGATGGCTCAATAGCTTCACTGTATGAACTGCTACAGAGCAACCGGAGTTCTTGAGAAGAAAGTCCAAGTTTTGGTAAATTTACTTTCACATTTGGGGTTCTTTTGCTGCCTTTCACAGAAAAGGGCATTAAGTTCAGCACCATAGGAAAATTGCTTGAGGTATGTCCCTCCCCACTCTCAACACTATTTCATTAATGGAGGCATGTGGAATTCTCACCCATTCCACACAAATGTAACAGTTCTGGTTTTAAAGGTTTCAGATAGGTACAACAACATACAAACAAGACTTAACAGACTTCAGGGCTTATTTGTTGATTATCAAACACCTGCTCATTTCACCAGTACTGACTGTACACTGAAAGTAAAGCATTCCAGTTTCATATACAGAGCAAATTACAAGGTACATGGTAAGCTAAACTATTTCCAAAAAGTAAGACGAAACAATTCCAGTTTCTCTATTCAAATACAAAAATGTTGATACTGCAAACACCCAAAGTACTCCGGCAAGACAATGCTTCGTGCACCAACAATATTAACTAATAATCTGAAGATCTTTAACTCCTTCCCACACCCTATGGGATAAAAGCATACTTAAACATTGTTAATTGCTGGTCAGAGTTGCTGATAAAACTACATTCTAAGAACTATTTGGATGTAACGTAAAGGACCGTAGCTTTACCTGCTTTCTTTAAAATTGGGGGCAGTTTACCTCCACTGAAATGGATGACAAACTAAAGTTTAATAGAACTGGACTGGACTTTTAACTTAAAAAAAGACAACATCCACAAATTAAGCAAAGCACATAAATACCCCCCCCCCAATAATGAGCTAATTGATGTCCTTACAGTGCCATAATTTTTCCAAAAATGTTATTGGGATACATTCAAAATGGACAGGGCAAAACGGGGGACCAAATAACACAGCTCTAATTTCCAGAAACTACACCTTAAGAGAGGCATTTTCAGCCTTGTAGGATGGGGCATGGTAGACAAAAACTTGGGGCAACACCAAATACTGCATAACGGGGGTTGGCACTAGAACACTAGGAGGGTCAGATTCAGTTTCAGGTTGTCAGGCTCCATACCCTTGCTTTGCTGTTAGGAAAAGCATCCAGTGGCCAGGATCTAGGACTACATATCAGTTGATGAAAGAAGTTATGTTAGTGGTTCCAGGAGGAAGTGGTTCTCTCCCCGCAGATGTTCAAATCCTCCAGAGCAGAATTTTTAGGCGGTGCAAAGGTCTGGAGAAAGAAGGAAAAGGCTATAGTCCTGTGGAGGCACAGTGTATAGGGATGTTCATGAGGAAAGGACTTGCCTTCACATGGAAAAAGCCCTATCAGCAGGTCCATCAGAAGCACTACCCCACTGAATCCTAGTCAGTACACTTTTCATTTTGCTTTGTCACGCAGCATCCAAGCTACAGAGACCCTATCATGAAAAAGCTACACACTTAATGCTTATCAAACAGTTCATTACTTAACTTTGAAGGTGGCAGTGAGCAGCAGCACATTTACCAAGGGGACAGGAGGACAACAACAAAAAGATTCACCAATGTACTGTAAGCAATACTGTATTCAGTTTCTTCTAAAGTATTATGGAACTGGAACATACAGTGAGAACAAAGGACAAGTTTTCACAAAACATTTCCATACATACAAAAAGTAGATTATGTTAGTTATTCACAAAGTATGGTTCAAAGTATATAAATTAGCAAAGAATCATTCAATTAAATTTAAAGATGGATCTCCATACTAAATCATTTTAGTAATTCCAAAATCCCAGAGAGCATTTCAAGCAGAAAAAGTTTGAGCCATGACAAACACTTATGATAGAAGTGAAAGAGATATCCTTCTTTCATTCCTCCACTAATCATATGTAGGTACTTCCTACTAAGATGTGTATTCCTTCACTGAGCAAAGCATCTATCACAAGAGGTAGTTGCAAAACAGATATAATCTATTGTGTTTTTTACTTTTTTTGTTTTTGCTATCAAGTCCTACGATCCAGACGTTTTATCTTTTTACAGTAAGAGTGTTTATTCAAGATACCATAGAAGTACGCAAGGTTTACCTTAATTACATGATCTTCTTGCTTAAGAGTCATATCAGGCCAGGATATATCTAGTCCAGGAGTCTTTATAAGAATCCTAGTAGCTCCCCAAATTGTTAGATAGCTAATTAGTTTTGTCAGTGATCTAGTCAGTGGACTGATCAGTGTAATACACTAGTACTTTTAAGGAACATTGACTTTCACTGAATAAAGAACCAAATATTAAATTTTGTATAGATTCCATTCACTATAGAAACATGTTCTGAACATAAGCAGATAGTGTGAGTCCAGATAGTGTCAAATCTCATTCACGTTTGTCTCACTATTTTATGGAATGAATCTTGACAGAGTTCTCATTGATGTACACTCTCATGTCCTGCAACTAGAGGTTTTAAGGGTTTTCTAGAATAATGGAATTGTGAAACTAACTCTCTGAGAGTCTTAATAAAATGTTATACAATGTGTAAGAACCAACAGGGTAATGCTGAGCAATACAAGATTGATGATAATGTGATTATTTCATTTCTGGTAAAAGAAATTATGGCAAGTGGTGCCCAAAGCATCTATGATGAATGAGTACAACCACATAAATTTCACAATTTCAAAACAGGGTGAGATAAGCTCCAATAATGAAGAGTGAAGACAATACAGTGGTGCCTCGCTTGACAACGTTAATCCGTTCCAGCGAAATCGCTGTAGAGCGAAATCGTCAAGCGGGGAAAAAAACCATTGAAACGCATTGAAAACCGCTCAATGCATTCCAATGGGCTAAATACCTAATCATCCAGCGAAGATCCTCCATAGGGTGGCCATTTTCTGGTGCCTGTACAGCGAAAATTGTCCTAAAAACAGCGGGGAGCCATTTTGCACAGCGGGCGGCCATTTTGAGAGCTGCTGATCAGCTGTTTTCAGATCATCGTAATGCAAAGAATCGGTTCCCGAAGCAGGAAACCGATTGTCGTAAAGCGATTTCCCCCCATTAAAACGTCGTTTTGCGATCACAAAAGCAATCGCAAAAACTTCATTGTGAAGCGATTTCATCATCCACCGGGGTAAGTGTCTAGCGGGGCACCACTGTAGTCAGGAAAAAGGACAATAGAAGAATTCTCTCTGGGACAGTTAGAAAGATTATATCTCTTAACAGGGCACAAACTCTCAAGTTTACTAGAGAAATGAATTGCTAAACTTGAGGCACAGGTGACAGAGGATACAATAATTTTGCTATTTTTTGTGCAGTCATCACTAGGAGGATGAAAATGCCATCTACACATCTCCAAAATTGAAGCAAACTTGTTCACTCAGCATATTTTTATGTCATTAGCCTAAGAAACTGCAAAGTTAAAAACTCAAAAGAGAGGGAGTGGACCAAAGTTCAGTCTTGCTTTTATTTGCTGCTGCTATGTGCCATCAAGTCAGAATTGACTTATACTAGCCCTAATAGGGTTTTCAAAGTAAGTGTGGTATTTAAGGAGTGGTTTTATCAGTTCCATTCCCCCAGTGAGTTTCCATGGCTGAGTAGGGATTCTTACCCAAGCTTCCCAATTGCTAGTCAGTCACTCTATCCAGCACACTACACTGGGTACAGTATCTGCTCATTGTTGTTGTTTAGTCGTTTAGTCGTGTCCGACTCTTCGTGACCCCATGGACCAGAGCATGCCAGGCCCGATGTGTATTTTTTTAAATCCCCCCCCCAAATGAGGCCAAACAATGTCAAAAACCCTGTCAATTGCTGTGATTCCCCCCCCCCCCTTGTATAAGAATGAAAGAGCCAGGGCCTTTCTCAACCCCCCCCCCCTTGTAAATTTGTGTTAGCAATAAAGTCTATGTTTTGGATTAAAAGAACATGGTATTAGTACAAAATGTAAGGTTATCACTTCTATTATTTTTTCACCAAAAATTCCTAAAAGTTAAAAAAAAACATAAAAACTCTTCTCACCCAATGATGAGGACAGTTTTAAAAATTTCCATTCTCACTTGCAGAAACAAAAGAATCAAAGACCAACATCACTGCTTTCATTATGCTGATTTCACTACACTGACTTCTGTTTTCTGCAACATAACAGAAATGAACATCTAAATGAGCCAGAACAAATAGCATTTTTCCTTTCAGGACACAATATCCACCCATACTCAGCTTTTTGCTAAAACAAGAAAGCGTCAGTTGACAGCAATAGCACAACCCTGTACATGTTGATTCAAAAGGAAGCCTCACCAATGGAACATACTTCAAAGAAATCATGCTAAGGATTACAGCTCAGCTTTACTGAGATGACAGGATAGAAAAGTAAGCTGGCCACAGCATGGCACAAGAGTCATTACTGAAGACTTTCTTTTAATTATTCCACTTCTAGAAGACTTGTACAGGCCACAACATTAATGGTGCACACAAACGTGGATGAAATGTAGCACTGAGCCTACCAGGGAAGTGTTCACACCACATTTTGGGCGGACATATATAAAATTCTCCTCTTCTTGCTTAAACGAAACCTATTCTGGATTTACACACTGCTGTCAAGCCAGCAGTTAATTAAATCACAAAAGCATTTCCAAGTCTTATAACAGTTTTAAGTTTTAAAGTTGTTATAGTTTAACAACAACCACTCACCAAACATGAACAGAGAAACATGCAAGGCATTTGGAAAAAGCAACAGCAGACAACCTGCTTGAAAGTGGGAAATGGAAAGACGTGGATGCAAAGGTATGTTTTAACATTACAAGAGCAAAGACATGGTCCACAGAGCTTATCTCACAGCAAAGAAACCTATAGCTATTCTTTGAAGGTATGTGGTAAAAGGAAAAAAAGGCAAAATATTGTAGTACTTTTATAGATTTATTTCAGTGTGAGCCTCTGTGGATCAAAATTCACTTTTCCAGACACTTTTTGAAGGGAAATCCATATATAGTCTAATGGCTAGTGACAACAGGAGTTATGTTATCATCCTCTTGAAGCTCTAAATTTATTATTCCATCATATTTCCATGAAGTGCCCTTTCTGTGGTATTAATGGTATTACACCAAGTAACAAGAGTACTGGGAGTTCTAACCAGAGGCTATATCTGATAAGGCTTTTCTACTTATTAGAACCAGACAAATGCAAAAATATTAAAGAAAGTTGATGCTCACCTAGTACTCAGCTGTTTTTTGTTGCTGTTCAAAGATAAAACTGAATTTAACATTTACGAGGGGGTGCTGATAAGTATTGAGCCTTTCCCAGAAAAAAATTGAGCTAGGAAGCTATAAATTGCAGGGTGTATTGGCCAATTTGTCTGCATTCAATGCTGCAAAAATCAACTATTAATGATTTTAACTTATCTTTCATGTTGAGGTTCAAAGTGAACATGGCGGCAACTACAGAAAAGTTCAATGTGGAAGAGCATAGGACCATAATCAAGTTCCCGTTTCTCCAAGGGAAACATGCAAAGCAGATCCATGATGAAATGTCACAAACTATGGGTGACAGTAGCCCTTCATATGCAACAGTTAAAACGTCAGGTTGTCAATTTTAAAACTTGCTATTTCCGTGTTGAAAATGAGAAACCCAGTGGAAAGCCTGTTTGTCTCTGTGCTTGCAAATGTGAAAGCCACCCATGTCAAGATCATGGAGGACTGCTGAATATCAGCCAAAAGTATTGCTATATATCTGAGAATATCACGTGAGAGAGTTGGTGCCATTATCCACAATGACTTGGAAATGAGAAAGCTGGCAGCAAAGTGGATCCCCACACTTTTAACAACTGAACAAAAGAGGAAACGTGTGGAGTCATCGGTGGCTGTTTTGGAACCTTTTGCAAGCAATGAGTCAGATTTCCTGGGCAAACTGGTAACTGGTGATGAGACATGGTGCTACTGTTGTGATCCTGAGACAAAGGAACAGTCTAAGGAATGGCGGCACAGTGGTTCCCCCAGGCCGAAGAAGTCCTGAGTGCAAAGGTTGGTGCAGAAGCAAATGGCCACAGTTTTTTGGGACAAGAAGGGAGTTTTGCTGGTGGACTACCTCCAACAGGGTTCAACCATCAATGCAAAATATTACTGTGCTTTATTGACAAAGTTGAGTCAAAACATCAAGGAAAAACATCGAGGAAAGCTCTCCAAAGGTGTCATCCTGTTGCATGACAATGCCTCGTCACACACTGCAGGTGAAACAATGGCAAAACTGACGTCCTTAGGCTTTCAAGTGATGCCCCAACCCACCCTATTCTCCTGACCTGGCTCCTTCTGACTATTATCTGTTCCCCAAACTAAAAAAACACCTAAAGGGACAATAATTTGGGAGTGTTCTGGAGGCAACTAATGCTGCAAACGAGTGGGTTACACCAGCAGTCGGAAGAATTTTATCTGTGGGACTTGAGAAGCTGCAGCACAGATCTCTCAGGTGCATTGACTTCCTGGGGAATAGTGTGGGAGTTACAGCTTCCTAGCTCAGTTTTTTCTGGGAAAGGCTCAATACTTATCAGCACCCCCTCATATTGCTGATACCCCATAAGACCTGAAGTATTCACATTTAGAGATGTGGAAGGGGAAAGTAAAGAAAAGGGGACCTCTTATCAATACTGCATTATCAAAAATGCCCCATTTTAATTTATAAAGGTGGAAAAACCACTTTACTCTTATGGGAGACTACCTTCAAAAGATGTATGTTTTAATTAATGCCCTGAAAATAGACCTTTAACTTCAGTTTAAAAAAACATGCTGGGAGCTGAAGGCAAGTGAAAGATTTTCATATGGATACGAAAACGTGTGTGAAAAAGATTCATGCCAAAACAGTTCTTCATGTCCATTTCAACGAAAGGAACAGACCCTGTTAAAAAAACACCAAGGTATCAAATCAATTAGAATATGCAGGAATTTTTCAGTTTTTCCACAATCAAGACAAATTAAGGGTGCAAATGAATATTTGATGTCTTCCCCTTATCCTAGATACAAAAAGGGCAATTTATAAGCAGAATTCTTATCATAGTTCAACATGCAACATTGTTCTCATTTCTGTACGATTAAATAAGACTATTTACACACAATATATAATCTCTTTCTCTTTGTTTGCACATGCATTGGTCCTAGCCTAGGCATCAAAGGCCACATGTGAGTTCTCTGGGTCAATTTTCTTCAAGCGATTCCAGTTTGAATTTTTGTTTAGCTTTGGGTAGGGTTGAGATCTCCTCAGTTCTTCCGAATGTCAGCATAGACCACAGACTCTGACTTGATGATCTTGTCACTGTAATGCCCTCCGGAGTGATCTAACTGTGCATAAATTACTGGTCCCTAAAAACAGAGAGGGAAAAATAAGGAACACAGAGTAAGGAAACTGAAAAAGAGCTTTTTTTTCAGCACCCTGCTGAGATGCAAAATTTACAAAGCACCAAAATTATCTACAGTTTGGATAGCTAAATAGAAGCTCACTTGAGAACACATCACAGGTAGACAAATCTCTATTACATGTATGGAAAAGGTTTTTCACACATCTCTGTTCAAAAGGGGGTTGCTTAGAAAACAAATGAAGTGGAATTTTCCTGAAGTCTGACTTAGTAAAGTGACTGTAAAATTTATGTTCCCTCACGTACGTATGACACCTCACTCTTCAGGTAAATGACTGTCTAGAGCACAGTGCACTCAACAACAAAAATATATAACATATTCCTATTTGAAGAGATAAGCACATGAAGCAGTCATAGTCCTAAACTCCATTCATTCTGTGGGTTCCATTTGTCCCACAGCCATGGAATAGATACCATAAAGGGCATTCTGCTTCTAATCATATTACTCTTGGAACCTGCTTTTCATTACTAAACAAAGGTCAAGTCCTGTTGGCATACATTTACACCACACAAACCATATAATGTAACCATTCAATGACCTATATCTTTAATTAAATTAAGTGTTATAAATCCTATCGCTCTTCTTCAGGTTCCAAGGCTCCCTAGAAATCCCTTTTGCCCTTGGGAAGCCTCTGATATTAGAAAATCCCCACCAAATAGCTGCCAGAGTTCCCAATCCACTGGAGGCAATTTTCCAACATTAAAGGCTCCCTCCACTGAGTCCCAAGGCTCCAAAGGCTTCTCAGAGGTAAAAGAGATATCTGGGGAACCTTGAAACCTGAGGTTGGTGGTGGGGGGAAATACTGTGTTTCCCCGAAAATAAGACAGGGTCCTATATTAATTTTTGCTCCAATAAATGCATAAGGGCTTATTTTCAGGGGATTTTTTTTTCATGTAAAACAATCTCATCGTCGTTTAGTCATGTCCGACTCTTCGTGACCCCATGGACCAGAGCACGCCAGGCCCTCCTGTCTTCCACTGCCTCCCGAAGTTGTGTCAAATTCATGTTGGTCGCTTCGATGACACTGTCCAGCCATCTCATCCTGTCGTCCCCTTCTCCTCTTGCCTTCACACTTTCCCAACATAAAGGTCTTTTCCAAGGAGTCTTCTCTTCTCATGAGATGGCCAAAGTACTGGAGCCTCAGCTTCAGGATCTGTCCTTCCAGTGAGCACTCAGGGTTGATTTCCTTTAGAATTGATAGGTTTGTTCTCCTTGCAGTCCAGGGGACTCTAAAGAGCCTCCTCCAGCACCACAATTCAAAGGCATCAATTCTTCGGTGGTCAGCTTTCTTTATGGTCCAGCTCTCACTTCCATACATCACTACAGGAAAAACCATAGCTTTGACTATTCGGACTTTTGTTGGCAAGGTGATGTCTCTGCTTTTTAAGATGCTGTCAAGGTTTGTCATCGCTTTCCTCCCAAGAAGCAGGCGTCTTTTAATTTCGTGGCTGCTGTCTCCATCTGCAGTGATCACGGAGCCCAAGAAAGTAAAATCTGTCACTGCCTCCATATCTTCCCCTTCTAAGTTTTTTCAAATACAGTCATGTCATCTTTGGGTTGCTGCACAATGGTGGAGAGAAGGTTTTCACTTAACTAGGCCTTATTTTGGGGGGTAGGGCTTATATTACGAGCATCCTGAAAAATCATACTAGGGTTTATTTTCAGGTTAGGTCTTCTTTTCAGGGAAACAGGTAGGAAGTTTTTAATTAAATTAAAGATATCCATTGCCAAGCTGTGATTAGTTTCGTTAAAGATCTGAAGCAGTTCCTCCTTTTTGGCAGGAAATGCAAACTGAGTCTCTTTTCGAATGTCAACAGATTTGTTCAATTTAGTATTAGGTGAATATATAACAGCTTCTACAGGTTCAAAACAACCAATGTCAGATAACTGTCCATATTGTGAGGACAACAACTCTGTCCCAAAACTGACAGGATTCATTGAGGGGTTGGCCCAAAACGCTCTCGATCTGTGAGTTTCCTCATCAGCGTACTCCGAACCGCGCAAATTGTGCCACAGCAAGGGTGTCTGGCCCAATCTCCCTCTGGTAGTGGATGGTTGACGGAAGAGTCTGGCCGGATCACCTTCGAGTGACCTTGTCCCCACGGATAAACCGCAACTGTCCATTTTAAAGTATCCGTCAATGTCCCTTTCCCCGTAAACACATCCGAATCAGGTAACAATCTTCCCACCTTTAGATTAGGGAAATCTTCCAACAACCCCTTCATTCTATCATATTCCAATTATTCCTTCTCTCTCTCTCCTTCTTCTCCCTTTCCCTGGTCATCGGTACACTGAACTGTCTCCTCCCACTTGGTTCCCCTATATCAGTGGTGGTGAACCTTTTTGGGCTTGTATGTCCAAATGGGAAAAAAAAACCCACAAAAACCAGTGGGCCACTTCCTTCCGTTACCCAGGGGACACGGAAGGAATTGGCAGTGGAAGGGGGAATTCCGGCATGGAGGTGCCTCAAGGCCCTTCTGCTGCCAGCACCAGTTGCTCCGGATCCGTCTACCGAAGCCCCAGCACTGGCTGCAGCTGCCTCCTGAGGTTTAGCTGCGCAGGGAGGGAAGTAGCGATCTGGCGACTTACAGCTTGTGTGCCAGCAGAAAGGGCTCTGTGTGCCATCACTGCCCGATGTCTTCTTCCCACACTGGCAAAATTAGCTCCTCCTCTCCTTTTCTCTCTCCCTCTTCTACCAGACATATCTCAATCTGTCCCCCTTTCTCCTTTGGTTCCATTCCCTTCTCTTTCTCTACATTCAGTTCTTCATCCTCTATTACCCCCTTTTCCCCATAGTTCTCTTCTGCTCGGGCGTCACTAGTTGAGGGGACGGCTCACTCTTTTTTCTCCTTTTCCTCTACAGTTCCTTCACATAAGCTATGATAATGTCATCCAAAATGCATCGATATGTGGCTCCTTAAGTTGCAGTCCAAGCCAATTACATCCATTTCCTGAAAATTATGGGGTTATAGGAATATAGTTTATCTCTCTATCTGCCTGCAATGTTGATAAAGACAATGCAATATGAAGTCCTTGACTACAAATGCCTTCTTAGCAACTGTTCTACAGTGGTGACTTACAAACGTCTCTGACTTACAACCAATTTGAGTTACGATCAGCTCTGGCCGCAAAATTTTGCTTCAACTTGCGACCGGAGCTTTCAGTTACGATCAGAAAAAAGGTGGGGGAAAAGGCAGGGAATTTAAATTACTAATGGTTGGTTGGTGAAGAGGATGCTTCTTTGTAGCTCTTTTGCCCCAACAGTTAGAGAGAGTGCATCGGAGAAGGCTATAGACTGCCTGGTGCTGCTTTCTGCTTTTTAAAATGCATGTTTGGAGTAAGTACAGGATTTTGCAGGGTGGGGTTGGGATGGGGGCAGTTACATTTCTGTAGATGGCAAGATTTACAGAGCACTGGAACAAAGAAAGTGGCAAAAAATTGACAATAATCCATATGCATTTTTTTTTTAGTAAGATATGTTGCCCTCAAGAAATCAAGAGGGTAGTTCTGTCAACTTAGAATAACATTCTTCGATTTTTAGTTGGCCTAGAACTCCATACCTGCAGCACCAACTGAAAAGGACTGACATGTGTGAGTCATCAGAGACCATGAAGAAAAATATGCAATTATTAAGTATTCGTCTTAGCACTCCATATAGGAACTACTAGATAGGTATGAGATGTGCCCTATAATTTTGTCTCTTTACAGAAAACACTGAAGTTTACTTGGTGATGAAACTAAGAAAGTTTCATGCAGAAGTCATAAGAATGGGTCATATTCTGCACCTATACCTTCCTATTAGATTTACAAACTACAGTAGTGCCTCAACTTACAACCGTCCCGACATATGACCATTATGAGTTGTGACCTGCTCCAGCTGCAAAATTTTGCTTTGACTTGCATCTGGAGCTTCGAGTTGCGATCAAGAGGGGCATGGAAAAAAGGCGGGGAATTCAAATTAGAGGGCTAACTGTTGGTCGGCAAAGAGCTTCTTTATAGCTCTTTCACCCCAACGGTTAGTGTGTGCATTGGAGGAGGCTTGGGACTGCCTGGAGCTGCTTTCTACTTCTGAGTAAGTACATTTACAGGGTTTCACAGGGTGGGTTTAGGCTTGGGGGGTTATGTTTCTGTGCTGTGGTTTTTTTGTGTGTGTTTTTGTGTGTTTATTTTTTCAGCCCCAGGGCCTTCCAATGGGGCTTGCTGTGTTGTTTATTTTTGGTGGGGAGTTTCTTTTAAGCCCCAGCGACGGAGCTTGCTTGTGCTTTATTTTTGGTTGCTTTTTTAAAGCCCTAGCGACGGAGCTTGCTGTGTGCTTTATTTTTTTTATTTTTTTTTTTTTGGTGTGTGTTTTAAAGCTCCAGTGAGCAAGCTTGCTGTGTGCTTTATTTTATTTGGGGGGGGGGAGGGGGGTTGCCGGAACGAATTAATCGTGTTCCAATGCATTTCAATGAGAAATGGTGCTTCGACTTATGACCATTTCGAGTTACGTCCATCTTCTAGAACGAATTACGGTCGTAAGTCGAGGCACCACTGTAACATGTTTCTTTTTTATGCAAAACTTCAAATCTCTTTAAACAAGAGAATACCTCCCTATAGTTTGTATAACTGGCTCCTGAAATGTCATCAAGATGAAGAACAGTGGTTGGTATCTTCTTCAATACCAAATTACTAGTCCTACAAAAAAATGTTTCCCCATAGTTATAGTAGACTTCTTGCCCAATGATGATTCACTAGTAGAGATGGAATATTCATATTCATAGACGAATACAAATATCGTGCCTCGCCAAACTGACCAGTCCACTTATGGATCACTGCACAGCATGTATGGCTGGCATCCTTCTTGTTGCACCAATGCTGGACAAAGCCTGGCTGGTACTGCTCTGCCTTCCTGCTCTTCTGGCCACTCCAGCCAGGGGCGGGATGATGAGTCTCCCCACTGAATTGCTGTGTGGACAGAAGAGCAAGAAGGCAGAGCACACCAGCCTGGCTTCATCTGGCACTGGCACAACAAGAAGGACACCGGCCACGCATGCTGCATGGCCACCCGTAAGTAGACAGGTTGGTTCAGGTAGGTAGGTCTGGGGATCCTGGCCACCTGGGCCCAAGATAGTTGTATTTTTCTATGAATATGAATATCCTATTTCTATTCACCAACGTCTATCAAATTATAAATGGAGGCAAAATTTATTTGTCTGGATTGAAAGATTATTTGATCCAGAGTATAAGTGACTCTAACTACAATAATTATAATTGCTCTAGCACTACAATAATTTTAATTAGTACAGACAGTATTTGGTTTAACACACTGTAAATCACTCATACCCATCCAAAGGTTCTTCACTGAAGATACCTTGCCTTCCATTTTCTAAATGCTTTCCTTGTTAGCATTCCATTATCTATTTCCCCCAAATCTCAGCAGAAAGACAATTACTGCAGAATTTGAAGGATGTATATATGTTCCACACAATAAAATAAGTATGGAGTGTTTTGCAGAAGTATCTGCATCTCAGAAAAAAAAGAAAGCAAGTATGTTTGGCTCAAAAATTAGAAACATTTTACTCTTGACATTGCATCTGCTTATCAGAGGAGAAGCCTGGGTAAATGACTTTAGAACAGAGATGGGGGTATTCATATACAAATATTCCCCACAGGTGCAGATAATGACCCAGAGTAGACCTTTGGTCTAGGTGGGCGGGACAGAAATCTAATAAATAAATAAATAAATAAATAAATAAATAAATAAATACACACACACACACACACACACACACACACACACACACACACACACACACACACACAAAATAAACGAGGGTCCGGCCCCTTGGGGCTATACTGGCCGCTCATGATTCTGCTGCTGCTGCAAGCTCCATGGTGTCTTCCTATCGCTCCGTTGCTTGTGACAGATTAGCCAGTCCTGGCAGAAGGCGGGATGATGAGCCTTTCTGCCAGGTCGCAGAATGGCTAATCCACTGTGAGCAATGGAGAGATAGGAAGGCTCCATGGAGCTTGCAGCGGCGGCGAAAAGAAAGGTCACTTACCTGTAACCATGGTTCTTCTAGTGGTCCTCTGTGAATTCACACAAATGGGTCTTGTCTGCACCTGCACTGACATTCTCGGAATATTCTAGAGCTAAAAGTAACAATTTTATGGGCTGATCCCCAATGAGGCGCATGCTCCCCCCAACCAAGATTCCTCTCAGTTCCTAAAATTTGTCCGCCGGGCATGAGAGTTATATAATAAATAAGATACCCATGACGGACAGAGGGGAGGACAGGTGGGTAGTGTGAATTCACAGAGGACCACTCGCAGAATCATGGTTACAGGTAAGTAACCTTTCTTTCTTCTTCATGGCCTCTGTGAATGCACACAAATGGGTGACTAGCAAGCTTCACTTATCGGCCGGTGTGATGTCATGGTAGGAAGGATGCCAACACAGTTCTGCCAAATCCAGCATCATTGTGTACCCTTACATCTAGCTGGTAGTGCTTTGCAAAGGTGGATAGCATGAATCATGCTGCTGCATGGTAGATGTTGAGAATTTCGGTTCTACGCTGGAATGCAGCCAAGGTGGACAGCATTCTGGTGGAAAAAATTTTAAGATTATTAGACGGTGACTCGCCTGACTGCTGATAAGCCATAGATAGTCTGGACTATCCATCTAGAGATGGATTAGAATAAAGCTGGACCTTTGTTATGAGGACCATGAAAGCATACAAAAAGCCTGTTAGTTAGTCTGAAGGTCCTGGTAGTGTCTGCACCTGTGGGGGGATATTCATATTCATATAGAATTCAGAAATGCTCTCTAGAACAAAATATAATTGGGATAATGTCTTCGGCTTTGTCTTTTAGACATACAGAAACCAGAAAATGAGATATATTAGCATTAAACCTAGAAATCAGAGTACAATAACAATTACTGCATTCAAAACAAACAAATGCTCTATGGCCAGATGCATAAAAAAGGATGAGAATCACCAGGATATTTGGTACAAGACAGACATGAACCATTATGAGGAGATGATGCCTCAAACGAATTTACTAATCAGAACAATACTGAAAACAAATCTGATGAATTCAGACATCCTGAAGGTGTAATGAATCAAACGAGACAGAGGCTCCATGCATTCTGTTAGAAACATAACTTCAGTTAGCAAAGTTCCTGTTTCATAACAGGCAACATTAACTAATATCAGGATGCAAATATGTAAACAAGTAATGTGCAAGCTCCTCCTCGGGATGTTTAAGTATAGTGTTTAAGTATTTAAGTTCTCCAGATTCCTGTCTTCAATCATTTGTTAGGTTTTAAAATCGCTATCATTATTTTAACAATATCAGCATCCTGTTCTACTGTGGAAAACTAAGATATTACACCCAAATCCTGGTAAATGGGCTGAAGACTGCTATAATGATAATGCCCAAACTCTTCTTCCTACTGAGAGTGATATTGTGACATATTTTTATATCACAACACCATTATCGGTAGGAAGAAAACCAAAAACTTGAATATGGAAGTCAAACTTCTTCTGTAATAATTAAAAACAGAACCACAACAAAAAAAATATTTGCAATTCCCAGGTAGATCAACTCTTACTTTAATACATTAGGCATGCAAATCTGTTCATTCCTGTGCAGACTAGAAGCAAATAATTAATTCTCCTTGCCCAGATACTTGTTGTGGCTCCTTTCATATTCTTGTTAAGTAACAGAAATACCTTATAAGATGCACAGTTGTATTGTGGTACATGTGCACCTAGGTTCTGCAGAGAAAAGGGAAACTGTCTTTACTAGGAAATTGGCACAGGACAATTGACTTGTGTGAAAGCCTACACACTTGCACCCCCTATCCAAAGTGATAAAAGCAGTCCTAAGAAGTTCACGGCAGAAAAAAATGAATGTCCAGACTTGAACTATCTTTGACAGCAGATATTTGCTTGTCCAAGCAAGAACAAGGAACGTCAGTTGCTCCCATTAATCTGATTGTTCCTTTCAAACAGCATCTAGAGTGATAATGGTAGAAAACTCGTGGCAAGTCTAACCGAACATTAGTTAAAGACCACTGGAAGATCTGTTCCATAGCAAAGTGACAAAATGATTCTCCAATGAGAGGCAGTTACACTGGCTGAGGATACCACATTGGTCACATAGCAGTGAGTTAAGTCTTCCTTCATCATCACTGCATCTGCAGTGTAGTCCAGTAGAACTGTTTTGAGTGGTCAAGGGCCTACTGTGATACCGCCTGCAAATGAAGAATGTTAACCACTCTATAGCCCATTTGCAACTTGCAAACACATTGCAAATAAATTTGCTCTATTCTGCTCTGACTTGCATGACGGAGTTAATGCAGATCCTGCAGATGTAACTTTGGCTCTAGCACTAATGCTTTTTAACTCGTGGACCACAAGGATATGGTCAGGATCCTTGATAGTTAAGAGAGAGGTAAGAGCTATCATGTGTATTCTGGATCCTTGCCTTCACGTATTATAAAAGCAGCTAGAAAGCATGCAGCAGAATGGGTAAGAAGAGTGCTGAACAACTCTTTGGAGCGAGTGGAATTCCACCATATCTCCAGGAAGTAGTTGTAAGATCTTCACTTAAAAAATCCCTCCCCTGGACACCACACTACTGGCTTATCTCAAAATATCCTATTTCTGTGTAGGGTTTTGGAACATGTAAAGGTTTCTCAGCTAAGGATTCCTGGATGAAACAAATTATCTAAATCTATTTGCATCAGGCTTCAGGTTTGTTTATGGAACAGGAACTGTTTTGGTTGCCTTGGTGAACAGTCTACATTGGGAACAAACTGAGGGAATGTCTCCCTAAAGATTCTGCTTGACCACTCTGTAGCTTCAGATACCATCAACCATGGTATACTTCCAGGTCAACTGTCTAGAATGGAGGCACTGTGGGTCTGGTTCTTCCAGGTGGGGTAAACTCAGAAGATGGTGGAGGGGACCTTGGCTATTCGCCTGTGGCATCCCTCAGGGTTTTCTTTTGTCACCCATGCTGCCACATTTAAGTATCTACAAGGTAGCCCCAGACAACAGGGAACTGAATTCAGATGAATGGAATGACAGAAGATAATGACTACAGTGGTGCCCCGCTTGACGATGATAATGCATTCCAACAAAATCACTGTTAAGCAAAATCATCATCAAGCAGAAAAAAATCCATTGAAATGCACTGAAAACCAGTCAATGTGTTCCAATGGGGGATATACCTGATCATGCAGCAAAGATCCTCCATAAGGTGGCCATTTTCCGCTCCCTATCTTGTGAAATGAGGTCAGCAAAACAGCAGGGAGCCATTTTGAGAGCCGCCAATCAGCTGTTTTAAAATCATCGTAATGCGAAGAATCGGTTCCCAAAGCAGGGAACCGACTGTCGTCAAGCAAAAAAAAAAACCCATTTGATCATCGGTTTGCAATCGCAATAGCGATCACAAAAAAGTCATTGTTAAGCAATTTCGACGTCATGCGGGGTAAGCGTCTAGTGGGGCACCACTGTATTCTTTTCATCCCTTCTTTTTATGCCCAGCATTGAAATGCAGCAGCCTGCCTGAAGGGGTTCCTTGGCCAACCTCCAACTGACTAGTTAAAAAAGAACAATGCAGACTATTTAATTTGTGGGTCTGTATACGAGTCTGTAATAATCAGCTTCAAACATGTGAAGAAGAGCTTTAAGAACAAACTGTCTTAAAACTGAGAGGCAGTTCTGAAGAACATCCCTTTATGTTTACAGGCCAATTTTCATAATAGTTTAAAAATAACACAAAGCTAGATTTTTTTGGACCACAAACCCTCTAATTCTTCATGCTGGGAGTTCTACCAGACAAGATATCTTACAGACGCCAAAGTGTGGTTCACCTGGAAGAAAAACCTAAACTGGAATGCTCTGAGGCCTAGTTCAAGTTCAGCCTAGCTTGGTGTTCAGAAAGAAAGCTCCCAACTAGCACCACAGCAGGAACAGAAAGCTTGGGTGGAGGTAGGCCTTAAAGCCTTCCAATTTAGGCCTTTCTCCCAGATAAGCCACACTTTGGTGTCTGCAAAATGTCTGTCAGGCAGAACCAGAATGAAGAATTACAGGATTTGTAGTCCAACAAAAATCCCATTGCTAATCAACATATCCTTGTTTGCCAAAAGCCTTCATTCATTTTTGTGCAATCTGCTAATATCCATTTTCTGTCAGACCATACTCTAGAATTAGAATTTCTGGAGTAGATTAGTACCTCATGGGCTTTCAAATATGTCCACTCAACACTGTTGGTAGGAAAAAAACAATGAAGCACAGAAGACTAGAATATTCTTAGCTCTAATAAAGATCATTGTAAGAATCCAAGAGACTTAAATACTCAGCATTGCTGAGAATGAAGGAGTACAACTGAAAGGAGCTACAAGGCTATGAATTAGCAAACCTGTGCCATATGACAGAACAATCATTCAACCTCTCAACCCTATGCACAGCAATCCAGAAAAATCAGTTGACTCTCTGGAGCCCCAAACTGACATAAAAGTAGGCTTATCTAATTGCTTTCACTGCAGCTGCTCTTCATTCAACAAGGCTATCTACTGGCCACGTTCAAATCTTTTCAAGATCCTGAAAATACTGAAGCCAGGACAAAAGTTTCAAAAATAACAAGAGCTTTCTGTTCATTTTCATTACAGCACAGCTTTTTGGTACACATACATATCTGTGTCCATAATCCTTTCAACAATGACATCTATGTCCCCTCAAAAAAGGTACTGCCTGTCACCTAGGTGGTCTCCATGTTAAGAGTTCTCAAAGCAGCATGATGCCATTTACCTGGTGTGATCGGATGGGCACGCTGTTTACCAGACCCTCTGTGTCGGAGGGGGACTTCCGTGGAGCCTGCTTAACTGGAGACACCAAGCTCTCAGAGGTACTGCAGCTGACGAGGTGGCAGAGCAGAGTTTGCAGGACAATGTTCAAGAGGCAAACAAAAAACAAAAAACAAAACAAAAACAAAGGCAAGTGATGGCAGGATGACATGGCAAATTATGCCAAAGTAAAGGGTGATTTCAGTGAGGGACAGACAGCTCATACATCACCTTCCTATTTCTGCTCAACACAGTCACTCCTATTTCTCTTCCTTCTCACATGCATCTAATATGGCCTTAGAAGAAAACTCTACTAGAGAACAGCAGATTTCACAAGCTTTTACAAGATTTCTAACAGCTGTTCTCAACCACCTGACTAACCCTGACACAATCTAGGGGCACAGTTCCTTCCATATCTGCCTGAGACATCAGGATTTGCTTCCAAGTAAATACAGTGGTGCCTCGCATAACGAGCGCCCCGTTTAACAACGAATCCGCATAGCGATTCATTTTTTGCAATCGCAAAAGCGATCGCATTGCGATGTTTCCCCATAGGCCCCTGGCGGGTGTGTTGGAGCGGCCACAGGCGAGGTCTCTCCCGCGGCTGCTCTGAAGAGCCAGCCGGGTGGCATTTTCGGGGCGGGCGCGTCGGAGCGGCCGCGGGCGAGGTCTCTCCCGCGGCTGCTCTGAAGCGGCGGCCGGCCAGCATTTTCGGGGCAGGCACGTCGGAGCGGCCACAGGCGAGGTCTCTCCCGCGGCTGCTCTGAAGCGCCGGCCGGCCGGCATTTTCCGGCGGGCGCGTCAGAGCAGCTGCAGGAGAGGGCTCTCCCGCGGCCACTCCGATGCGCTCACCCTGAAAATGCCGGCCGGGGGGAGGGCCGGCCAGGAAGGAATCGGCTCCCTCTTTGCAAGCAACGCTGGGTCCTCCTCGTGCTGGGCTGAGGTCAGCTGGTGCGAGGAGGACCCAGTGTTGCTTGCAAGGAGGGAGACGATTCTTCCCTGGCCGCCGGCTTGCTTCTCCTTTGGAAAAGCAAGCCAGCCAGGCAGGGAGGAATCGTCTCCCTCCTTGCAAGCAACGCTGGGTCCTCCTCACGCTGGGCTGAGGTCAGCCGGCACAAGGAGTACCAAGCGTTGCTTGCAAGGAGGGAGACGATTCCTCCCTGGCTGCCGGCTTGCTTACGAAGCCAAAAAGGAAGGGAGAAAGTGCGGGAAGTTTGAATTTCCCGCGTTTTCTCACTGCCTTTTTGGCTTCAGAGAGCTCCAAAGCAGCCCATCACGGCGGTGGGGACCCCCAGGGAGGTCTCCCAGGGCCACCATGGGAGACCTCCCTGGGGGTCCTCGCTGCCGCGATCAGTGCCTTCAGAGGTTTCAAAGGGCTTTCCCCGACATTGGAGGAACCCCTTTGAAAGCTCTAAAGGCAGCAGAGCGCCGGGCGGCTAGAGCAGGCTGGGGCCCTGGCCGCTCGCCCCCAGCCGCGCGGAACCAGCGCAGGGCCAGGAGGCTAGAGCAGGCCAGGCCCCTGGCTGCTCGTCCCCAGCCGCGCGGAGCCAGCAGAGCGCCGGGAGGCTTCGGACTGTTAAGTCCTTTTTTAAAAAAAAATTCTGTGTGGGTTTTGGAGGGTGGGTTTGGACTGGGGGGGGGTATGTTTGTGGTGTGTGCGTGTGTTTTTCACGGCATTTTCGCCGCGGGCGCTTCGGCTGTGTGAAAATGGGGGCTTTGGTCCTCCCAAAGGCCCCATTTTCACACAGCTGATCGGCGGTTCCAAAATGGCTGCCGCAACCATTTTCGCACTGCCCTCGCTTACCGAGGCAGTGAAAATGGCGGCGCTATGGAGGATCTTCGCTGAACGGTGAGTTTGGGCCCCATAGGAATGCATTAAACGAAGTTTAATGCGTTCCTATGGGGTTTTTCCATCCGTATAGCTTGCCCCCAGCCGCGCAGAACCAGCGGAGGGCTGGGCGGCTAGAGCAGGCCAGGGCCCTGGCCGCTCGCCCCCAGCCGCGCGGAACCAGCGCAGGGCCAGGAGGCTAGAGCAGGCCAGGCCCCTGGCTGCTCGTCCCCAGCCGCGCGGAGCCAGCAGAGCGCCGGGAGGCTTCGGACTGTTAAGTCCTTTTTTAAAAAAAAATTCTGTGTGGGTTTTGGAGGGTGGGTTTGGACTGGGGGGGGTATGTTTGTGGTGTGTGCGTGTGTTTTTCACGGCATTTTCGCCGCGGGCGCTTCGGCTGTGTGAAAATGGGGGCTTTGGTCCTCCCAAAGGCCCCATTTTCACACAGCTGATCGGCGGTTCCAAAATGGCTGCCGCAACCATTTTCGCACTGCCCTCGCTTACCGAGGCAGTGAAAATGGCGGCGCTATGGAGGATCTTCGCTGAACGGTGAGTTTGGGCCCCATAGGAATGCATTAAACGAAGTTTAATGCGTTCCTATGGGGTTTTTCCATCCGTATAGCGATGTTTCCGGATAGCGACGATTAGTCGCTATGCGGGGCACCATTGTACATACTTGAAGATTACTTCCTTTCTTTCCTAGGCAGAAAATTAATGTCTACTGGCTATATTTTTTTTTTGCACCAGCCAGAACAGACCCTCAACAACACAACTTCAACCACTACCAAATTCCCTTCCTAAAAACGGTTTGCCAGACATCCACTTATTCTCTTGGACATTTTTTATGTTTGTGTCTATTATTGGAAGGATATTGCATTTTAAGCACACAAATGAAATTTTTACTCCTATTTCAAGTATTTTATATTTTAAACTGATTTAATTTTAATTTGCATTGGAAACTTCCTTGGGATAATGTATTCCTGAAGGCCTGAAAAACCTACAACAAACATTCCGTGGGACAGCTATTATGAAGGACTGTCCCACGGAATTGGCTAAATAAAACCATTGGCTAAATGAAATAAGAACACACGTATTGTGTTTTCATGGTAGCCAAAGTCAAAAAACAGGTCTTGACTTGGGAAGGTTTATATTTAAAATATTAACAACTTCAATCAGTTGAACTGCTGATTGTAAAAGCTAAGTTTCTGTAGAAACTCAAGAGACCAGTCAATTGGAAAGGGCTTGAGCAATGTCTTTGAACAGGCACTCTCTCACTGTTACTTTAAACAGCAGGAATCATCTCAGAAATAGCTGTCTGCTGGTTTTTAAAAAGTAAGAACCAGATATCTAAATTAAATAGTACACTGACTCCCTACATAATTCCTAAAATGTACATGCACACACACTTGAAAGCCAACTACAAAAAGGGTAGTCAGGGCGATGTGCACATGTAGACTTAAGAGTAAAAAGTCTACATCTGGAGGGATGGCTGGTATCAGACACATGGCAGCCGAATATGCCTTCTAGTTCCTTCTCCTGCTGAATTTCAACTGCATGATTGATAATTTCTTTTCTAAAGAAGTTTCTTCCCTAACAAGGAAGGTGCCAAAATACATGGGATGGATTGACGAGGGGGGAAACAGTGGAAGGGGAAAGCTAAATTCCCTTTCCAAGTTCACCCACCCTAACAGTCCCTTTGGGAGTGGCTTTTCCTGTTGAACAAGCCACTAAACATTTAGTTGATCCAATGATAAAAAAATAACCTCACTCAATTAACCCCCTTTCCATAAATCTACCATCCTCAACATAATGCCCATAAAATGTTTTGAATTACAACCCATGTCAATACCAACCAATACTGTCAATGGTCTGTAATGACCGGAGCTGTGATCTAAACAGCTTCTGGATATTTTGTTGAGGAAGGCTGCCCCAACACATTCTTTTCCTCTCAACACAACACATACATAGCATGGACAAGCACACATGGATCATGACAATGTGACGAAGACTTGAAGCAAAAAGCAGTTTCCTGCAAGCCATTATTTTCTCTTATCCAACAAGAATATTTAAACATTGAAAATAAGTAGACAAATGATATATGCAGCAGTACACAAGGAAATAAAGCACTGAGAAAGCACCAATATGTGGGCTTCTATTATTACTGGGACTAAAAGATCGCACACCAAGAGGCCAGGAAAAAAGTCTGGAGTTCTTTCCAGCTTTGTACTAAATAGAAAGGTAACACTGAACTATCTGTGCACAGAGAATTTTGAAATACTGAAAACTACTTTGTTTTCTCCCTTCACAGTGGAAAGATTCTGAATTTCCACATTCATTTACAAGTATGAATCTGTTGCCAAAATGGGTCAGTGATTCTGAGGATAAGAAGCATTGTTGATATGAACAGAGAAATGATACAACAAAACTCAAGCAGTATGTGAGATGTGCTGCCCCTTCACCAACAGTCTACAAAACAGAATTCCAGCACAAGTGATGGAGTCATGTTAGGCGGGTAATCAGCAAAGGAAGCAGAAATGTGAACACTCACATAAACAAAGTACCAAAGAGCAATCACCAAGGTGATTAGTTACCATGATATATAGTGGGACTGGAAGAGGAGACCCAGCCCTGTTACATTCCCAATCTTGCGTCTATATCAGGATCTCTGTAAGTAGAGGAAGATAAGAGCAGGATCCGATCGCAGTACACCAAAGCAGAAAGGAAAAAACCAAAACATCAGAGTAAGAACAGAAATTGTATACAGCCATGCAAGGATTCCCACCCACCCACCCCAAATCAATCCATTATACTAATAGTGTTAGTTTCATTTAGGAAGCAGATCAAACATTGTTTTGGCTGCTCTCAGTAATTAAGGAGAACACACACTCACGTACACCCTCCCCATTGTCATTTAGTAACCAGCAGAAACATGGAACTGGTGTGAACTGAGAATGACTAATAGAGTCATGATCAATTTTTATATTGCTGAAAGACTATTATAGCAATAGAAAAATTAGGTGAAAAGTAATATTGTATCAAACTCTCAAAGTATCCTTGAACAGTTTCAGTGGACAGAAATTATTTACTAGTATTAGGATTTGGGATATTTGGGTGCAGATCAGTGTAAGCTGTCATTTAGCTGTTAACACAAAGGACACGTGCATAAAGGAAATAAGCTTTCCACACTACAGTCCAAGCTTACACAACTTCACTGCACACATTCAGTCTTACCACTGATCTCTATTGCAACTACTAAGATCACCAGCTGAAATAAAGGTAAAATACAAGAAGTTGCCAATTAAAACACCCATCAATAATTTGACAAGTTAAAGACTTTACTGATATAATTTATTGGATCTAAATGTAGCAGGAAAGAGTTGGGCTGTGAAATAGCTAACCCTCAAAGAAGGGACATTTTGTGTATGTGTGCACTGGCCATTCAGGCTTGTATATACTGTATGGATGTGAGCACACAGCTGTATTTCTGTTAGAGCTAAGTGATAATAATAATGTGCCATCAAGTGGACTTAAAAGATCCACCATCACTTCACAAAAGGACACATACACACCCAACATTTTTCATGACATTCAAAAAGCCCTGGATCAAAAACTATATGTGCTAACTAGATAACAATTTCCAATAAGAGCTCTTCAAAACAAAGCAAAATTAAGTTAGCCTGAGTGCAAGAACAAAAAGGGAATTCATGCAAATGGTGAAGCCAGTGAAGATAGCAGAGGACCCGTCTTCCCAAAGCTGTAGTTGGAAACCTCTGGCAAGCAGACTGTTGTAAAGAAGTTGGCAGCCATTCCCCAAACTCAAAAAGAAAGTAACACCAGATATCAAATGTGCCCGGTCTTTCTTCTCCTTACTTTTAGAAAAGAGTGAAAGAGAAAGACTGCCTTTCTAGACAGCTTTGTGTTATACTCTTCCCACCCAATATGTACAAAGATCTATTAGAACCTTTACAAATGGGAAAAGTATGTGCACAAAGAAATTATCATTTTTTGGTCTAGAGAAGTTAACTTCTCAGCAGTTTCAGTCAATTTAGTAGTATAAGGAAATAAAAAATTAACAATTCCTCTTCCAGGTTCATTTATTCTGGCCTTTTAAAAAATCTAAACAATAAATTAGGGGGAATCTTACCCAGAGTAATGCTTTTTAGAATTCTTCTTTCTATACACAGCACACACAGTAAGAGCAATGAGCAAAATGAAACCCAAAACTCCACCAATGCTTCCTGCCACAAGGGCAGTGGGAAATACACGCAAGTTACCTGTAGAGAGAGATAAAAAACACACATTTTTGTATCATTTAGTTCATTTTTTTCAAATGATCAGAACATTTTTCTTCAACTTTAAATGCATAAATTAAGGATACACCAGCATTAACTGTATGTTCATTGCAGTCTTTACATATCAAAACCAAAGTAACACCAATTAGCCTGTTCTGCAGATATATATTCCTCTTTTATTATTAAGTTTCAGTGCCATTTTTCAACATACAAAAGTAGAATTAACCTGTTAGCAACCCATGAGAAAATTATGAAAAGTAGATGGACGTGCCTACAGCTACCCACTGGATACCACTTCTTGCGTAAACATTCTGTTCTCTGTATTTACATTACAGTATAAAATACAAAAGCCTCTTGTAAAGCATGAAGGACACGAACACACACAACACAAGGCATGCCCTTCAAAATATTCAGAACATTAATTATGAAACAACTGAGCCCATGTTCAGTATTTTTGTGAAGCACATGCCATGTTTTGCATGCACAGTTATACTATTTGACAGCTGGCTCAACATCAGAGAAACAATTTATCAGATAGCAGGATGTTACATAGGGAATAGAGATTACATTAAATTATGGGCGTCTCTATCAAAAATATATAAATATATGCACATATATAAGCATGTGGTAGGTAAGCTCACAAAACAAGAGACTGATAAAAACAGGACAGACTAATGCCTGGGGCAGCATATGAGCATGTGTACGTGTGTGTACACACACACACACACACACACACACACACACACACACACACACACACACACACACACACACACACACACACACACGGGGGAGAGAGAGAGAGACAGAGAGAAATAATACCTATTAAGTCCTACTCCAAAAATAAGCCCTAGTTAAGTGAAATCCCACCCTCCACCATTGTGCAGCAACCAGAAGATGACATGACTGCATTTGAGTAACCGTAGATGGTTGTACATGACAAAAACAAAACATTCCCTGAAAAAAAGCCTTAATGCGTTTTTGGAGCAAAAATGAATATAAGACCCTGTCTATTTTCGGGAAAACAGGGTAGTGGTGACTATTATTCCTTATTGCAGGTGATGAAGGTGTACTGTACTACTGTATTGTTTAATGAAGTAATCTACACATTTATTGTGCAACCACAAAACTTTGAATTTTAATAAATTTTTCAATTAGTTCTGTTGTCCACAGATAATAATACCAAAGACTCAATGAAACAGTTATATTTTTCTTTGAATATTTTTGTTATGACTCGGCTGGCTGCTACCATCACAAATGTCAATATTTCTTCACAAGGCAAGCTTGCATTTTAATCAAATACAAACAGCAGTGCTATTGTACAATTATTGTACAAACATGTTGATTTATGATTAGTACATTCCTGAAATAATTTAGTTTCACAGTGTGTTGACAACACTACAGTTTCAACAGAGTATGTGTGTGTTATTAACTCCCCTCTAATATTTTGGTAAGGTTGTGCCATACATATGGCTTACTGTTGCTTATAAAAATACCAATAGTTAACTTATTTATGGCATTCTTTTTCATTCTGTCTGAAAAGAATTGAAATTATTTTTAAGTCCCTAAAAAGTGCCAGGTTTTTTACTTCTGGTTTCATTTAGGTATTTTTCCTATCCCTTTTAACTTTGTTGTGCCTATAAATTCTGATATTAAAAGCTTCTATATTAAAGTGACTACAAATTTTTATATTGGCTGTAATTGGCTTAAATATCTCTTCAAACTGCATTACTTCCTGATTTCTGCTAGAACGAAGAATCTGGTGGACAATACTGAGTTTTTGTAGATGGATTTTAATCTGAGCACCTGTTTTGTGGCAGACCCCTAAATAGTTTCAGTTTTTATACTTATTATTTTTCCAGGGCAGTAGAATAACACATATTACAAAAGATGAATTGGAAGTACAAGAAGAACAAGTCAATATACAATTTTTCATAAATTTTTATGGTGAGACATAATAATGGGGTTTCCATCTTTTTTAAAATATCTGGTTTACAAATTACAAAACACTGAATGTATATTTTAGCATCCTGTTCCATGGTTTGTTAACTTTTTCCCAGGTGTTGTGTATAACGATGATTATTTGTAGGAATGGTTCATAATGTAGAGCAACATTCTAGATTTTTACATCTCCACCAACTGGGGTACACATTTTTTGTTTAATCTTGTCATTTACTGTCATGAATAAAAAAAATTATGATCTGTTGCTAGTTTCTTAAGGTCTTGTCTGGGATATAAATAAGCAGATCATAGAAGAAATATAACAACTTTGGCAAAAATGTTTGTTTTTATGGCAACTACTTCTCTCAGCAAGGACAATTAAAGTTTGCCCATTTAATCTTTAAATGCCAACATTTATTGTTTCTTAGTTGCATTTATTTCCCCTTTGGGGAACACCTAAAGATCTCCCGTCTCTTCTATTACAAAGTATTCTAAAGAATTTGGAAGTTTGTTTCCTCTTTTGAGCCATCTTAGTCCTAACAACAAAAATATGAAGTAACTAGAATTAAACAAAGTGCAAATCCCTCAGAGTGGCAAGACTTTCAGGACAAACTACACTTCCATAATACAGGTCAGAATCCAGATCATTACTACCCAATGTAAAGTTACACAGGCATAACTTTACTTGGCACTACACCCAGGCAACAGAGATTTTGCAATTCAATTGCACAATTGGTTAAATGCTTCCCACTGCAACTAACAGTGCAACGTGCTGGCAAAAGTGCTTCTGGATAGCACTTTCTGCCATGGTGCTATTGTAGCTACTGCAGCCTTAATGTTGAGTTCTGCCCTCATAGCTACTCAACAGGATTTCAGCCCCTTTGTTTTATTTTGTCACCCAAACCTGAAAAATACTTCTGAAGAACTGAAAAAGTTTCGCAATATGGTGGGATTATTGTTGCTTTTAGTAGTTTTTGTGTACAGGCTAGTGAGGAATATGGAACAGAACACTTATCTATAGGCTAGAAAGAGTAAATAAAGATTTGTGATAAATTGCTAGTTGAGTACATTGATTTTATTTGCATAGCAACAAATATAATGGGTATATATGTTCATTATTTTTGTGACAAGAACTATTTGTACTTACTCTTAATTTAAAATAATTTTCTGCTATACTCCTTATTTGTAATATTAAATTATGGATTTAAAACCCACGGCGATAAAACTAATAGTAAAGAATAAGTAGGGAAGTGGAGGTTTCTCAGAAGTCAAAGGGAGGTGCAAGATGTTAAAAAATTTGACAACCAGTGATATACAGTGGGGTCTTGACTTGAGAACTTAATCTGTATTGGAAGGCGGTTCTCAAGTCAAAAAGTCTGTAAGTCAAGTCTCCATTGACCTACAGTGCATTGAAAACCAATTAATCCCGTAACAGGCCGTTTTTGTTCCATTTTGGTTTTTTTCTGGTCTGTAAGTCAAATCTCAGTCTGCAAGTCAAATCTAAATTTTGCGGCCAGAGAAGTCTGTAACTCAAAAAGTCTGTAAGTCAAGCCATCTGTAAGTCAAGGGTCCACTGTAACGACATTCATACTCTTCAACCTCATTTCATGCTACATGTAATGATTCTTTACATTCTACAGTATTTATAAACAGCTGCTAAAACATCTGCAAACAAACTAATTTTGTGTTATCTGCTATTAATTTTAGTATCTATATTCTTCCAGAAGCCTGTGACGATCACCCACATCACTCATACCATTCATATTCATGAATTGATTTGAATGAACCTATGAGAGGACTGGAGAGGTGGAGTCAGCAGCTACATGAGGCTTGGCGGGAGAAGGAGGAGTCAGATAGGGCTGGTTAGTCAGAGAGAGAGAGGGAACAGATACTGAGAGAGATAGAGCTGGTTAGGAAAATAGGTAGAGGTAAAGACAAGCAGGGGCCACAAGGGCAAACACCACAAAGCCTTACACCAGTAATTCATTGAAAAAGACAATAAAAGGAGAGATCACAGACATCCCAGTTTTGTATCATAACCAATGCTAATTAGGTTTGAATCTGTACTATTTGCACTGAAGCATTAAATAACATTGAGTGCCCGCCTGTCTTGGAAGAGTTGGACAGCGAACCATCTTTAATAGAAATAAAAGCAGCCTTGGAATCCCTCTTCTCCGGCAAGACGCCTGGAATGGATAACATCCCTGTTGAAGTGCTGAAGTGCTGTAAAGAGATCATTACCACCTAACTGTATGAAGTGTTTCATATTTGCTGGAGGGAAGGGGGATTACCACAGGACATAAAGGATGCAAACATCGCCACATTGCATAAGAACAAAGGAAACAGGGGTGACTGCAATAATTACCGTGACATCTCTCTTCTCAGCATTGTGGGGAAGCGGCTTGCCCGTGTTGCACTGAAGAGACTCCAGGTGCTTGCAGACAGAGTCTATCCAGAATCACAGTGTGGATTTCGAGCTAATAGATCCACCACTGACATGGTATTCTCCCTCAGACAGTTGCAGGAAAAATGTAGAGAACAACAACAGCCACTCTTTGTGGCCTTCATAGATCTCACAAAGGCCTTTGATTTGGTTAGCAGGGATGGCCTTTTTAAAATCCTTCCCAAGATTGGATGTCCACCTTGACTCCTTAACATCATCAGGTCCTTTCATGAGGGAATGAAGACCACTGAACTTTTTGATGGCTCAACATCAGATCCCTTTGACATCCAAAGCGGAGTGAAACAGGGCTGTGTCCTCGCGCCAACCCTGTTTGGGATCTTTTTTGGTGTCATGCTGAAGCACACCTTTGGAACTGCAACAGAAGGTGTCTATTTCCAGACTAGATCAGATGGAAAGCTCTTTAATCTCTCTAGATTGAGAGCAAAGACCAAAGTCCAACTGAAATGTATGTGGGGCTTCCTCTTCATTGATGATACAGCCATTGTTGCCCACTATGCTGAAGACCTCCAACAACTCATTTTAGCAAGCCCTGCCAAGACTTTGGACTAACAATCAGCCTGAAGAAAACACAAGTCATGGGCCAGGGTGTGGACTCACCTCCCTCTATTACCATCTCCACACAAGAATTTGAGGTTGTTCATGAATGTGTGTACCTTGGCTCAGTGATCTGACACTCTCTCCCTAGATATTGAAGCGGATAAACGCATTGGCAAAGCAGCTACCATGTTCTCTAGACCAGTGGTCGGGGAATAGGGGTAAATTACCAAACTGGGTAAAAGTTAAGATCCTGGGGGTAATTAACAGAATGCTACTCCCTCCCTCCCACCCCCTCCCCTTGCAGTTAAACCTCAAATTGTAAGCCACCTCTCCCTGTTACTTTCTTGGTTGCAGCAGGGCACTTCTAAATCCTGTTCTTTCAGAGAGATCGGAGATAAGCCTGCTTGATTGATTACAGCTGTGGATTAGCCCGGGCAATCAATCAATCCAGGGCTTCTGAATAACTGATTCCTCCGTAAATGACTGCAAGCAAGCAGGAGGTGGGAAAGGATGTTAACAAGGGAAGGAGGGAAGGAAGGTGCAAGAGACAGACGGCTTCATCAAGCTTATTTAAATGTATGGAGAAAATGTATGAAGAAAAGGGAGGGTGGGTGGGTGGATGTGTATGTGTGTGAGAGGGAGAGGAAGTGAGAGAGACTGACTCAAAACTATGAAAAAGAAGAGGCAAGCAAAAGAGAAAGCTTAAATTAAGGTGGGGGGAAGGGTGGCTTTTTAAGGTGCTGTCTAGGTTTATCATTGCTTTCCTTCCAAGAAGCAGGCGTCTTTGAATTTCGTGGCCCTTTGCAATGATCATGGAGCCCAAGAAAGTAAAATCTGTCACTGCCTCCCTATCTTCCCCTTTTATTGCCAGGTGATGGGACCAGTGGCCATGATCTTAGTTGTTTTGACGTTGAGTTCCAGACCATTTTTTGTGCAGTCCTCTTTCATCCTCATTAGGAGGTTCCTTAAGTTTTCCTCACTTTCTGCCATGCTTTTGCATAGTCAATGAAGCAGAAGTAAATGTTTTTATGGAACTCTCTGGCTTTTTCCATAATCCAGCACATGTTAACAATTTGGTCTCTAGTTCTTCTGCCCCTTCAAAATCAAGCTTCTACTTCTGGGAGTTCTTGGTCCACATACTGCTGAAGCCTACCTTGTAGGATTTTGAGCATAACCTTGCTAGCGTGTGAAATTAGTGCAATTGTACATTAGTTGGAGCATTCTTTGGCACTTCCCTTGTTTGGGATTGGGATGTAGACTGATCTTTTCCAATCCTCTGGCCACTGCTGAGTTTTCCATTGATGATGATAAAAAAGCACACTGGTCCTTTGATATTGGGCTATGGCACCAGGGTGTGTGACATGACCTTTAGCCTGGTTTGTTCCTTTTTGCACACCACACACAGAATGATTAAAGTGGTAGGGAAAGCCCCCCCCCAATTCTGCGTTGGCTGTCTCTAGCAAGCATGTCATTGCTAGCACCACTCTGGCAGCCACTGATGATGATTAAATCCTCTGTGAGCTAGCAAAAATTTAATGCAACTTGCTAGGCACATTGGACACCTTACTACTGCTTATGCCACACCATGGCTGAAGTGTAATGTGCTCCAGCAAAAATAGTGCACATCTTTATTAAATTTGGTGCATCCTGCTAGTTCGGTACACAGCCCGTGTAGATTCAATAATATTTTTAATTCAAATATTGTATGATTTCCTTCCTTTTGAATCAAGGGGATAATGCCAGTGTATATAAATGGGGGGGGGGAGAGAAGGTAAAAAAGTTCCCTGACCCCTGCTCTAGACTCACAAAGAGAGTATGGCTCAATAAGAAGCTGATAGCATACACCAAGATCCAGGTCTATAGAGCCTGTGTCCTGAGCACACTCTTGTGTTGCAGTGAGTCCTGGACCCTTTGTGTACAGCAGTAGAGAAAGCTGGACATTTTCCATATGCGTTGTTTCTGACGCATTTTTGGTAATACCTGGCAGGACAAAGTTCCAAATAGAGTAGTCCTAGATCGAGCTGGAATTTTTAACATGTATACATTACTGAAACAGCGAGGTCTTCGGGCATGTTGTGAGAATGGCTAATGGTCTGATTCCAAAAGAACTCCTGTATGGAGAATTAGTGCAGGGAAATCGCCCCAGAGGGAGATCACAGCTGCGATACAAGAATATCTGCAAGCGGGATCTGAAGGCCTTGGGAATGGACCTCAACAGATGGGAAACCCTGACATCTGAGTGTTCAGCCTGGAGGCAGGTGGTGCATCATGGCCTCTCCCAATTTGAAGAGACACTTGTACAGCAGGCCGAGGCAAACAGGCAGTCACAAAAACAACAAAATCAGGGAGCTGGACGGGGTACAGATTATATTTGTCTTCAGTGTGGAAGGGACTGTCACTCTCGAATTGGCCTTCTCAGCCACACTAGATGCTGTTCCAAGTCCTCCATACAGGGCATGTTACCATAGTCTCTTGAGACTGAAGGATTCCTAATCTAATCTAATCTAATCTGAAAAATTATTTTGTTATTTCTGGCAAATAACTTTAACAGACTGACACAATCAAGAATAGAGATGGAATATCCGTATTTGTCTCCCAGGGGAGATGAATACTAGTACCACCACCACAGGTAGCTGGGTTGGACACGCCCCCCCAAACCAGTCTGTCCACTTACTGCTTGCAGTGCTGCGCACAGCCCGTCATCATTCACACCACACCTCCATGCGCTGCAGACCACTCAGAAGCTGAGCACTAAGCCTCATCATCCCACCTTCTCAACAGATTGGTCAGCAGTGCAGGGAGGCCCTGGCTGAGCTACTTTCACGATTAGTGTGGTGCAAACAACAATAGGCCACACAAATACGAATACCCCATCTCTAATTGGGAAACATGCAAATTACAATTTTTTAAAAAATCCCAATTCACCACTGCCACCTAGAGATTCCTTGGGTATCAGAGTTTTGATTAATCCATCAATAATTTGTAAAAAGTTATTTCCAAAATTGTTTTTTTAAATAATTTTTTTTTAAAAATCCATTCTCATTTCTCAAATGCCTAGAAAATAACAACAATAACATTAGCTGTTTTGGTATTGTGTTTTGTGGCAACATCAATTATGTTTAGATGTTGTCTGATTGATCAACATTTATTCAAATGTTTTGGAGCCTATCTTCATCAGTGTAATCAGGGGCCAGTGTAAGGCTTCTGGTAAGGATTGCAGTGAAGATTTCTGTATCTTGAATAATTAACTCTATTGGTCTATATAAACCCACACTTCTGTATTTTGTCTACATTTTTGAAGTTGGGGTATCTTCAGGATTGTGAAACATCTTTATATTACAGAATTTTGTGAACTAGTTACCCAATGGGGAAGTGTATAGGGTATAAGTTTCTTACAAAAAACTCCACCATGTCATTTTGACCCAGAGATTCATTGAGTTTAAGGTGGACAATTACATTCAGGATATCTCTTCTTCTAAATACTGCAGTAATTCCATATTATTTTCTTTTCTTACTTTCTCATTTCACTGATAAGTAACTATAGAGGAATACTTTCTTTGTGTACAAGACTGACATCAAGTGATGGGCCCTGATAATTTCATGCAGAAGCCTTCCTCAAAGCCAGCATCAACATCATAGTTTCCAAGTGTAACTCTTCTGGCTAAACTTGATTGTGAAAACCAGACCAATGTTTTTAACTGTGAATGTCTTTTAACATTTGTTCCCATTGCTCTTTAAGGAGATGTTGTTATTTCCAGGACAAAATAATTTGAATAAACATAGCAAACTTTATGCAAAAACAACAGAAATAGAACTCTTAAATGTAGTTGAGAAATTCTGGTGAAATAATTCATCACATAATAAAAGCATTCACTCAACCATTCATAGCAGCATGTTCTTACCAGGGCCTACTATACCTTTCTCCACAACTCTGACTTTGATTTCTCCCCGAGTCCCTTCTATGTCTGGAGGATTCTTAACATCACAGATATAAGTTCCATTGTCCTGAAACTGCATGTTTGCTATACTTATAGATGCATCTTTCTTGTTAAGATCTCCAGCCCAGCTGCTTCTGTCCTTAAATTGTGTACTCTTTCCAGGATATGCTTTCCCATTGGAATAATAGAAGAACTGTTATAAAAAAAATACAAAATATTATAATACATTAAAAAGTTATTTATCTCCTACTACATTTATCACATCTGCTGAATTTCTTCAATACACCACATATTAAATTGAAATACTGGTGCTTTATCACAGTGGTTCTTAACCTTTTTGAAAGAAACGCCCCTTAAGCCATTGAGGAAGTTATCATCGCCCCCCTCCCCACGGTGATGATATCTTATTTATTTATTTATTTATTTAAGACACTTAAATCCAATGACCCCTGAAAACAAAATTAAATTCCAAGAAAATGAAATGCCCCCCAAAAAGTAACATTTAATTATTTAGTTGCAAGTGAATTTTAAGATGCAAAAAGAAATATAAAAAGGGCTTAAAAAGAAACGCAGGAACTAAAAATTTCAAGACAAAAAGTCTGAAACTAAATTAAAATTGGAGGAAAATATATATTCATGCACACTGTAAAAAGGCTGCAGCCATCTTCACAGGTTTGGCTTGCTCCAGCATCCCCTACCGCCCCCCTTCTGCTCCAGCACCCCCACACCGCCCCTTTTCGTTCTACTGCCCCCCTGAAAAATGAAATCGCCCCCTGGGGGGCATTATCGCCCACGTTAAGAACCACTGCTTTATCAGATGATGCTCAAGGATACCAATCTTCATTAGAAACAGAAAGAACAGATTTCTAGCCCCTTGAAAAGAACAAGAAGCACTGAGAACCAAGTAACACAAAAGTGAGATCTTGAAGGATCTGTGAGCAGCCAGGGTGAGATGTAACACTCCCCCACTGAGTCCAGTTTGCTGTTGCTTTTAGTTTTTTCTTTAGGATCTATAGCCATCACCACCTTCTTCTTTTGTCTGAAGAAATGGATTGACCTCAAACACCAATCAAATTCGTTAGTCTTTCAAAGACCAAAATATTTTGCTCTCCCCACTCCATTTTTCTTCCACATGCTGAAACACAGTAACACAGCTGCTCTTCGAAATCTACTACCATTGCAAACATTTTGTTCTCATTTTGCCCTCAGCTTCAAACAAGCCTTCTCCCAAGCAATACTTTTGCCAGCAAACCGTTTTGTAGCATAAAAAGAAGGACTATCTATGAGAATAAACAGAACATGATCAATAGTGAGATATTATACCAAGACAGCAATCCAAACATATACTTTTATCTGCAGTGAAAATGAGCAGAAAAGACAGGGGGAAAATACTAGGAAATATATAACCTCCTAAGGTACAGTGGGGTCTCGACTTACGAACGGTTCTACATATGAACTTTCCGACTTACGAACCCGCCCAATAGGAAATTACATACTCAACATAAGAACTTCCCTCGAGTTGCGAACAGGAAAAAAAGTGCCCCCTCCCTCCCCTTAGAGGCTTCTGGAGGGGGAAAAAAGGTCAGAAACTTAAAAGTAAATAAAAGAAAGTCACTTACCAGGCCTTAGTAGCCCCTGAACTGCAGGAAAAAGAGCAGCAAACAGATAAAAGCCGACACCCAGAAGGGAGCCTGTCAGCCATTTTGTGCTTTTCTCTGCTCCTGCCCCCTCCTCTCCCCGCCTAACAGCTGATCGACTGGCTCTGAAGAGGCTTGGGGAGGCTTGCTCAGCACCTAAAAAGCCTGCCTGTGTGTCTTTGTGCTGAAAAAATCAGCACAACATGCTTTAAAGCTGCTTTAGAATTGGCTTCGTTGAAAAAAAGATTTCAAAAGTGCTTTTAAAACTGTTCCCTGCCTCCCCCCTCCTTTCCTGAACTTTTCTTGACCTAAGGAAAAAAAGAAAATATCCCCCTCTAGTGGCAGAAGGCAGAATAGCAGCTTCCCATTAGTTTCTATGGACGGAAAAGAGCAGATACAGATTAAATGGTTTTTAATGCATTCCTATGGGAAATGCAGATTCAACCTACGAACTTTTCAACCTACGAACCGCCTTCCAATACGGATTACGTTCGTAAGTCGAGACCCCACTGTACAAGCTTTTCTAGAAATACAGTGGTGCCTCGCACAGCGAGGTTAATCTGTTCCGGATTAACCCTCGCTGTGTGAAACATCGCTGTACAGAAGTAAAAAAGCCATTGAAACCCATTAAACGTAGTTTAATGCGTTCCAATCGGCACGTTTACTTACCGTACAGCGATGCCGGCAGCCATTTTTGCGCCCTCCCCTCACAGAACGAGGGCGCGAAAATGGCTGCGATCAGCTATCCAGCGGGTCCAAAATGGTCGCCGGAACAGCCGAAAGGGGCCAGGGCGCAGCGTTTTTGCGCCCTTGGTAAGCAAGGGGAGGGCGCGAAAACGCTGCCGGAAGCCCCGAAATGGCTGCGCGCAGCGTTTTTGCGCTCTCCCCTTGCTTACCAAGGGCGCGAAAACGCTGCGCCCCGGCCCCTTTCGGCTGTTCCAGTGGCCATTTTGAAGCCGCGGAACAGCTGATTGTCGGGTCGCAAAGCAAAGGTCGGTAAGCGAGGAGCTAACCAACCTTTGCTCTGCGATTTCCCGCCTATACGGGCACTGTTTTGCGATCGCATTTGCAATCGCAAAAACGGCCCCGTAGAGCGAATTCATCGCTCTACGAGGCGTCCGTTCTGCGAGGCACCACTGTACAAGTTTCTTCACAACCTCTTACCGAAACAGATGTAGTCGATCCCTCTGCTTGAAAGCTCCAGGTGACGGAAGCTGCACTGCTGATCACTTCTGATGATGCAAAAGTACATGGAAGCTTTGCCTCTGTCCCATTCTCCACAGAGAGTTCTCCTGGCGTGTAGATGTCCACAGCTGAAACCTGGACTATGAAGAACACCACAAAAATCAGAATACTAGGCTCTTTATAGTAAATTCAGAATGAAATGCTGGTATATTAAAGATAGGCAAGATACACGCTACAAGTTTAACAACCCAAAAGAAACAATCTGTCAAATGGGGTCAAAGAGGTGTGGAAAAATTATGCACATAGCTTATCTACTCACAATATGTTTGTCATTTCCATCTTCTCTGAAAACTGGGACACTCTGTAAGCTTGATCACACATGTCTAAATAATTTGATCATTATATATTTACCAAAAAGTTGTGTTGACCAATAGGAACCAGCAATGGCACCCATAAGTAACAATGCTAGCAAATACTACAAAGTTAAATGCCTTCTAATGATTGAGGAATGGTTACAGAGCACTCAATAATCAATTAAAGAGCTGCCATTAGTAGAAATGAAGCCAACCTGATCCTTACATCAGTAATTAAATAAATGTTGAGAAAGGAGATTGAAGAATGGGGTTCACTCCCACCCAAGATAAACAAAAGCTTTGGATTTTACTAAAACTGCAAAACTATGTTCCCTCTTTAAATAGTATCACAATTCCCAATAAGGTGGCCTCAGCATAGATGTTGAAGTTGTCCAGCGGGACAAACTAAGAGGACTCCAACACCAGCACTGAAACCACTATAGGTAAAGAGGCTGCCATGTAGCAGGATGACAATACACTAAGATAATCCCTATTCTGTCTCAAGCACCCACTTTCAAGTGCACATACTCAAACCCAATAGACGGCAGAACACGGCACCTGGTGAGCGGGACAGAATCTCAACACATTACTGCAACTCTGTTCTACGCCCACTCCAGGTCTTGCTTGGTGCTGTATAGAGAACCAACACAGGCAAAACTAAAAGAGACTGACACACCCACACTCCAGCTTAATCAGGCCTGGTTTCTAAAACACAAGCCAAGCCAGTGTATTCATCCATGATCAGATTCTGAATGATTGTGATCTCACCCTTCACCAATACAGTGGGGTCTTGACTTGAGAACTTAATCCGTATTGGAAGGCGGTTCTCAAGTCAAAAAGTTCTCAGGTCAAATCTGCATTTCCCATAGGAATGCATTGAAAACCATTTGATCCGTATCTGCTATTTTCCATCCATAGAAACTAATGGGAAGTTGCTATTCTGCCTTCGACCACTAGAGGGGGATATTTTGTTTCTTTTTTTCTTAGGTCAAGAAAGGTTCAGGGAAGGCAGGGAAAATACAGTCCAGGCAGTACCAGGCAGTCTGAAGACTCCCAATCCACTCTCTAAACGCTGGGAGGCGTTAAGAAGCAGACAGGCACCCTTTTCACTGGCCAACAGTTAACTGAAAGTTCAAATTTTGCACTTTCCCTGCCTCCCACGTGGGTTTTTTTTCAGTTCTTAACTCAAATCTAAGTATGTAAGTCAAGTCAATATTTTCCTATGAGAGTGGTTCTTAAGTCAAAATGTTCTTAACTCAAGCCGTTCTTAAGTCAAGACCCCACTGTATAGCATTTAACAGCACCTACCTACATCTTCAATCCAGGAATCTGCCACCTAGGTTATCTGAACTAGAAGGCAATTTCAAGAAAATCATCAGCCTACTCCTCACCTCTGCCCCATAAAAACAAAGTTGTTCTCCTATTAAATATCTCATCTCCTTTCTGTAGTCACAATGACTACTCTCTGTCCTCTTGACAACCCTCCCTCTTTTGGAAGCATATCCCCCTGCCTGCAAACAATGACCTCCACAACAGTAACAAACATAGGCAAATGGGAAAATAAGCTTGGGTTCCTCCCTATTCCCCTTTCTTCAGTAGCGTATCTAGCCCTCACCTTGATGTTTCTCTAAATCGAAATCCCAAAACAGGTACATGCACCTACATGGACAAGTTCAGTACCTTTGGCAGCAAACCCAGCAGCAGCAGCCCCACTCTACAAGACCTCCGTCCTTATACCCTTCTCCCACACACAAATGTTACAGGCCAAGGGTGGGGAATAGGGAACCTAGAACTACACAGAAGAAGACTCCCAGCACAGGGAAGGACGACCCAATTCTTCATCTACAGGCCACATTTCACCAGGGGAAGTAAAGGCAGCAGGTATGCAAACAACTACAGATCCTTCAAAAACACTCTTCTCTTCACTGGTAGATGCTATACAGTCATCTCCACCTCAGGGCAGAATGCTGACTTTGCTTTGCCCTCACATTCAGGGTTTGCAGATCAATGGTGGGGAAGAGGGAGCCTGGAGCTACATATACAATGGCTGACAGCATAGGGAAGGAGGCAGAATCCAGACAAGAAAAGAACCACACATGCACTAATACACACTAGTTTTAAAGAGCAAATTTAAAGACAGTATGTTTGGTTCCATCCAAATGATCTGAAGCAATCCTGAAAACAGAGACCTGTCCAATTTGGACATGAGCTAAAAGACAACTGCAAAACAACACCGCTCCTCCAAAAACATATGTCAACAAGCAGACAATTTTCAGCATTCTCACTGCATGCCATGTAATTCATCATAACTGGAAAAGAGGACATACAGATGGATGGTGGACATAGATCCCAAATGAAGAATTCATATTCTGAATTTAATCTTTATTAATCTCACTACCTTTAACTGAGTGTACTAAAGTGGAACCAAAAAAAACCTCTTTTCCCCCACCACTACTAATCCAAATAAGGATGGAATTAACCAACTGGTCAGAGCTATAATAAGTCTTGAGGACAAAATACAGTTGTGTTCAAAATTATTCAACCCCCACTGAAATTGAATGTTTTGGCCATTTTGACATTGATTTTGATCATTCAGTCATCTTGCTTACATTTACATGAAAGAAGCACTTGTAGGTCAGAGAAATATAACCTTAAGTTTATAATGAAATAACCACAAATGTCTTTTCTGTGCTCACATCATTATTAGTTTTTATTCAACCCCCAAGTGACATTCAATCTTAGTACTTAGTACAACATCCTTTTATAGTTATAACAGCTTTTAAACGTGAAGCATAGCTTGACACAAGTGTCTTGCAGTGATCTACGGGTATCTTCGCCCATTCTTCATGGGCAAAAGCCTCCAGTTCAGTCAAATTCTTAGGCTTGCGCACTGCAACTGCTTTCTTTAAGTCCCACCAGAGGTTCTCAATCGGATTTAAGTCTGATGACTGCGATGGCCACTCCAAAATGTTCCAGCCTTTCCTCTGCAACCATGCTCTAGTGGACTTGGAGGTATGCTTGGGATCATTGTCCTGTTGAAAGGTCCAATGTCTCCCAAGCCTCAGGTGTGTGACGGACTGCATCACATTTTCATCCAATATCTCCTGGTACTGAAGAGAATTCATGGTACCTTGTACACGCTGAAGCTTCCCTGTACCTGCAGAAGCAAAACAGCCCCAAAGCATTATTGACCCTCCGCCATGCTTCACAGTAGGCAAGGTGTTCTTTTCGTCATATGCCTTGTTCTTCCTCCTCCAAATATAGCGTTGATCCATGGGCCCAAACAGGTCTAATTTTGTTTCATCAGTCCACAGAACACTATCCCACAACTTTTGTGGTTTGCCCACATGACTTTTGGCATACTGCAGTCGACTCTTCTTATTCTTGGGAGACAGCAAGGGGGTGCGCCTGGGGGTTCTGGCATGGAGACCTTCATTACGCAGTGTGCGCCTTATTGTCTGAGCTGAAACTTCTATACCCACATCTGACAAATCTTTTTTCAGTTCCTCAGCAGTCACACGGGGACTTTTCACCACTCTACGCTTTAGGTAGCGCACAGCAGTCGAAGTCAGCATCTTCTTTCTTCCACGACCAGGTAGCATTTCAACAGTGCCCTTTGCCTTGAATTTGCGAATGATGCTTCCTATGGTGTCTCTTGGTATGTTTAACTTCTTTGCAATCTTCTTATAGCCATTGCCCTTCCTGTGAAGACAAATCACCTCTTCTCTTGTCTTCCTGGACCATTCTCTTGACTTCACCATGTTTGTAACCACACCAGTAAATGTCTAGAAGGAGCTGAGTATCACAGTCATTTTAAAGCTGCCTAATTGGTGCTTATTATGCTTGATTGGTGCTCGGTGACATCCACAGGTGTTTTCAATACCTGATCAAAAACACCTGAATGAACCTCGCTTCTTCAGAGTGGTAGTCTTTAAGGGGTTGAATAATTGTGGCAATGAAGAAACCACAAAAGAAACATTTACTACTGTATTACATAAACAATTGATGTTATTTTAGTTGCATTTGGTTCTTTAAAACGTCCTTGTAGGATTTCATTCTGAATACAATTCCAAATGTACACTATAGTCCCTAAACCCCTTTACAGCATTGGGGGTTGAATAATTTTGAACACAACTGTACACACCCCTCAAATGCACATTCTATCAAGACTATATCCACACAGGTCTACCCTCCACAATACTTCAGAAATATTTTAGACAAATAGGTCAACTCTTCAAGAAATTCCTAAGGGAACCAGAGGCATGGTGATAATACCTATTCTAAATAGCCATATCATTATTTGAGCCTCCCAGATTTGCACATTTACAATAAGATATACATGATAGCACAAGTGAAGTACTGGTAGTCGGAAACAGAACATGAAACCTCAGATTAGGTTATAACAGGAGAAGCCTCCGGTGGAACTTCAAGCCACTATGCTTCCTCATGTTTCAAGAAAAACAGTGGCTGAAATTGAATGATGAGAAATAATGGATACATGGAATAGGCAATGAACACCAGTGGCAAGCTACTAAAACACAGAATGCTGCCTTACACAGAATCAGTCAATTAGCCTATAAGTTTAGCAGTAACTACATTAAATTCCAGAGGTTGTCTGTAGCTTCAGATAAAATTTACGTTCAATATCACTACTTCAATGGTATTTAAATCTAATTTAAAACAGGCCAATACTATGGCTCCTTAAGACTCTCTGTAACAATCCAAGCACAATGCTTCTTTGGTACCTCTGCAGATCTGGAGCTGAAGAACCACTGCTCTGTCAAACTAGACACAGAAGAAAGTAGTAGTAGTAAGTTAGATTTCAGAATTTTTGATGCAAAAACCAGCCTCATTATGTGAATGTTTCTTGCCTAGCATTTTTCTATACTACTGATCGGGTGCAGGATCCCTTGCATAAGCATTTCAAAATCTTCACTTGCAAGAAGCAAGGAAAACCCTGAATTAGGCATGTGAAGAATTCTTAGAAAACAGTCAATTAACTCCCCCCACAATCAATATGATTTTGTCTCTTTTTACTGAAGCAAATAAAAATCTACTGTATTTTTTGCACCATAAGACTCACTTTTTTCCCACAAAACAGGGGTGTGGAAAGTCTGTGCGTCTTATGGAGCTAAGAAAACAGATTATATTTTCCTGTTTTCTTCTCCTAAAAAATTGGTGCGTCTTATGGAAAGGTGCGTCTTATGGAGCGAAAAATACGGTATTTTATGCATTTAGCTGAAGATCTAGAAATACTACAAAACTATAAGAGGAGTCACAATCTCTTCATAAAAAACTGGAAAAATAGAATGTAAAACCTGGTGGTCCTAATGGAAAAGTCAACCAGCGGGTTTCTTAAACTCATTATTTAAGACAGGGGTCCTCAACCCCCAGTCTGCAGCCCAGTGCCAGTCCATGGCAGGACTGGGCCGCAGAGACAGATCTCCCACCACCACCCCACATTCCCCCCACACCCCACACACACGCACGGCCCACTCACCCACACGGGTGCCCCGTGCACCCACAAGAGTGCCCCGCCCATCCACACATTCACGAGTGTGCCTCGCCCATCCGCAAGCATGAGGGTGCCATGCCTCCACACACACCCTGCCCTCCCCAACTGGTCCGTGGTTCAGAAAAGGTTGGGGACCACTGGTTTAAGACATACACAAGACAATCACTTCTTGAATATCTCCTATTTCTTCAAAGCCCTTACAGCATCACTGTAAGTCAGATGCTACTTGACAAAATATAACACCAAATGTGTCCATGTATATCAGGATGAGGAACATTTTTAAAGCTGAAGGCCACATTCTCTTGGCCCAAGTTTCCTTACAAGCAGCAGGTATGTGTGGCATCTCCTGTCATCCCTTTCCTTCTTCAAGATCCATTCAAACATCTTTCTCCTTTTCATGCTTTCCCTCCACCCACATTCTCCTCTATTCCACTATTTATAGATGTAAGGGCAAATGATACCTTTATTAGACCACTAAATACTGTACAAATTGCCAGCTAATTTTCAGTGGTAAACCATCTTCCTCAAGATGTACCAAATTTTTAGGAGAAGAAAACAGGGAAAAATTAATCTGTTTTCTTCTCCTAAAAATTTGGTGAGCCTTACGGAGAGGTCCGTCTTATGGAACACACCCTAGCCCCCTCTGGCCCCATAGTGGGTGGAGGGAGCCTCCAAAGGGTCCTAGGTTGTGTTCCAGGACCCTCTGGAGGCTCACCCTGCCCCCCCCCGGGACCAGAGGGGGCGGAATCGCCACCTTCAGGGACTCTTCTGAAGCTTCCCAAGCCTCAAGAGTCCCAGAAGGTGGCGATTTTGCCCCCTCTGGTCCGGGGGGGCAGGGTGAACCTCCAAAGGGTCCTAGGGTGTGTTCCAGGACCCTTTAGAGACTCACCCTGCCCCCCGGGGGTCAGAAGGGGCAAAATCGCCACCTTCAGGGACTCTTCTGAAACTTAAGTAAAGGTAAAGGTTCCCCTTGACAATTTTTGTCCAGTCGTGTTCAACTCTAGGGGGCGGTGCTCATCCCCGTTTCCAAGCCATAGAGCCAGCGTTTTTGTCCGAAGACAATCTTCCGTGGTCACATGGCCAGTGCAACTTAGACATGGAACACTTACCGTCCCACTAAAGTGGTCCCTATTAATCTACTTGCATTTGCATGCTTTCGAACCGTTAGGTTGGCGGGAGCTGGGACAAGCGATGGGTGTTCACTCCGTCATGTGGATTCGATCTTACGACTGCTTGGTCTTCTGACCCTGCAGCAGGCTTCTGCGGTTTAACCCGCAGCTCCACCACGTCCAAGCCTCAAAAGAGTCCCAGAAGGTGGCAAATTCGAACCCTCTGACCGAGCGAGGGGGGCCGGGGTGAGCCCCCAAAGGGTCCTATGGTGTGTTCCAGGAACCTTTAGACTCACCCGGGGGGTCAGAGGGGGTGAAATGAAATACGTTTATCAAAATATAAGAAATAGTAGATTGTTTAAAGGTCACTATGACTTTCTTGGCAGATTGGTAGCAAGTTAATAGTAGTTAAGCTGACAGACTGAGGCCCAATTTCAGAACTTGGCTCGGGAAATAGATTATATCTCTGTGAAGCTGCCATAATTGTCCATTTTCATTATTCAAGCAGACATAAAGCATGACCTGATTTAACTGTAACATCTGGTTATAGTTCCTTTTATTTCCAGTTGTGGGCTTCCAAGATTTAAGGGCACAGGTGACTGTTTTAGCAAGCCACCTCCTCAGGAGTAAACAGCAAAGATTTCGTAACACTATCTGCTGTTTCTGACTAAAAATAAAATGTCTCTTGGTGTTTACAACAACTGCAGGTAAACACCAAGCACCGAATTAAATTAATCTCTTATGCTCTTTAGTAGATTTCATCACAGGGTTGGAACTACTACATTTTTTGTGTCCTGCAGTAGGCTACACATCCAGGAACAGAAGCACTGCCATCTATTCCAAGGGAAGGTGGTGTATGGCAGCTGTTCTGTCATCTAATGGTTGCTCTTCTCTGGAGAACACCTACCTATGTAACCTTCAGTTCAGTGTGTCATAGGACCAGGCCCCTTCTGCTGCTGTGAGTCAGCTGCTCTGCAGCCAGCAATTGCACTCTGACCCATCTGGAATTCCTCCACCTCTGGAGACTAGGATATCAGTTAGATTGGTGAAGGACAAGGCCCACCATTACCAAGGTGACCTGATAAGAGCTCCCCTTTTGGGATAGCCACTTATGGGGATTAAAAAGAGTGGCTTTAAAAGAGATTATTATTTTTATGCTGTTACATGTTTTAATCTTATTGTTTATTGATTGCTTAACATATGTTTTAATTTGTTGTTAATCTGCCCAGAATAGTAGTCTTGCAAGAATGGGGTGGTGTCTTTCTTTCTTACATTCTTTCTTCCTTCCTTCCTTCCTTCTTTACTTAAACTTACTGCCATGCCTTAATCTTTATGGCCAGTAGGATGTATCTGGGAATGTGGAAACATGAAGAGAGTGTAGGAACCATTTTTTCAAATACCGTATTTTTCCGTGTATAAAACAAAAAAAAAAGGGATCGCTTTGTACAGGGAAGGCAGCAACTTTCTAATTTGGGGGCTTAGGAAAGGGGGTCATCTTATAAATGGAAAAATACGGTAAGTACAGGTAGGAAAAGATAAGAGTGAGAGATTCTAACCTGTTATAAGGAAAGGGCAAGCCATTGGCTGTTGTCCTTCCTTCCTTTCAGGTTAGAATCTAGCCAAAAAAGGCACAGTGACAATGAAAGTAGACCTTTCAGCCCCAAAATCCTCTTCTTTACTACAAGAGTCAGTTGCAAGAAAAATATTAATCAATTAGGATTTGATTCTGAATAAAAGCACTGTCTTAGGTTGTAAGAGACCTGGCTGAGAGAAGGGAGAAGCCTGTCTTGCCCAGTAATGTCCACCAGGCTACTCTGTGGTACCGCAGGTTAGGGCTGGAGGGCAGGGAGGTAGCATAGCTACAGTCTATGAATATTCAGTCTCACCAACCCTATGTTCTATCCAGCAATATGCCCATTCTGAATATATGTTGCTGTGGACAGGTACCTGCGGAAGTTCTGGGAGTCAGTTTACTTTCTACTGCCCCACTGTCCAACACTCTCCCTTCCTGGGCTGTCTGCGGTGATCAATGGTCTAGTGTTGGACTACCCAGGCTTGCTGGAGGATTTCAACATTTATATCGACGTTGCTCAGCCAGGAGTGGCTCAAAATTTCATATCTACCATGACAACTATTGACATTTATTAGCCGGTACCATGCATGAAGCAGGATACTTTGGATATATTTTCTATTAGTGGAGTTGGTAATTTGAAGGTTGATCTGTTACATGTGACTCCACTGTCATGGACAGATCACCATCTGGCTAATTTTAGATTGACAGCTGGTGTGAACCTCTGCAGGATGATGAGCCAATTAAGATGGTCTGCACAGAAACCTGATGGATCCTGTTTCCTGAATGTACTTGAAGAGTTTCTTACTTTATTTCTTGGTGGTTCTGTCAAAGCCCTGACTGATCTGTGGATTAAAAAAATATTTAGGCAAATGACACGACTGCTCCAAAGCACCCCCACCCCACCCCAGTTAAGTTGGTTCAGATTCCTTTTTCAACAGAAGTTTAAAGCAATGAAACCGAAGTGGCAGCAACTGGAACATCACTAGAAGACAACTGGCATGAGTCAGACTGCAAACTTACTGTAATCCATCTAAAAAGGCATACCACCAACGTTCTAATTTACCTTGAGCATATGTGTAATTATTCCATGTGGGGTTCTGTCATGACCTCAACCAAAAGGGCTGAAAATTATTGCTGTTGGCACACAGAGGGGGAGGAGCCCTGTGCAGAGGGAGCAAAGTTAATGCAGGCACACACGTTATGAGGAACCTTGCATGCTGCAAAGAAAAAAGCTGCTAAGGAAGCCTATGTCTCTCCTACTATTGCCTCTGCACACCGCAGACCAATTACAGTGGTGCCTCGCTTAACAACGAAATTACATAGCAATTAACTTTTTGCGATCTTTTTTGCGATCGCATTGCGATGTTTTAAATGGGGAAATATCGCTTTGCGATGTTTTAAATGGGAAAAAATCGCTTTGCGATGATCGGCACCCTGTTTTGCTTACCGATCATCACATAGCGATTTCCCAACAGCTGATCAGTGGTTCCAAAATGGCCACCAGGTAAAAAAACATGGCCGCCCGCTGTGTTTAGAGATGGATTCCTCGCATACCGGGCAGCAAAAATGGCCGCCGTATGGAGGATTTTCGCTTTAAGGTGAGTGCGAAGCCCATAGGAACACATTGAAGGGGTTTCAATGCATTCCTATGGGCTTTTAAAAATTGCTTAGCGATGTTTTCGGTTAGCAGCGATTTTTGCTGCACGGATTAACATCGCTAAGCAAGGCACCACTGTATGCCTTTCCAAACCCTGCAAGGCCTTCTTCACCAGTGAACAGAGAGGAACTGCCAAACCTCACTTTGAGCTAACTGCTATAAGTTTTGCAGATAAAGTTCATGAGATTCACCTTAACCTGGACTCTCATAATTGGATAGGTGACACTGATATAACTTTGGCAACTGCTAATCCTTCTAGCTGGGATTCTTTTCAGCTTGTAGATCTTGGGGATGTGGACAGGCTGCCAGGCAAAGGTTATCCCCTGCTCTCTTGCCCCTTGCTTCTCCTGGCTAATCATATCTATCAAAATAGGACCAATGCCACTGTTAAGATAGGTTATAAATACTTTCTTAAAGGAAGGTTCTGTCCCTTCGTCTCTAAAGGAAGCTGCCATAAAAGCCCTTTCCTTGACCAAAAAATTACTCATTATAGACCAATCTCAAATTTATCATTTTTGGCTATGATGGCTGAAAAGGGGGTAGCTCTCCAGCCTCTGGCAGTCTTGGATGACACATGATTCTCAACCCACTTCATTTTGGCTTTCAGCCAGGATATGGAACAGAGACTGCTTTGGTCACTTTGGTAGATGACTTATGGCGAAGACTAAATAAGGGGAGCACGACCTTATTAGTTTGTCCAAACCTTTTAGCAGCTTTCAATACTACTGGAGGCATCCTCGTGGATCACCGGGTCAGGTTGGATATTGGGGCAGTGTATGAGACTGGTTTGAATCCTTCCTTATCAAGACACACTCAGAAAGCAGTGTTGGGAAAACACTGTCTGATGCCACAGGCCATGATTCTTTGGCCTGTGGCATCCCTCATGGCTCCACCCCGGCTGAGCTGGTTCAGCTTCCTTTTTCAACAGAAGTTGAAAGCAATGAAACCAAAGTGGCAGCGACTGGAACCTCACTGGAAGACAAATGGCATGAGTCAGACTGCAAACGTACTGTAATCCATCTAAAAACACAATGTTGGGAAAACACTGTCTGATGGCACAGGCCATGATTTTTTGGCGTAGGGCATTCCTTATGGCTCCATCTAATGTCCTAGATTATTTAATATCCATATGAAACCACTGGGAGAGTTCATTCAGAACCTTAGAGTGAGGTGCTGCCAATATGCTTACGACACCCACTTCTACTGCTCCTTGTTACTCAATGTCAAGGAAAACTGTCAGCGTCTTTGGATATTCCCTGAGCTGGATATTCCCTATATACAGGCCTTTCTCCAGACCCATTTGCATTTTACTGATTTTTACTGTTACATTTGTATTCTTCCATTTTGATGAGCACAAAAATGTCTCTCCCCAACCTTGTTATTCTGACAACAATCCTGTAAAGTGAGATATACAAAACGCTAGTGAGTGGGTCAAGATCACTTAGTGACCTTCATGAATGTGTAGCGATCTGAACCCAAGTCTCTTTCATCCAATTCTAACCCAAATTGCTGAAGAGTGGCCACAGAGTGAAAGGTCAACAATATTCTATATCTGCAGCTTTTATCAGTTAATGTCTGTACTGCAGCCCCAAAATCCTCTAGCCACTGGCCCATACTGGCTGGAAGATTCTGGACCTTCCAGTCAAGAACAGTTATCTATTTAAGTCCTACCAACAGCCTACTGGAGGGCCTCCCAGAGAACATTAGCTCCTTAATCTTTATTCAATATTTCCATTTCCTGACACACCACTGGTTCTGTTACTCCCTCATATTCTTCTGCAATCTCTAAGGCCTCTTGTCTATCAATAAATCTGAACAAAGAGACTCACTTGATCCATTGATTCCTTCCTTTCTTTTGAAGTAATAGTGGCCAAAAAAGCATCAAGACAAATGCTAGACTTCAACTACCTGTCATCTTTACATTTCCTAGATGCAAATTCCCCTTATGTAATAAAAAGCATCCTTTAAAAAACGGTCACATGTATCAGCAGAACACTTCACAGGGAGATGGGGATATATGCCTGTGGGAACAATGCCACTCTCAGGCATTATGTGTCTTCCCTTAAACTAATCTGCTATTACAAGAAATGTAAACTGCTTGTTGTTGTGGGTTTTTCGGGCTCTTTGGCCATGTTCTGAAGGTTGTTCTTCCTGACGTTTCGCCAGTCTCTGTGGCTGACATCTTCAGAGGACTGGAGTAGGAACTTTGAAGTCCTCTGAAGATGCTGGCCACAGAGACTGGCAAAACGTCAGGAAGAACAACCTTCAGAACAAGACCAAAGAGCCCGAAAAACCCACAACAACCATTAGCTCCCGGCCGTGAAAGCCTTCGCGAATACAATGAGAACTGCCCTTCTCTGTAAAACAATTAGAATAACCATTACTTGTAATAAAAATGTATACTTCCTGGCTTGTAATATATTCTTTCTTAGATTAAGATTATAGTATTTTGAAGTTGCTTCCCTTAAGGAAGGTCACTCTAAAAGGAAAGGCAAACAGAAAAGGCTTCCAGAAAGTGGAAAATCTCACCTCAGAAAAGCTTGGATAAAATTTAGTCCACATGTTAGACAAGCCAACTGTAGCCAAATGAGAAGTACAACCTAGCCACTGGAGGACGTTTTCCCCAGTTTGCAGTCCTGCAAACTATTCCCAGCCTAAAAGGGACTGTGTGTTTTAATACAGGACCATGGGGCTACTGAGTGACTAACAAGCATTTGTCTAACAAGACTGAGAGTGACATTCTAACCCACACCATCAGAGGTTAAACATTATCTCTACTGTCATGATTTAAAGGGTGGCGTGTCATGATGATAGGTTATGTAGTCAGAGAAATGTAAGATGGAGTCAGACAAGTTCTGTGTGAAGATGATTTGAGAGACATTGGAATGTGTTTTTCTAAGTGCCATGAGAGTGTTTTCCTGAAGATTGGTACAACATGGTTCGAGATAGAGCTGAAGGTCGAATCAAGGGGCCATGGAAGACAACATTCCAAGCTAATGGGAGAAGAGATAAAACACCTGAACTTTCATGGGAATTAAGGGAAGAGGAAGGTGTTACAGCCCCTTGAGACTAATTGGTTAACATCCAGAATTGTCAAGAAGGGAGGAGTTAGAGAGTGTAGAAAATGGAGGATGGGTTATGTGAAAGAAGTTCTGTTCCGGGATTCAATTCCATGAAGTTGGGAGAGAAAGGAACTTGATTGAGAGAGGATGTAAGTAAAAAGAAAGAAGGAGGTGGGGCTAGCCCACTGTAGCCCACCTTAGTACTGTTTATTATTTTAATGGGGATTAGCTATTTTATTTAACTGTAATTATCTTTGAATATGTTCTTTATGCTAAAGCTTATGCAATATAAACTGATTCTATGCTACTCTATTTTTCTAATAAAAATTAATTGTAACAACTCTTACAAAAGAACTGGTCTCTTGAACAGCAGGGTCTGGCTAAATCCAGGAGGTGGAAAGGGCCACAAACTAGCTATCTTTAAGAGTTCTACCTAACTGGGCTGTTGTGAGTTCTAAGGAATCACAAGCCCATATGTCTCTACTTGCAAAGTACTGGGTAAAAGCAAAGTGTTCTTTTAAGGTCAGATTTGTTCAAAGGGCTTACGCTACGCATTGCTGAGGTCTTAAGACTTGCCTCAGTGCAAAGGTGGTAGGTAAGTGGCCTATCAAACTCTCTTGACAGAATGCTAAACGCTCCTTATGGAGGCTTGGGCATCACACCTACCACCTCTGAACTACTTCTGCAGCTACCATTTTGGAACTTGCTTTAAACAAGGAAATATGCCCTGCATATCTGCCCATGGATTTTGCCACTGCTGTTTCTTCAGCACAACCCACAGCTCTGCTATGCCCCACAATGAAGATTCATGCAGAGTTGAAAGCTTGCTTAGGCTTGTGATTTTTTAAAATAAAGACACCACCCATCCTTGTCTTTAGACTGTGCATAATGACCACATCACTTTTTCTTTGCTGAACATTTTGAAAGATGCTTAGATGTAGTCAGCAGTCCAAATAATCAAGTCTAGCATGGAAAATTACAAGACAGAGCATGAGTGCCATGGGTTACTTTCTAAAGGCCCAACATAAGCAAAGATAACTATCATCTGCAACAAATAATAGTTGACTTCCAGGCATACAGGTAAAGAGTAACGGGTCACAAACAGGTTTTTCCATGACTAGAGCCACATACAGTTCTTTCAGATGAGGGGAAAAATCTTACTTGGTCTGGAAGAAGTTTTTCTAGACAAACCTTACTTCATGTTTCATAACAACAACCTTCCTGGTCATGATTCATCTTTACTACTACAATTACAGCTCATCTTTTCACTTTGCCCTGCTTAGTCTATAACTCATCTTTGCAGAATGTGTCCCATAAACATCCAACATTCAACTAGCTGAAAGACAAGAGGCAACAAAATTGAGACTTAATGTAATGTCTTCTCAAACCACTATCTGACAAGTCAGTCACAAAGTCAGCTATCATCATCATCAGGCAAATAATTTACTCATCTACCTTATTGTTGCAAAATCATGAGCACAAGACTAAAGGTCAATTTCTACTGTAATCCAAATTATATTTTTAACTAGCAGACATACATAAACAGAGCAAAGGTGTGTGCATATGCACAAACATCTTAATAGTTGCTTTTTGGATAATTTATTTTCTGCAGCCTCAGCATGAGCTATGGCAATAGCTATAGCTTCTGTAAGAATGTTTAGCTGACAAGAATAATCTGTAGCAGAAAAAAAATAGAAATTAATGGATCCAACCAGTGCTCCTAGAATTTATTGAACAAGATGATGGAAAGAATGCTGCTGTTCTCCCAAAACTATGTGTAAACAATATTTGTATGATCCTGCTCTAACAAAACTGAAACCAGGTTGAAATGGTCCTTTATCTGATTGGAACTTTGTGACCATGCCTTAACAAGCAACCCTTAATTTTTCCTTTATCTTTATTTTGTCATGTTTAAAAAGATGTGCAATTCAACTGAAGAATATAATGGCTGAAATCCAACAGTAAGTTGCAGCTAGTGTAGGCTTATTGAATCAATGGAACTTACACGGGTGTTGACTCACCAAATCCCCACCGATTCAATGGGTTTATTTTAGTTGCCGCTTACTACTGGATAGCAGCAAATGTGTCTTTAGTTTGCTCTATATTAGTAAGCTCACTGGAGGGAAAATATTTTCCATCTTGTTTTCCAAACTGTTGCTTTGGAGAAGCCTTTCAGTAAGTTTCTGTTCACTGGTTTGCATCTACTAGTCTAACAGAAACATTCTTCAAAGCAAAACACAAAGGCCCCCCATGTTCAACAGATTGCAAATTCTGTTCCCATTCAGAGCAAACAATGATTAATTTTAGAAACATCATTAATTTTTGTGATGTCATTTCCCACCCATAAACAAGTACTGACAAAAATATAAAAACTGGAACTTTGTTACATTAAGCACAAGAACTAGAAACACAGGAGGGGAATTTAAAAACCGCTATGTATCACCTACACATGCTTATCCTGAAAGTTATTTTTTTGGACTTTCTGAGATATGAGATGAATCTACTTCGGCAAACACTACGAATACATTTTGGTTATAAAAAGAGAACAATCCATTCACCTTCATAATCATGTTCTCTGGGCACAAGATTAAAGTAAACCAGAAGAAAATTGCTTTCCTTTTTATTAATGACCACTCTAATCCCACTTATATTTTTGCCATTCTTTTCCTTCTACAGCAGAGGTGTCCAACTTTTCACCTTCCCTGGGCCACATTAGAAGATGAAAATTTGGTTTGGGCCGCATGGAGGGGCAGCCCTAGCCGTCCTCCGCAGCCCCGCTCCAAGCGCGCATACCGGCAGCTGCGATCTCAGATAGCAGAGGCTGCCAGCTTTGACTCCAGTGGCTTTATGGGGCTGGGAGGGGGTCCACCTATTGACAGGGGCAGCGCAATACAGTCACGCAGCCCCCCATCCCCTCCTCTCCCGCTCCTTCCTTCCCTCTCTCCCCCCCTACCGTTGTGACGTGCCCCGGCCGCATTCCAGCCGCAATCGCCGGCAGTGTAACTTGAAACTTTGGAATTTCTTTAAAAATAAAAAATTGCACTGGGCTGCATTACGAGTCGACCTGGGCCACATGCGGCCTATGGGCCGCAGGTTGGACAAGCCTGTTCTACAGTTTAGCAGTGACAAAAATCTAAATTCTGATCAAATTAAGTAGATGGACAAGTATTACAAGATCTGTTGGAACAAGTAGAAAATAGGCTCTTTGTAACCTAAAATAATGTTTGCCTCTGCAATATCCTTTTTTCAATATCCAACATTTTAATCATTTTTTCAGAGGTATAGACATACACAACAGTCTATTAAAGAAAGAAAAACTATGTACAACAACTTGTAAAGAAGCATTACTTTAATAAATTATTTGGCCTAACCACACCACACTAACTCTGTTTTAGGTTTAACGAATTATGGGTGCAACTAGACAGTGGGGAAAACCCAGTTTGATTCAAAGGTTTTTTGACCACATATATGCTGCTTTCCATAGGTATAATTGCTGCAGCTGTCCACATGTTGCAGAGGCAGAAAGCTGTAACACTAGCAATTTCCACCAGGATTACCTTTTCTCTTCTCTTTCATTTTGATTTTTCTGAAGTGACATAATACTTTTCTGGTAGTGCACTACCTTTTGCAAGCATAATAAAAACATTGAAAAATTATTTGGAAGAGGGGAGACAGCAGGCACTAGGTCAGGGGTGGGCAATTTATTTCTATAGGGGGGGGGGCACATGAAAAATCTGAACTGTGTTCGGGGGCCGAACCAACTTTACTTAAAAATAAAATGAAACAGTAATGTTGAGATTGTTTTTATTTTAAACTTGTTAATCTTCACAAATACTAAAGAGGTTTTTTGCTGTATGTTAAAGATAAGCAACTGATCAACTTTAGAAAAAAGCTATGAATGGTTTTGATGTCCGGCGGGCCAGACAGAAGCAGCTCGCGGGCCATATGTGGCCCTCGGGCCACATTTTGCCCAGGTCTGCACTAGGCTGAAGAAGTAGATGTAAAAGTGAACCCACTGACATCTCCACAACTGCACCTTTGCATTGGATCAGTCAATTATGCATGTCAGAAAGCAGAGAAAAGCAATGTCATCCAAATCATAGCAAAATAAACCCAGCTGGCTGAACAAAAAGGCATGATTCCTCAGTGAAAAACACCAGGTTTCCCCATGCTTACCTTTACACTGTGTCGTCACTTTTTAAAATTAGATTTTGTCTGTGCCAAATCTGATGAGAACAGCACTGTAAATAACTAATGTAGCTGCCCCTCTAGCACAGCTACCTCTCTTGAAAATTACTACAAACTCAAAACAGGTCTCCACATGAACTACCTGGAACATCCAAGAAAGACATTTAAGCCTAAAGTGTTCATTAGCAAACTGCTCTTTAATGTCCTGGCTCCTAAAGAAATAAACAGAGTACTACCTGGAGTGTCCACTAGACTTAATACCAACACTTTCATTCTAATACAGCTTGATAGTAATAACAGGTTGTTTCAAACTGGTAGCATCCTTCTAGGATGGAATATGCATAAGCTAAAAGCACAGTCCGTTGTAGAAACAAAACTTTGTTACTTAGTACAGGAAGCCGCTCCCCATATAACAAATAGATTTATTCTATATCAATCCTTTTTCAGACTGGAAGGATCCAATATTGTCTGCAAGAAGGGGCAAGAGAATATTTGTGAGCACACAGCATCTATACATATACTAGAAGCAGTTCATAGAAACATAAGGCATTTAAGTATTCAAAGATGCAATGGTGAATTCTACTTGGGCTCAAAATAGCGCATCAAACTGGAGACACTTCTTCACGGTTGGATAACCATAACTAACTGTCTTGACCCAAATCTATTTGCATTGAAAAAACACCTTAAAGGTCCGTGCGACCAACTGCTAGGGTAACAAACCAGTGTACTGATGAGAAGCAGGCTGATTCTCAGCATATGTAAAGAAGCAGTTCATGTCTTACTAATAATAATAATTATTCAGGTCTTATGGTGCCTTCAAACTTGAGACATCACAAGCAGGATATATATGTCTGTGATGCTGATCCGTTCTGGGCTGAGCCCTGCAATGAACTCAAAGAAACAAATCCTTATTCATCAAATCGGACTGGGTCCAGATACAGCTATACCAGCTCCTGGGATTGTTCTTGTCCCCAGATTTCTCATTTGAGCAAAAACTCTCTGCAACGTGTGAACGCAGGAAGCCGAAAAGCAACCTTCACAGCACCATACCCAACCTCGGCAATACTAGATAAGATATGTGCCGCGTATCTACTACAGAGTCAAGGACGCAAAGGCTATCCCGCCCCGGGATCAGCACTTAATGCCTGTTATCTATGCACAGCAAACCATGTGCCCGCGGCTACCTTCACGGCGGAGGGCTAGAAGAAAAACGGGAAGGGATAGGAACAGCTTCCTCTTCTGTCGCCCCTCTTCAGACCTGGCTGTTTTGCAAAGCAATTCACACGTAGAAGCAGCCACCATCATGACACGTACGTTCACCAACACCCATCCTCCCTTTCCGGAGGAAAAAGATGAGAGTGAGGGATGAGGCGGCAGGAGCGCCTCGGGGGGCACCGCAGGGAGAGAGAGGGGCTGCGAGGGGGATGGGAAGGAGCTCGACCCCTTCACACGACCCCACACCGTCCCTCTCACAGAAGGCGCGTTTCACTCCGCTTGTTTCCTCGGATCCCCAACCCGAACTACCCTCTCCCCACGACGCCCGCTTGTGCTCTCAGGTACTTCACAGCCGAAGGGGCTTCGCCGCCGCCGCCGCCGCCCGCCAGCATTTCCTTCTTTCCGCCTAAGGCGGTTCTGGCTACGACGCCGGGGCTCACGGAGGGGAAACAGGGCTTATTCTCCCCGCTCGCCCGCCCTGTTCTCCTCCCTTCCCTTCTCCCCCCACCACCTCGACACGGAAAGCTCTCCCCTACTCACACAAGCCCAGCGACGCCGCCAGCAACAGCGCGGGAAAACAACAGCAGGCAGTAGACGTCGCGCTTCGCCTCAGACCGCCGCCTCTCGCCGCCGTTAATACTACCGCCGCAGTCGTCGCCGCTGCCATTTTTCTGCCTCCACCTCCTTTTCTTTCCATTGTTCCACCCCCGCCCATGGTTGGAGACGGGTAGGAGGGCCGGGGGGAACCTCCCGGCGGGGATTGAGCCGCAGCGCTGTCAGTCACACACACCTCCTGAATCCTACATCTCCTTTTCTCCAAGCTCTGCCTTTTGCTCCTCAAAGTAGAAGGCGATTGGGAGTTCCAGATTTCATTCGGGAAAAGGTGGGCCATTGGCGAGGAGCGCCCCGCCCTCTGTTGTAGACACGTGACGGGGAGCTACCTTTGGGTTTCATATGTAGGGCTGGGCAGATGGTAGAGCGGCGGCGTTCCTTCGGTGTCGGTCCAGCGCCGTCGGAATAGGTTGAGTGACTTAAGCGGAGTGCTTTGACTCTTGTCTTTGATATATCGATGATGAGGGACTACGTACTTTCCCTTCGTTGCAGTCGTCATAAACACGGTCCCTGTGTAATCTAAGGCGTGCAAACCTGCCTAGCTTCGCTCAGCCTTACGCGTTTTGTGCCCATTCAGTTCTGTGGAGCGCGGCAAGGATAATGATCAGGTTGCTCCCCTTAGTTTTGGCGCAGGTAGCCAGCAACCTCTGGAGCATCTCCGAAATGTATGCACTCATTTAGACGGTGTGTAAACCATTTCAAAAAGGGTATGTTTAAACACCATGACCCAAAATGAATAAATATCCTAATTCCTGTTTACTAGGTAGGATGTACTGATCCTATCAATTGCGAAATACAACCCTTTGCAACTCATACAGTATTGCCTAGGAAAAAGAGGGCTTCCAGAACACCCTGGCTTAGACACTTAGCGTGGTGCCATAGTTAGAGAGTGCTCCTCTGGGACTTGGGGGGGAAATGAGGTTCTAGCCCCCCTGGAGCTATTAGGCTCACAGGATGACCAAGAGCCAAGTCTGGCTTCCCTGCCTACTTACCTACCATGCAGGGTTGTTGTGAAGGTAAAGTGGGAGGGACAAAAGTGATGTACAGCCGTCCTGAGTTCATTGGAAGAGAATATAACAAGTAGCACATACTGCACTGAAGAAAACAATTCTCAGTGTGAAATTTCATCATCTTCATTTCCTCATCTCTCCATCCCTTCCTCCACCAGACTTCCTTCTCTGCTTGCTTTGCCCTCCCCCCAATCCTGCCCTTACTTCCCCCTCTTCCAGCCTCGAAAGGTGTGCAGCTACCAAACAAATGAGAGCAAAGTAAGTTGCATCCTTTCATCACGCACCATTTAGAAGGGGAAGGGAAGGAGGGAAATCTAATAGTTTACCAACAGATCCCATCAGCCAGTTCCAAGTAAGCCAGTACTGGGGGATAATAGGAGCTGCAGGGAAAAAACATATGGAGTTGCTCACCCCTCATGTAGAACCTCCTTTCTCAATCTTGGCAAAACAAAAAAAAAAGGTCACTTTCATTAAACTAAGGGGGAATTACAGGTTGGAAATAATTGATTAGAATTAGTGCAGTCATTGGTCACTTTTTGAATAATGAGTGAAGAATTAAGTTACATTTCAAAAGTAACATTAATAATTACAATGTTATTATTTTGGTGTAACAAGTAATACAGTATCCCCAGGAGCATTATGTAATTTTAGGGAAATTTTAATTTTCTCCACCTCAAAACATCAAGTTTGATATTCTGAGGAATCATTAGTGGCATGTTCCAAAGAAGTAGCAGTGTTAGTCCATCTCAGCATGCTGGCAAAAGTAAAGGGGAAAAATAAATGAAAGGCAAAATGTTGTAGCACTTTAAAAACTGTAAACTTTCATGCTCGCTTAAGAATATGATAGCAAAAGGTAAAATAAGAAAGCCAAAATATTGTAACACTTTAAAAACTAACAATTTTATTTCTCTACAGTGCTACAACACCCACCCACCCAGTTTCTTTTACTAACATAATTGAGATAGATTAAGGGTGCAAGTACACAAGCAGGTGTACATGGGGTGATCCACTGTGATTTTAATCTGTGGAAATCATATTTCCTCGAGTGAAATCACTGTAGCCATCCAGATTTGCCAAAGTTAGTAGAGGCAGAGAGCTTTGTTTGCACTGAACTGAAACAGCAGAAATTGTCTTAAGAAGGTGCTAACAAGTGCTAATTGGCAATTTCCACCTCCCTTTTTTTATTGTTCTACTCTAGTAAAAGGCTATTCTAGAAGTGACTTAAAACCTTTTGTGAGTGCTGCCAGCCCCACCGGAGGTGTTGCCCTTCACTGCTGGATCCCCCAAAGTAATTTCACAGGCCCCAGTTTCCAAAGATAGCCAATAACAATCTTTATTTGAACAAATGTAGAGATATTTAAAGGAACTGAGGATTTAACCTGTCTTCCAAGTGAAATCTGCACAGGAGCCCCTTCTCTGTGGCCCCTTCCTTTGTCAACTGAACTGTGTTCAGGGATGTCTTCACAGGGATCTTCCTTCCAGTTGGCTTCCACATCCCCAGAAGCACAAAACACACACACACACACACACACACACACACACACACACACACACACACACACACACACACACACACACACAGTCTTCCCATTCTGCCTACTTTATTACCTCTTCCATCATCCTTTGCAGATGCCTCCCATCAGCTGGCCTGTCTTCCCCTGTTTTGTTTTAATATGCATTCTGGAGAATTTTGTGATTTTTTTCCCTTTCCATCATTTTTTGTGGAATTTGCATATAACCTTGGGCTAAGAATCCTTTCCAGTGATCTCTTAATAATTGTTCAGCCACAATGCTTTTGGTCTGGCAGGGTTTCTCTGCAAAAGAAAACAGTCTCAGTCTGTTGAAAGCCCATGTGAGATTGAGCATATTTATTTCAAATATTAAAACAGAGCAGAACAACAGATTCAGAAACATATAGCCACTCTTAACATTAGCAAGTGATATTGGAGAGTTATGATAGAATGAACAAGTAATCATCAGCTGCAGAAGCCACCTTACATCAGAAAAAATCCTTTGATGTTTCTTCTGGGAAACCAAAGAACACAGAAAATATATTTATTTTTAAAACCTTTGTTTCCAAAGCTGTTCCAAGTACTCCATACAGAACATGTTGCCATAGTCTCTCGAGACTGAAGGATGCCTAATCTAAAGCTAGTTTAACCACACATTTTTAAAAGTGTCAAAATTTGGCATACACGTGGTTTAACATTTTTGTAATAGCTCTGGGTCCTTTTAAGGAGAAAGGCAGGATAAAATATTTTGAAGAAATAAATAATAATATATATTTCTACTTCATGATCAAAATTCCAATTGGAATGCAGAAATTTGTTCCAATAAATAAGAACTTGTGCATAAATACAGCTTGCTGAATATCAGTAAATAGATGAACTCTAAACTGTGTATGATGGTATTACATTTTTCTATCACAGCTGTTACACTTGGTTATACAATTAAAATTCTGACATAAAGTATTGTTGTTATGTACTATCAAATTGTTTCCACTTATAGTGACCCTGTAAGGCCCCCCAGAAAGTCCTTCCTTAACAGCCTTGCCAAAGCCTTGGAGGCAAAGGCTGTGGCTTTCTTCGTCCAGTTAATCCGCCTTATCTGTCTTCCTTTTTTTCTACTCTTTCCCACTTCCTGTAGCATTACTGTGTTCTCATCATATGACCTGTTGTGTCATTTTACCTTCTAGCAAGAATTCAGGCTTGATTTGATTTATCATTTTATTTGTCTTTCTAGCAGTTCATTGTATCCAAATGTATTCTTTAACAATACATTTCAAATGAATACTTTCAAAAAAAGTTCTGCCTTTCTACTGGTATATGGCTGCAGAGGGCCTCATGAATACATTTAAGACATGTGCAAATAAACACAATAAATAACCAGAACTTTCCAGTCAGCTGGCTTCATTGCCCAACTTTCCCAACCATTCATAGTAGTAGGAAATACCACAGCATCATTACAAATGATTGTGGTCTTGGTATCTGGAGACAGATCCCAAATTTTTCTAATTCCTCCATAGCTACCCTTACAAGTCCTGATTTCTTGGCTGTAATATCCATGAGTACTGACTTAAAAGATATGGCAGGTCAATCAGATTCAGACTACTGTAATCAGTTGTTAACCGACCAAAATAGGATTACTACAGAACTGGTAGCGAAATTTTGGGCGGCATGCTATAACAGACAGAACAGACAGCTAAACCCTTAGACCTTGGTTTTACATTGCTATATTTGCTGTTTTAGATATTTTACCTTTTGTATGTCTGGTATGGCTCTTTTTTCTTTAACTTTTTTTTTCTTTAACTTTCCATGGTACTACAGTAATTTCAAATGATTCCTGTTTCATGCAAATATTATGTGCCAAACTGCATTATCTTATGGTTGATGTACCATTTTGTACTCCTTCCTTTGAACCTAATCCAGCTTTTTGTTATGCACACAGAATGAACAGGCAGGGAAATAAACTACAGTCTTAATTCACACTTTTTCCAACCACCTGTGGGCCAGTCTGATAAACTATCGTCTCTTATTTAAAGTACAGGTTACACATCAAGACTATAAAATGCTGTGACACATCAGTGTCTTTTACAGTGATCCATAGCTTTTCATGATCTATAGTCAAAGCCTTTTCTATAACCTCTAATGCATAAAACGATTTTCTTCTGAAATTCTTTGGTACACTCTATTAGCCAACTTATATTTGTGATATGACATCTAGCCCCTTTTCCTTTTCTGAATGCTACTTGAACATCTGGTATTTCTTGCTGAGCTTGAGGTAAAAGTCTTTTCAGTAATGGATGAAAGTGAATGGAAATATTAAAAAAAATTAAGCACACCATGAAGATATATGGAAAACAAATGCATTGCAATATATGAAAGGAAGAAAATATTGCCACAGCAACCTGGTGAAATCTAAAGATGCTCCAATTCATTCCCCCTTCAAGGGAGTCAGCAGGGAGATGTTGATAGATACAGCCCACGTGGGAATGTTTTTAGACAGTGTCAAAAGAATTCTCAGGAATTTGGAAAATTAAAATGAGGGAGACAGGCAGAGGGGTAGTTAAAACACCCCATCCGGTTCTATTGTCCAGAAACACATGGCCCAAGGTTGCCTCAAAGGTGGTGATATTCTGCAGGAAAACATTGGAATGCTGGGAAAGATTGAGTGCTATGATTATTTTTAATTATCTGCCTTATTGTCAATACAGTGAATAAAACATATACAATACATTTTAGAACATATCCGATGATATGTTCACATAGCAAACTAACTCATATGTAGCAATGTCTGAGCCAGTTTATTTATAGCTTCTTTCTATAACTTTCAAGAATTCATAGAGAATAGGTGAAGTCCTTGAAGACTGTTTTGGAGGTGCTGGTGGTTGTTTTTTTCATTAAAAAAAACTTTCTATTAGGTTGGTTATTCCTTTAGTTAGCAAAGTGCAGGACAGAAAAAAATAGAAACATGAAGAGATTAGCCCCAGTCTCACCATCCTCTCTGGTTTCACATGAAAACTAGCCTTTTCTGTCCTAGTAAGAAGCATTTTACTGCACTCTGGAAGCATTTTAAAGTAGGAAAATATATATTTAATCACAACTTCAATCTGTAGTAACAGAAGGAGGGGGAAGGGTAAAATAGTTATCTTTAGTATTTCTGTACTTAGGGTTTTTAGCTTTAAATATTGCCTTTTATATATGTCACCTTTGTATTTTCATTCTGTTCTTAAATATTGTCTTTTAATGTTGTAAGCCGCCTTGGGTCCTTTTCTAAGGAGAAAGGTGGGGTAAAGCTATTTTAAATAAATAAATAAAATGGAGTCCACTGACATAGAAAGAGCTTCCATGCTTGTTTCTCAGAAGATAGTGAGGAAAGAAGAGACAATAAGACAATAACATTCAAGGCATACAAGAAGAAGAAGCTTGCCCCCAAAATGCCACAGGACTGGTGGTCACTACATATAAAAGGCCACCTAACGACCCCCATCAATCACAGTGACAGATAATCTCTCCTCCTTATCACAACAATACACCCACAACAAAAACACTGATCGCCATAATCACCCATCTGCGGAAAAGGACACAGTTGATCCAACAGCTATAAATACTCAACTCCCAAACAAACTGCACCAGAGCACAGAGTGCTACCCTGTCCTTTGAAGATGCCGGCCACAGAGACTGGCGAAACGTTAGGAAGAACAACCTTCAGAACAGAGCCAAAGAGTCTGAGAAACCCACAACAACCCAGGAAGAACTTTGCCAATCAGGCTAGTAGCAAAGAACAATCCCATTAGGCTGTAAATCCCCCTCCCATTGGTACCCAGTGTTAGATCATACTAAACCGCTGTTTTCCCAACAAACAAAAATACCAGGAAAGGCTTTAAAACAGATCATTGACAACCAGTCTGTAAACACTTTGAAAAGAACACTCTGATTTCTAAGATTCAGTATGGCTTTCTCAAAAATAAGTTATGCTAGGCTAATCTCTCTCATTTTTTTAGAGGCACAAACTTGACAGAAAAATAAATAAGGAGAACGCTGTGGATTTAATGTATCTGGATTTCAGCAAAGCTGGTAGCTGTGTAACCTGTACTTTAAACGCTGCGCCCGGCCCTTTCGGCTGTTCCGGCGGCCATTTTGAAGCCGCGCAACAGCTGGTCGGCGGGTCGCAAAGCGAAGGTCCATAAGCAAACCGCTTACCGCCCTTCGCTCTGTGATTCCTGCCCTATCTAGGTGCCGTTTTGCGATCGCTTTTGCGATCGCAAAAACAGCACCGTTGCGCAGATTCGTCGCTCTACGGAGCGACCGTTCTGCGAGGCACCACTGTAATTCAATTCAATTCTGTCCTGGATTTCAATTTCATGATGATGGTTTGAGTATGTGATTTGAAGGAGAAAGGATGTAAGTGAAGAGAAAGAAGGAGGTTGAGCTAGCCCACAACAACCCACCTTATCCTAGCTTAGTAGTGTTGATTATTTTAATGGGAAATACTTATTTTATTTAACTGCAATGATCTTTGAATATGTTCTTTATGCTAAAGCTTGTGCAATATAAACTGATTCTAATGAAACTTTATTTCTCTAATAAAAAATAATTATAAAAATTCTATAAAAGGACTGGTCTCTTGAACAGCAGGGTCTGGCTAAATCCAGGAGGTGGAGAGGGCCACAGACTAGCTATCTTTAAGAGTCCTACCTAACTGAGCTGTTGTGAGTTCTAAGGAAGCACAAAGCCCATGTGTCTGTACTTGCAAAGTACTGAGTAAGAGTAAGATGTTCTTTTAAGGTCAGACTTGTTCAAGGGGCTTACACTATGCACTGCTGAGGTCCTGGGACTTGTTCCAGCGCAAAGGTGATAGGTAGGCGGCCTGTCGAACTCTGTGACCGAGTGCCTGGAGCCCCTTAGGGGGACCTAGTGCACCACGATAATCATCCTGGACAGGAGTGACAAGTGAAATGCTACAAGGTTCTGTCCTATGCCTGGTATTTCAATGTATTTATAAATGATTTGGATGAGGGTGTGTAAGTGATGCTCATTAAATCTGCAAGTGACACCAAACTTGGAGAGATAATTAACACATTGGATGATTCCCCACTGTATCCCCTAGACAGGGGCTCAACTCAATGATCCATAGAGTCCCTTACAGATCTGCAGTTCGAAGATGACGATAATGATAGACTGAGGAAATGTGGCATGTTTATCCTGAAGGGGGGAAAAAGCTGACAGGTGATATGATAGCCATCTTCAAGTATCTGAAGGGTTGTCAGATGGAAGGTGGCTCAGGCTTGTATTTTGCGACTAAAGAGAATAGGACCAGAATCAATAGATTCAAGTTACAGGAAAAGAGATTTTAACAAAACATTAGGAAGAACTTTGTAACAGTGAGAACTATTCAACAATGGAATCAACTGCTTCAGAAGGTTGATTCCTGCCTACCCTGATATAACAAAAGTAGCTTCTCCCATTAGTAATGTTCAAGTTTAATTTGCAATTAGCAGTTCTAATCAAGGCAGTTGCAGTAGACACATTCTGTACAGGGTAGCAAAGACTTAAGTCCTGGCCTCTTAGTTATTCAAAGCATAAAAAGTATGCAAAGCACAAACAGGTCAATATGTAGTGAGTATTTTTTTCCCCTCACCACTTTATTTAGCAAAATAGACTCTTTGAAGCAAAGTGTGGAAATGTTATTTTGGTCTCAGCTCCTAGAATATTCTAGCTAGCATGCCACCATATGCCTACTTACCTAAGTGCAAATCTCCATGAATATACCAGGATTTGGCTGTAAGGAAGTAAGTGCAGATTTGTGCTATAAATTTAGAGAATGAGAGCCAGTGCAGTGAAGTAGATACAGTGATGGACTAGGACTGAGGAGACCTAGTGTCAGCCTCAACTCAGCTATGGGAACATACAGCTGTCGACACCAAGGACTATATTGATTGGGATCTAAAAACCTTAGCACTCTTATATAGATCACATCTTACCTTTTTTTTTTTACAGGCTTCCCCAAAATTGCATGCACATCCAAATTGTTCTTCTTTCCCCACTCCCATAAACCATATTTCTTGTTTTTCTCTTCTGCTACGTTGTATATTGGCTTTTCCCACCACCACCTTTCAGGAAATATGCTGGGGAGTTGACTGGATGCAGTGTGCACTATATAGAGCACCCTGCTTTCATCCTTTACATCTTCTGCTGGAAGGAAAAGTATAATTACAGAAATACTGACTTCAGTCTTAAAAGGCAATTGATGGCAGAACAGTAAAAACCATATACATTCACAAACCTCAGGTCAATTTAAAGTCAGAACTAGTTAGCAAATATGCCACTGAACAAGTTATAACCTGACATTTCCTGGGAATGGAGATAATAATGGAAATGGTCACAGAGATGGAAAATGCTGCCTTTTTTGGAAGCCAGCTCCCATAAACCCACAACCAATAACACGCCCACCTCTTTACTATCCCTGGATTATTTTTTTAAAAAGAAGCTACTAGGCAGTGACGCCTCCTACTCAGATTTCATAAGAAGTTCAGACATATTGCAAAAGACTCTGAAAATGTGTATCAAATAACTTGATGTTGCAATCCTTTTGCAAGAATCGACAAACCTAAGCAAGGAGATTCTTGCTAACAATTAGCGCATGAAGCTATGTACAGTATTCCATTTCTAAATCAATGATTGAGTGCTTTTATGTTATGTGCTTTCATGTCGGAACTGACTTATAGTGACCCTAACAGGGCATTCAAAGGATAGATTTTGCCAATTCCACATCCTCAGTGAGTTTCCGTGGCTGACTGGAGATTTGGACCCAGATCTCTTGAGTCCCAGTCCATGACTTTATCCACTACAACACACTATCCTTTTATAGGCCTCCATATTCAAGAAGTGCAGCTTCATGCTATATAGCCAACTGCTGGTTTATTCAAACTCAAATGGCACTTTCTTTGGAATAGGATTGTGGCTGTTTAGTATTTTTAGAGTAGCCATGTAGTAAGCAGTACATTCCCCGTGTTATGAGAGGGAGAGAGTGGGGATCAACCCTTTGCACCATACTTTGCACTCTTGGCACCATCAGTGTCATCACCTTCCATTTATGAGAAGGGAACTTATGCAACACAGAACAATCTACAGTGTTTATGTAGGTTCCTCCTGTGATGCCTAACCCTAGAAGATCAGATTTCTAAACTATGCAGAGATCCTACACAAATATAGAAAGCTCCCTATTGCAGACATTCTACCCTTCTAACCCATGGAGAGTATCAAAGTGATGTGTTAGAGTGGGCAGAACCAAGGAATGCACCACAAATTTGTCTTTCAAAAGGTTCGATTTGTATGTGGAAGGGAAGAGACATCTGAATACAGCTTGTATCAGTCCCACTTTGACCATAGCATGTGCAAATGGATCAGCAGAGCTGGTGTGAGAGAAAGGGATATGATTCATTGTAATAGATGTGTGGTTTTAGCAACTGAACAGGCTTCCTCCATAGGATGGTATTCAATTACATGATGTCCGGTGTAGTATAGTGAATAGAGTGATGGACTAGGACTGAGTTTGAATCCCCACTGAGCCATGAAAATTCACTGGCAAAGTGGAAATGATAAACATTCCTTAAATAACTTACTTATCTTGAAAGCTCTGTTAGAGTCACTATATGCTGGTTCCAACTCAACAGCACAGCATGGAACAGAACATTCAATTAGATAGATACAAAGTATGGTATACTGGATACAATTATGAACAACAACTCAAGAGACCAGGATTGGAAGCCATAGAAACTCACATGGGGGAGAGCTGGGGGGTGAAATTTGTTTAAAAACATGGCTTAAATTTCTTACATACCTTGAAATCCCCATTAGGTTTGCTATAAATTGGTTTTCCCTTGATAGTGCATAACACAAACAAACAGTACAACACATTCAATTACATGTTTTTTGCACAGTACAGGGACCTAGGGACCTCAAGAAAAAAGGTGTACATTTTGCTTATAGCTCCAAGCCAGCTGTAAACACCATTGAAAAGAAGCATTCATTGAGACATAGAATTTACAGAACTGTCAGTCTAATTCTGTCCCAAGTGAACTGGGGGAAAGTATAAACTAGAATTGTTAGCTAAAAAGTACGCATAGGCTAGAATTGTTGATAAAAAGGCTACAACTGCACTTGCAGAAAGGACCAAAATTGCTTTGCAGCAACTTTAGTCATTTCACATGATGCAAACCCTAGTACATTTTAAAAATGTGTTCTTTCATGACATCTTTAAACTGCAACAGTGCACCATTTTTAAACCACATTAGAATAATATCCCCAAAGGGTTAGGATTTCAAAACTCTCGTGATTGTCTGACAGTGCAGTGAATCATGCACATGCAGCAAATTCTTTGTATGACATATGCAACAACAATGGCATCCTGACTGCAGAGAATTAATGACTAACACAAGTTCCTCTTAAAATGTAATATTCCAAGCTTGGAAGAGAACTAGTCTACTAACATGGTACTCCTTGCTATCAGAATAGTTGGAAATAAAATTTAGCGGCACACTGAGCAAAAAAGAAGAAGCCAATTGTTCCATTGTAGAGGCGGGCATTAGCTGGGACAGGAATTAGCCAGGCTGGGGCACTTACCTCAGGCAGCAGAACTCTCAGGGCAGTGCCAGAGCTGCCACCCACTCTCTGTTGTCTGAAACAGGCATTGTTGCTGGCCTCTTTCCAGCCACTGTGCATCAAGATACCCCAAGTGGTCCTCAGCCAACTATGCAAATAATACCTGGGCTCCAAGGGTCCTTGCAGCCAAGGCATTATCGTGAGTCGGGCCCAAAAAATTGCCTGTGCACAACTTTTGCCATCCTCCCCCATAATGGTTTGGCCCTGGGTACTCTCAGGGCAGAGGCATTATTCACATCACACCCTGGGGTATGCAGGTTGGGAGCAGCAATAGCAAGAAAGTCACTGTCACCCTCATGGTTATAGTCATGGTCTCCCCTCCTCCTCCATGGAGGCAGCAATACTGTCCTTCCAGCCTCAAGAGGTGGGAGAGCATGTGCTGGCACCATGGAGCCATTTTAGTTCATTGTGTGCCTCTTCACTTGCATGAAGTTACTATGGAAACCCCAATGCTTTATTTTCAGCGCTGGAAGAAAACATTATTTTCAAATAAGTCACAAGAACTGGTAAAGGCTAGAGTTTTATGTATTTTTCCCTTTCCTAATGATACCTTGGTTCTGCTTATATTGAATGGGAAATTAGATATATAAAACACATTTATTGGTTATGTCATAAATGTCATGTCCCCAGCTTAGTAAAAGCTATGAAGACAGAGGGAAAAAAAGACAAGTTACCATATTTTTCCATATACAAGATGACCCAAAGTATAAAACGCCCCCTTTTCTAACCCCCAAATTAGAAAATTTGCACACTCACGCCCCTTTGATCCTCCCGCCCTTTCCCGGCTGCGTTTCCCACTTCCTAAGCCCTACGGAGCTTAGGAAATGGGTAATGCAGCCATGAAAGGGCAGCGTGCTGGCACCCCTTTGATCATGACGCCCTTTCACAGCTGCTTTACTCTGTGGCTTTGCAAAAGGCAGGGAAAGTGGTTGCTTGCCATGTATAAAATGACCCTTAATTTTTGTTCTAATTATTTAAGTAAAAAGTCTCATTTTATACACAGAAAAATATGGTACACCCTGAATTTATACTGTAAATTTATTGCTCGAAGGATAGCTTATCAAGGTGAAAACATGATCTGTTCAGAAGGGCGATATTAGCTGGAGTTGCCCTAGCCTGGCCAATTTCTGCAAGATCAAAACTATCAGGAGTATGTTTGCCAGACTTTGGCCATCTGTGAGATGGCAGTCTCTCTAATTAGGGGCCCTACTTGTTCTGCAATTGCTTTTACCTTATTTGGAGACCTCCTGTTGGCCTCTGAGTTTGCTTCCTTACTCATAATATGTTCTATCGTCCTTTCAACAACTGGGCAACAGGTTATGACTCCTGCCCCTTCAGATTAACTGGATCTCATGGAAAGGCTTCCTTAGGAAGCCTGGGTTCTACATAAGGTACTCCAATTCAAAATCTTCAAAATTCTCTATCCGAACAGCACTAATTATACCATGATGTGTGTTTAACTCTTCGTTTAATCTCTGCCTCACATTTTTCATGACGAACCTCAGTTTTAACCTTCCTATTCTAATCTGCTAAGAATTGGATTGCTGATTGGGCTTGTTCAAACTGCTCGTTCATTTTCTGTAACTCTGCTTGTGTTCTTTCAGCCAGCTCTTTATTAAACGTAGCACTTTTCTCCTGAGCAATCTTTGAAACAGCTACCATCTTGCACTTTTCTGCCACAGAATCACATTTACTCCTTTCAAATTCTGAGATTAACTTTTGTTTTTCCTTCTGTACATGCACAATCCATTCTTCTTTCTCAATCTTCAACTGCTTACATTTCTGCTCTAACTCCTGCTTTTGCTCCTGCAGACGTGCACACTCTTGTCTGCATTCCTTCAACATCTCATACATGTCTAAGCATGCATGCCACAAAGTCCATGCCTCACAAACATCCTTTTTTTTGCTTCTCTAGTATATTCTTCACAAATGGAGGCAACTGCGTTTTCAGACTTAAAGCACCCAGGCTGCAAAGGGCAACTATTTTTCTTCAATACCGATTTCTTTAACTTAGAACATAGTTACATTAGGGCAAAAAACACATATTTGAATCAGGTTTGGCATGTTTTAAATTGATTTATTAAAAGGTGACTGCATAATGCACATGGAAGCTCAAATTTTCCTTCAAATAACCATGTTTTTTTGGGTGGAAAGTGAGGTATTTTACCAGGAGGTAAGAGGATCATTTATCTTAACTCGTTTGTGAAACTGATATAATTTGAATAATTTTGGCATATTAAAACACATCTGTTGGTATAAACTGTGTTTGTGGGTGGCTAGTGTGCCTTCTTTCTCACCAGTTCCCTCTCCTTCTACCCCAGGCTTTCCTCTGCGTGTGTGTGTCTGTCTGTCTGTCTGTCTCTCTCTCTGTGTGTGTGTGTGTGTGTTTGTGTGTGTGTGTGTCCATGCACCTGTGTCAGACTGCACTCCAATCTGTCTGACTTTTTTTCCTATCTATTATATTGACATAGCAATAGACCAATTTAAAAGACATTTTTCATCAATTTATTTTCATAATGTAACTGTGCCCTTACACCATGTTCCTTGCTATTTCAGCAAATATTCAATACCAATTAGAAGTGAGGCCATACCTATTCCTTTTCTTTTTAAACTTTTTTCCCAACAACATTTCACTCAAATATGGTCAGACAGCTAGACATGGAGACGAATTTTTTTAAAAAAAGAATAACAATATTTGTGAAATATTGTTGATTTGTGAGATATTTGTCCCTTAGTATTTGTCAGGTCTGGAGACCCCGATGAATATGAACGAATGAATTTTTACCAATTTATCCGTCCCTTCATGCAGGCTAGTTGCAGGAACAGAAACAGGGTGTGCCTTCCCACAGCCAGTCTGCTTGTTAATGTCCCAATGATCAACTGATGGTCATGATGACTTTGAGAAGGCAAACCCCAGGTTCCATTCCTGCAGTCTCAACTCCTGGAACCTGGGATCCTGCAGCTTTTATGTCAATGCGGTTCCATTCCCATAGCCAGCCTTCTTGTCAATGTTCTGCTGATCAGCTGTTCAGTGGGACATTGTGTTTTAATGATGAATCAATGAATATTCATCAATTCCTCACTAAAATTTGATGCTTTGTCAATTCGTCCAGTCATCAACTTTGACAAATGACAAATTGCAACGAAGCACCATTTTTTTTTTCTGATTTGTCCTCATCTCTACTCACAACAACCAAGTGGCTATGTTATACTTGTTCCACTGGACACCAAAAACTTAAGCTGCTAAACAGCAAACACTTCAGTGACCATAGGTAGGGAAGCTTTCTCCCTCATTGGCTAACACTTCAAGGCTAGGACTGAAGCCTTGTTTACACGAGCAAAAGAATTTTAAATTGCATGTGCCTTCAAATAAGTCAGGGCTTTAAAATTTGTTTATATAACTCATAGGACATATAGTTTTATTTCCCCCTTGACTTGAGTTTTGTCTCTCCAGGAGTGTGTCTTTTTAAATCCTTCCAAAGGGGTTATTTAAATTATTGCAATAGTTAACTCATGGTCATATACCTTGGATTGGCCTCATATGCCCTCCTCTGGCATTTTACTGCCCCGCCCCTTTCTACTCATGGCATCCTTTAGAAGTCTGAGATACCTAGGGCTGCAATTTTACACTGTATTTTTTTGGTTCAATTTTCCAAGAGGGATGTTTTGGCATCCACTTCCCAGTAGGTGGTGCTGCTCCCTCCTAGAAGGAACCAGACAATTTCTTCAAATGTAACTACAAGAACTTGTGCCCATGTCTTTTGATGTCACATCCACCTCTTCTTTCTGCTGTTTTTCTTCTATAACGAGGATGTAGATCATATTGTTGAACAGTTCGTGGTTATCCCTGCAATTAACTGGCTGTATGTTGTGACAGTGTACAGTGGGAGTGAACACATGCAGCCAAACATCTCTCACAGTTGATTGAACTGCTCCTTTCAAATTTAAAATCCTTTCAAACCCTGACTTTACACCAAAATATCTCCTCCTGGTTGCTTTGGCTGCAATACTCAGCATGTATATCAGGGTGATGGGACTTATTTCTCTGTAAGCATTCTTAAGGTTTTAAAGGCTAATGCAGACCTTTGTTATGTCAAAATTACATTCCTTATGTAATGCGAAATTCATTAAATAAATAAGAATGGGGGACTATGGGATCTATAGTACACAAGGTCCTTAAAAATGTGCTAGGAAATGCCACAATGTATTCCTAAGATGACAAAAGTACACTGGATGTGACCCCTCCTTTTGGTCAGTGCAATTTGAATGGGGGATTGTGGGATTCATAGCACACCAAGAGAACCGTCACATAGCATAATGTCAACTTTTGCTGAAGCACTGTATGGACAATAGTGATCCCTCCCCCTTTCCTTCAACAACTCAGCTGCACCTATGCAGAAAATGGGCAGAAAAATGATGTGATATCCAGCAGCATTTTTATAGCAGTGCCCTGAGGTAAGTAAAACTTCTCAGAGCTCATGCTCTGATTCCCTTCTATCCACATCTCTGTTTATCAAACCCTTCCTGCCAGGATTTCTTGCTGAAGTAAAGCATGACTTATAGCTGCTCATTTCTTTGTCCTCACTGGATGTTGTTCAGGTCTGCCAGTTTTGCTGAATATGTTATCAGGAATATTTTTGGAGCCCATTAGCAAAACAAAGAAGGGTCTGGAGAGGTAGGGCTTTCTGAGAACAAACAGCTATAATAAAAATCCCCCCAGGAGACTAAGGCAGTGGTATTTTGAAGGAAACAGGTCAAAAGGGTTTAGTGCTTACTGAGAGAGAATGGTCAAATCAGGGTGAGACATTTCTATGAAGGAGGAGGGCACTAATGGGTTCTATTCTTAGCTGTATGACAAAGTACTGGATAGTTCTTAGTGTGCACGGTTTGTAAAGTGTACAGTACTCTGCAGATCCTACTTACATTGCCGCAAATGTAATAGTAAAAGGAAGATGCAGTTGTATCTGCCCAAGTTCAAGAACTGTAACATCAAGATACCTAGTCCCATTCTGGAATCTGTGACAGAAACTTGTTGGGGTGCATCATCTTTATTTTCAATTGTGCCGTCACTATTTCAACATAAACCTGTCTCTTTGCACTGATAACATTGACATGCTTGTGCAGTTGTGAAGAAGCAGTTCATGTGGTAGCTCCATCAATAACCTAGCTGTGCAATGAAAATGGTGGAATCCTTGTTCTGTTTTTGTTTTTCTCCCCAGGAAAGAAGGCTGTTTGAGGAAGGAGGAAGGCTGAAAACACCAGCCTGCAGTGGCAATGGTAGGCCTGGACATGCCTGAAGAGCAGAGGAGAGTCGTTCTTTTGACTTGGTGCTCTAGCTTTTCAAGGTCAAAATATTAGCCGGGGGGGAATTATGGAATTTAATTTTTCAATACAAATCCTATACTTATTTATTAGTTTTCTGTACACAGGCAAACACACAGAGTTATCATGGTGTACACTATGCAGGCATTATACTACATTACTGCTTTGATGCTTTTTACCACTTCCCACCCTGAAAGTTCTCTGTACACTCATTACGTATCACCCCCTAAAATGAGTAGCAAATAACTACTGGTACAGTATTATGTTTTGCAGGGCAAATCCAACTCATGTTGCTATCTAAGACAAAGAAGAATATGAGGCTCACTCTCAGTCCTTGTTCATAAGCTGAGTGGATCAGCAACTGTAATTTACGACAACATTATTGATAAGATAGTGGATTTGACAGCATCAACTGAGTGGTAACCAACCTCATGTGTTCTTGGACTGCAACTCCATAAAACCCCAGATCTCACAGCTGGTGGTGAAGTGTTCTGGGACTTGCAGTTCAAGAACACCTGGAGTTACAAAGGTTGGCAATCACTGAACAAAGGAGCTGCAGTGCCCACTGTGTGGCACAGATTCGTTTTCAAAAACTTTGCTGCTCCCTCCCAGCACCTTCTGCCTTTTTGCTGTCTCTGTTTCATAAAAAGTAAGCATCTGTGGTTTAATTTTATCATTGTGAAAACTGGCATGTAACTGAATGAGCTACTTTTGCCTTCTTATCAGTTATTTGTTGTATCAAAAACATTTGGCTGTTTTGTAACCAATATCCTCAATTGTAATTTTTCAATAATACTTTCACTTTTGATGCACCTCCATGAGGCACTTTTAGAAAGAACTTTTCAATTTTAGGCAACACCTCTGCACCCTGCAAATTCAATTATTTTCTCAACACACCAAAAGACAACGCAAAATTCTGCTTACAAATATCTAAGTATATTAAAAAGAGATAGGACTAAAACTGAATAAACATCATTAAATCATATAAGCAGTCACAATGTCTTTCCAGGAAAATCAGGTAATTACATTCATAATAATTACAATACAGTGAGAGATTCTAACCTGGATGTTGTAAAGAAAGCCATTGACTGTCCTTCCTTTCTTTCAGGTTGGAATCTAGCCCCAAAAGGCACAGTAACGATGAAGACCTTCCAGCCTTCTTTAATGCAGAGTCAGTTGCAAGAAAATAATCATTCATCTAGGATTTGATTCTGAATGAAAGCACCAGCTTAGGTTGTAAGAGACCTGGCTGAGAGAAGGGAGAAGCCTGTCTTGCCCAGTAATGTCCACCAGGCTATCCATATGAAACCACTGGGAGTGATCATTCAGAACCTTAGAGTGAGGTGCCACAAATATGCTGATGACACCCACTTCTACTGCTCCTTGTTACTCAATGTCAAGGCAACAGTCAATGTCTTTGGATATTCTCTGAGCTTGATAATATACAAACCTTTCTTCAGACCCATTTGCATTTTACTAATTTTTAAATATTTTAAGTATTGTTACATTTGTATTCTTCCATTTTGATGAGCACAAAAATGTCTCTCCCCAACCTTGTTATTCTGACAACAATCTCATAAAGTGAGATATACAAAACGCTAGTGAGTGGGTCAAGATCACTTAGTGACCTTCATGAATGTGTAGCGATTTGAACCCAAGTCGCTTTCATCCAATTCTAAAATTGCTGAAGAGTGGCCACAGAGTGAAAGGTCAACAATATTCTATAGCTGCAGCTTTTATCAGTTAATGTCTGTACTACAGCCCCAAAATCCTCTAGCCACTGGCCCATACTGGCTGGAAGATTCTGGACCTTCCAGTCAAGAACAGTTATCTATTCAAGTCCTACCAACAGCCTACTGGAGGGCCTCCCAGAGAACATTAGCTCCTTAATCTTTCTTCAATATTTCCATTTCCTGACACGCCACTGGTTCTGTTACTCCCTCATATTCTTCTGCAATCTCTAAGGCCTCTTGTCTATCAACAAATGTGAACAAAGAGACTCACTTGATCCATTGCATCCTTTCTTCCTTTTGAAGTAATAGTGGCTAAAAAATCCTCCCTGTAACTCCTTCTCTTCATCTCCCTTACTCTCAGTTCCAAGCTTTCTCTCCTTTCTCTCTCAACTCTTTATTGCTCCTCTCCCAATCTCCTTCTCCACTCTCTCGCCTCAGCTTCTCCCCAATAAGAGGGTCTAGGTGGAATCTCTGGTCTCCTTCTATAATCTGCTTCCTCCTTGGGCAATCTTAATCTTTCCCATAATCCCATCCAGGGATCCTGCATCCACACCCATTCCCAACCGGGTGGTAACTGGTCTTTCCTCTCTACTTCCCCTGTTCTTGCTTCAAACTCCACCCTCTTTTTCCACTCTCTTCCCGCCTTTTCTCCCTGAACCTCCCCCATAATCATTTTCTGCATGTCTTCCATCAGCTCCTCTGTATGTCTCTTGTTGAGGTCTCGCGGTAGGCTCTGGTGCTGGTTTGAGGTCCACTTCCTTAGCTTTGCTGTTGTGGAGGGATGGCTCTCCAGCGAATGGGGTGTCCCTTTCCCCCACTGTCTCACATTCAACTACCTGTCATCTTTATATTTACTAGATGCTGTGACGATCGCCCCACATCACTCATGCCATTCATAGTCATGAGCTGATTTGCATAAGTCTATGAGAGGGCTGGAGAGGCAGAGTCAGCAGCTACAGTATAAAGGTTTGGCGGGAAAAGGAGGAGTCAGAGATTGTGATGAGATACAGATAGAGATAAGGGTTGGTTAATTAGAGAGAGAGGGAACAGATACAGAGTGATAAGGCTGGTTAAGAAAATAGGTAGAGAAGGTGGTAAGGATATTCCAAGAGAAAGGTATGTACAGAGAGAACTGTTAATAATTTGCTTGTGTACAATGTTTATCTGAAGAACTTCTGTTATTATTAAATCTGCTTCACTTCAATAAATAAGTTCTGTCTGTATTCACAAGACAAGTGTCTGACCGCCTAGAGTAGTCCACCACGACTAGATAGGCGGGATATAAATTAAATAATAATAATAATAATAAAACGTCATTTATATTGTGGATTGAGGTAATCCACTGGTGACAGCGAGAGGAAAATGCAATGTGAGCCTTTGTGAGTGCCACAAGGGTGAATGCCACAGATGCACATTCCCCTTGTGTAATAAAAGGGGAATTGTGTAATTAAAAGCATCCTTTTTTTAAAAAAGGTCACATGTATCAGCAGAGCACTTCACAGGGAGATGGGGATATATGCCTGTGGGCACAATGCCACTCCCAGGCATCGTGTGTCTTCCCTTAAACTAATCTGCTATTACAAAAACTATAGCTGAGTGCGGGAAGTCAGACAAGAAATAAATGTCTGTTAGTAAGTTGCCTTTATTTGTAACTCAGAATAACCACCGCTTGTAATAAAAGTTCATACGTGTTGGCTTCCATTTTTCTTTCTTTCTTAGATAAGGATAGTATAAGTCACTATAATAGAAAAAACAAACAGAAAAGGCATATAAAAGATTGATTCATTCTATATCAGTCCTGTTTCAGACTTCAAGGATCTGATATCGTCTGCTAGAAAAAATATGGGCAAGGGAATTTTTTGTGAGCATACAGTGTCTATACACATACTAGAAGCCGTTCATAGAAACATAAGACATTTAAGCATTCAAAGATCCAATGGTGAATTCTACTTGGGTTCAAAATAGTGCATCAAGCTCGAGACACTTCTTCACGGTTGGATAACCATAACTCTAACTGACTAGATTGACCCAGTTGGGGGGGGGGAACACCTTAAAAGTTCTGTGCCACCAGCTGCTAGGGTAATTTGTTTTTTCACAAGCCAGTGTAACATTGGTGAACTGATGAAGTGAAGGCTGATTCTCAGCATATGTAAATAAGCAGTTCATGTCTCACTACTAATAATTATTATTCAAGTCTTATGGCGCCTTCAAACTTGAGACATCACAAGCAGGATATGTATGTCTGTGCTATTGATCCATTCTGGGCTGAGCCCTGCAATGAACTCAGAGAAACAAATCCTTATTCCTCAAATCAGGCTGGGTCCAGATACAACTATACCAATTTGTGGGGTTGTTCTTGTGGCCAGATTTCTCATTTGGGCAACAACTCTCTGCAATGTGTGACCAGAGGAAGTTGAAAAGCAACCTTTGCAGCACCATATCAAGCCTCTGCGACACTACATAAGAACTATGCCACTTATCTGCTACAGAGTCAAGGACACAAAGGCTATCCTGCCCCAAGATTCTCTTGGATCAGCACTTAATGCCTGTTATCTATGCACAGCAAGCCATGTGCCCGCAGCTACCTTCATGGTGGGGTGCTAGAAGAAAAATGGGAAGGGATAGGAATCGCTTCCTCTTCTATCGCTTCTCTTCAGCCGTGGCTGTTTTGCAAAGCAATTCACACGTACAAGCAGCCACCATCATGACACCTACGTTCACCAACACCCATCCTCCCTTCCAGAGGAAAAAGATGAAGGGGATGGTGGGCAAGAGGAGCTCTAATCTCTCACATGACCCCACACAGTTCATCTCAAGAAGCAACATATCTCTAGTAGTCTGATGTTACATGTAGAATGTAGGACTGTAAAAATGTTTTCATTTGTTATTCTCTGAAGTATTTTTGCTATGTTGGAATTTGTTATAAGCAATTGCTTGTAAGCAATTACAAGCACTACTTAAGATGGGAAAGGCAGAATAAAAAGTAAGAAAAAATAAATAAGTCAATGCATGAAGTTAGAATTTCAGACTTCTCCAAGGCCTTTTCAGACATTGCACTGGAAGAATAATGGATAATATTAGAAAAATCCCATTAAAGAAAGGTGGTTCATAAGGTGCTTAGTATAATCTTCAACCTGCAATTGTGAGAGCTGGAGATTCTGAACATGAGAGGCCTTCTGCATCTGCTAAGGCATAATGAATATCCCCATGCACAAATGCAAGAAAAAACAACCACACTCACAACAGACCATTATCCACCTAGTAAAAACTAAAGGGACTGTGACTAGAATGTTTACAGAACTGCTCTTATCATAAGTAAATACTACAATTTGAAAATCTTCATTTTAGATGATATCTCCCAGGATCCTTGAGCCAGCAGCATCAGTGGCCAGGGTAGTGAAGGTTTCTGGAATTTATTGTAATTCAAAAAGTTGCTTTCTCAAACTCTGGAAAATATTAATTTTTTACATAGTTAGCTAGGCCTCTTCCTAAGCATTTCAAAATGTGGACTTCATAAACCTGACAAGAAGTGTAGCATTGTAATCTGCAACATTGGGGAGGGGGGTGATGGAGAGAAATGTTCACAATTGTTCTAGAAACTTTCTCTTGTTAATGCTGCAAGGCCTTCTTTCAGTAGCCAGCTTTAAATTTCCATTCTAGAATGAACTGCTAGTACCTTTCAGTGAATCTGCTACCTAAATTGGGCAACATGAGTCTTAACGTACTGCAAATGAGACGGCAATCAGATTGGCATATACTGTAGCTTGTTGTTTGGGTTGCTTTGGGTGTGGTTTGCTCCACATTATTTTCCAGCAAATATCTACCTCATGAGAAATCTCTATGTAGGACAGGAAGCAACAGTTAGAACTGGATATGGAACAACTGATTGGTTCAAAATTGGGAAAGGAGTACAACAAGGCTGTATATTGTCTCCCTGCTTATTTAACTTATACGCAGAATACATCATGTGAAAGGCTGGACTGGAGGAATCCCAAACCAGAATTAAGATTGCCAGAAGAAATTTCAACAACCTCAGATATGCAGGTGATACCACTCTGCTGGCAGAAAGTCAGGAGGAATTAAGGAATGTCTTAATGAGGATGAAAGAGGAGAGAACCAAAAATGGTCTGAAGCTCAACATCAAAAAAACTAAGATCATGGCCACTGGTCCCATCACCTCCTGGCAAATAGAAGAGGGAGATATAGAGGCAGTGACAGATTTTACCTTCTTGGGCTCCATGATCACTGCAGATGGGGACAGCAGCCACGAAATTAAAAGACACCTGCTTCTTGGGAAGAAAGCGATGACAAACCTAGACAGCATCTTAAAAAGCAGAGACATCACCTTGCTGACAAAGGTTCACATAGTCAAAGCTATGTTTTTTCCAGTAGCGATGGATGGAAGTGAGAGCTGAAGCATAAAAAAAGAGCCTCGTGGTGCAGTGGTTAAAATGCTGTACTGCAAGCTAAAACTGTGCTCACGACCTGGGTTTCAAATCCCAGGTAGCCGGCTCAAGGTTGACTCAGCCTTCCATCCTTCCGAGGTCGGTAAAATGAGTACCCAGCTTGCTGGGGGGGCCAATGTGTAGCCTGTATAATTAAAAATTGTAAACCGCCCGGAGCGTGCTTGTAGCGCAATAAATAAATAAATAAATAAATAAATAAATAAATAAATAAATAAATAAATAAATAAATAAATAAATAAATAAATAAATAAATAAATAAATAAATAAATAAATAAATAAATAAAGCTGACCGCTGAAGAATTGATGCTTTTGATCTGTGGTGCTAGAGGAGACTCTTGAGAGTCCCCTGGACTGCAAGGAGACCAAACCTATCAATTCTAAAGGAAATCAAGCCTGAGTGCTCACTGGAAGGACAGATCCTGAAACTGAGGCTCCAATACGTTAGCCATCTCATGAGAAGAGGAGATTCCCTGGAAGAGCCCCTGATGTTGGGAAAGTGTGACGGCAAGAGGAGAAGGGGACGACAGAGGATGAGATGGTTGGACAGTGTCATCAAAGCTACCAACGTGAATTTGACCCAACTCTGGGAGGCAGTGGAAGACAGGAGGGCCTGGCATGCTCTGATCCATGGGGTCACGAAGAGTCGGGCACGACTTAACAACTAAACAACAACAATTTTCCAGCAACCACGTTTCCAGTAATATCGCTCCCTCCTGCCCCTTTTGCAAGCCGTCCCGCTCCCCTCTGGAATGATGCTAGGGCTGCAGTTTATTTGTTGCCATTGAGAGTGCTCTCGATTGTCTCCTTCTGCACTCCCTGCAGTTAGCTCATCTGCTCCCAAGTGGAGCTCTGGGCGGTGTTCTCCATGGTGACAACCTGTAGTGTATTTAGTGGGTTGTGACTGATAGGGATGAAGGAGAAATCCCTTCCTCTATTTTTGTCTTCTCTAAGGTTTTTTAAAAAACCATTTCCTCAACTCAGTGCAATTCTAAATACACTGGAGGTGCCCTTTTGTACTTGTTTTATATCTGATTCAGAGCTGACTGCATCAGGGAGGAAAATGTTAAAAGCAAGGGAGTCGCCATGGCTGGTAGGTGAGAAAAGGCAGGGAAGGGGGGTTGTGGGAAAGGAGGCGTCAGGAAGGAGAAGAAATGGAAGTGCTGTCTGGATCTTTCTCATGGAAGAAGAAATGTCTCTCATGTGAATGGAAGGATTACTCAAATGTGAGATAAATTAGGTTGCACCAAAGAGCTCTTTAAGCACAAACTGGATCGCTGCAGCTTTCCCTGGCTAGATGGACCTTCATTCCAAATCCTTTCCAATTTCATGGTGATACATCAGAGTAAGTCAGATAGTAGAGAACATTCTAATTACCTTAGGAGATGTTCTTTATTTCAGAACAAACAGCCTGGAGAAAAAGCTAGGATGCAGCAGAAGTGAAGTACAAGTGGCCAAACCATCAGCCCATTAAGTGCAATGTTTCCCGAGTTTGGGGATTTGGTTGCAGTCATGACAGTGGCACTTTCAGGGGTGGCAGCTGCTCTTCCATGACCCACTGGCATTTCTCTCTCCAGAACTGTGAGTTGGACTTGCCCTGGATCAACAACTATGTCTGGAGGATTCTTAACATCACAGAAATAGGTGCCATTATCTACAGGCTGGACATTTGCTATCTTGATTGATGCATCTCTCTGGCTAAAGTTTCCAACAAAGCTGCTTCGGTCTTTGAATGGTGTGTTCTTCCCAAGATATTCTTTTCCATCAGAATAATAGAAAAACTGTAATTACACAGACAGATACATTAATTCTGCATAAACATTTAATTATTCATATTTTACATCACCAACTAGATATTTCCAAGATCTAGCTCTCTACAGATAATTTTTCACAGTACTGAAGACTTGAGTTTCTAGACCTTGGATTCTGTGCATAATGTGCAATAAATTCAGAGAAGATAAAGCAGCCAATCAACCACAACCCATTATTTTTTTACCCTTAAGAACGGTCACTCCTACTTACTGCCCAGTCTGATGCATGTTTATCCTGATGAAAGTCCCACACATTTAAATGGAGGATACTCTCAAGTAAGCACTATGTCCAAGACAAGAATCTAGGGTTTCAATTAGTAAATTCCACAAGAAATATGGTTCACTTGAAAAATCCTTGCAATCAGAACATAAACACAATATACATAAACACAAATATACATGAGCATTTCTGGGATCTAAGAGAACAGAGAGACCACATATCACAAAGGAAAGCAGTGTTACATGGCAGGAAACTGAGACAGACTTTAAAAGGAAAGAGAGGAAAGCCATTTGAGGAAAAACCTTAAGCCTACCTGTAAGGAGTACAGGGAGAAATGGCATCATTGTCAAAATGGGAGATGAGGAAAACCAGAAACAGATTCAAGAAGCACAGTAAGGTCATTACAGTTTTCAATCTTATGAATGTTTATGTGGGAATAAGCTCCACCTGAGGTTGTTCATGGACCAAGCAGGAGAGCACCTCATCCCCAAAGTCCAGGCATTAGCCTCTTGTAAGCCCCACTGAGTCTGCAAGCAGCCATGAATAAAACTTGGTTGTGAGCCTTACAGTGAGCTTAATAGAGCAACACGTTTATTTCATTGGAGTCACAAAGAAATCAAATAAAGGGGAAAGATCAGAAGTAAAATGTGTGCATTATTTGAAAACCACAGTTTGGGGTTTTTACTACATGCCAAGTGTTACAGTGGCCAAGATTCAGTGACATAATCCCAAGATCAACAGCAGTTACAAGAAGATGCCTTGTGTGAGTGGCAAAAATAAGGAGCATCACTGAAATGACCCACTTGTGCTACAAGCTCCTACTCAAATCTTGTCTCACCTCAATCATTGGCTCTTACCGTTATGGGACGAGCAGTTGATCCCTCCTGTTGAAAGCTCCAAGTGACGGATGTTGCAGCACTGATGTCCTCTGAGGATACGAATGTGCATGGAATCTTTACATCTGTCCCAGCTTCCACAATAATTTCCGTTGGAGTGGATACTTTCACAATTAAAACATCACTTACTGAAGAACAAAGTGCCATCTGGATCACTTTATAAGCAATAAAATTGAACAGTTATAAAAATGCAGAAGCTGACAAAGCTTTGCAGAAAGTAATGTGCTTGTAATCGGAACTTTGCATTTTGATGTCTAGGCCTGCAAGAGGGTTGGGGAACATGTGACATGTGTCAATCACTCCCATGATCCACCATTATCTGTTTCCATTTAAAGTTCTGTACTCATTTTACGACAGTTTTAATAAGGCATGAAGTAATGTAAAATGGAATTGGTCCACATACTGTTTCCAGATAAACATGTCCATGATGTGGGACATGTATGGACAGCCACACGTCCCAAAAGCATTTTTAGGCTATCCTGAAGTCTTTTCATCCACTGACATTTTCTGCATTTCTGGCATTATACTATAAAGATGTTATAGAAAAAGGTGACTTAACTGCTCAAGGGGCTGGAATAATTTTATTAGGGGTAAGATGAGAGACATGGTGGCACTGCGCGTTAAACCGCAGAAGCCTCTGTGCTGCAGGGTCAGAAGACCAGCAGTCGTAAGATTGAATCCACACAACGGAGTGAGCTCTCATCAGTTGTCCCAGTTTCTGCCAACCTAGCAGTTCAAAAGTATGTAAATGCAAGTAGGTAAATAGGTACCACCATGGTGAGAAAGTAACGGCATTCCGTGTGTAGTCGTGCTGGCCACGGGGCCTTGGAAACTGTCTTTGGACAAACGCTGGCTCTATGGCTTGGTAACGGGGATGAGCACTGCGCCCCAAAGTCTGATATGACCGGACTAAATGTCAAGGGGAACCTTTATCTTTATCTAAGATCTGAATGCTTTGGAGTGGTGGCTTGGCAAAGGCAGGTAATGATAAATTATGCCTGATACGAAGAAAAAAGATAGGGAAAATTGTTCTTCCTTCTTAGAAACTAGAACCTGGGGTCATCTGACAAAGTTGAATTGTGGAATATTCAAGGTAGATAAAAAGAAGTATCTCACATAGCACATAGCTAAACTATAGAATTCTATACCAAAGTGATAAAATGGATACATGAAAAAGAGAACAGGGCTCCTATACCTGGAACAGGCATGTGAAAGATGGCATTTCAACAAACTACCTCCGTTGAAATGTGTGCTTCTAGGTAACTATTAATGATGCAGCAACCCTGTCCTCCTTTTGACAGCTCTGAAAGCTGATGAGAAAAATTCATTGAAACTAAAATTACTGCTAGCTACCACTCACTATGGCCCATATTACATCCAGTACAACAGATTATATACCAGTAAACGCTGCTGGGAAGCACAAGTCAGGGGGCCATGGTTCTACTTATGGGCTTCTCATAGGAATCTTGTTGGCCACTGTGGGAACAGGATGCCAAATTAGATGTTCCTTTAATCTGATCCAGCACAGCTTTTCTTATGATCTTACCTAAAAGGATACTGTACAACAGCACAGGATTTATATGGACACATCAGTGTGTACAGATACTTAATACAATTTTAGTTTTGTACAGGTGCTCAGTGCTGAGGTTCTCCATGGTACATCAAGCTGGGGTACTTGAGTCAGTATCCAACTGAGCTTCCCCTGAATGGAAAGTCCCTAACAATGAAGCAACTTGGGATCATGCTGCTTGGGTAGGCATTACTGTTGCAAGAGCAGAGAGTATTGTTTCTTCATGGAGTTCACTTCTTGCAAAAGTTAACACTTGCAGAAGCAGCACAATACCCCATTATAGTGCTGGCAAGAATTTCCACTCACTGGGAAATCAGTAAGGTACAGGCCATTATAATCATGCAGTGTTTATTAAACCTGTTGTTATCAGTTCACTCAATCAAAAGCCAAAAGATCACTGAAAGAAATTGGATAATTCAGGAATGAGCCTGGAGATGATTCGTACTAGATAAGTTTAGGTATATACTTTTATAGAAACAATAACGTTTGCTCTTTCTTCATATTTGAACAAAAAAGGGGGGTTATTGTGAAAACTATCCACTTTGAATGCCCACCCATCTACTGAGGCCTTTCCTGTTCCACATTTGGCTAGCCTATTTCCAGTTCCTGGTTTCCTCTCAAGAATTAGGATGCAACATAGCTTTATGCCAAAATAAGGCACAGGATTACTCATGCCAATTCATGCACACGGGCAAGGACTTCCTCAGAAAACTTGTTTTTACACGGAAAACACTGAATTGACAATTTTTGTGAAGCATAAATGTAGGATACAATCCACAAAGCCTTATGCCAGATAAAACTTGTTACTTTTCAAGATACCATAGGGCTTGTTTTGCTGACACAGACCAACATGTTTACCTCCTTGAAAAAAAATCGAGAACAAAATCTGTCAGGGCCCCAGACAAGACAGAAGGGCTTCTGTTTGTAGTGATCATTAAAGCAGGTGGTAGGGTCTGAGAACTGTTTCCAAAGCAAAATTTACTCAAGAGGAAGTCTTTTTATACAATGGTCATAGCAACCCAGTGTAGGATTGTGGCCTTCCTTCTCCCACTACATGTAGGTTGGGCGTACTGTCGAAGATCTGTTATGACAGCCCCCAGAATTATTATTTTATCTCCTCCACTTTTTTCCTCCACCATCTATTCGGGCGTCCCACAATCCAGTGACCCACCGAATCAACCCCTAACACCAGCTTCAGCTTTGCCGTCGTCCAACTCCCTAGGAACAGGGGGCGTGGCCAAGCAAAGAGTTAGCCCACCCACAGGGAGTCCTGCCCCGCCCACCCCGCCCCCTCCCTTTGCATTCGCAGCCCTGAAGGTAGCATAGGAACGAGCCCTCACAGTGGACGAAAGCACCGGCGGTGAGCAGCCATCTTGCGGGCGCGCGAGTTGAAGAAATCTCGCGCTTCATAGGGCTGCCCCCCTCTGCGGCCGCCGCTGCCGCCGCCGCTGCCGGTTCAGCAACCATATCTCTCTCTCTCTGTCTTTCTCCCTCTGCCTCCGCCCACTTCTCCCCCTCGCATTGTTACGCCCTCGCCCACCTCCTGCCCATTGTTGCGGAGGGGTGATGGGGTGAATAGGCTAAGCAGGATTCCCACGCTGGCAGGAGCACAGTGCAGCCGAGGCATGGCAGCACTTGGGAGACGAAATGGCTTCGAAATCTGGATTATTATTATTATTATTTTTAAATCTTCTGACACATCAACAGCAGAAAGCATTGTTTCATTTCATCTAGGTCACCCGCTTTTCGCTCAAGGATGCTCAAAGCGCTAAAAGTATTGTACAAACAAATTTAACATTACATAAACTTCAATAAAGCAAAACAACACGGATTCATGTATTTATTTAAAACATCTCTGCACTGCTCTTCCAAGCAGAGCCTACATAAAAGTTAAGAGTACTGTACTGGATTTTGAAAAAGTTACACTTCAGTCCATGTTTACTTGCAAGTAAAACGAAGTAATAGAACTTCCTTCTAAGAGCCGGCTGCACTTCGGATACAGAATAAGGGGAAAAGGCACACCAACACTGGAAATGGTACTGAAGGAAAGCAGGCAAAGGCTAATTGGGAAAATAGTGTGCCTGGTGTGAATCTTCCCCCTCCCCTGTTGATTATCTTTAGCAAACCTTGATAATACTGTAATTGTGATTGCACCCACCAATCCATTTCGATGCCTTGATCTACTACAGTATCTCTTGATGAGTTTTGATAGAACCATCAAGATTTAAAACCTCACTATATCTTACTATTTTCTTGTTGAAGTGATAGATAAAATCCTTGAAACCGCAGAAATGGACATACTATCAGATTGGCTGGATGCAAAAAAGAAAAAAGACCCTTGGAAAATTTGGTCACAATTATATACATGGTTACAAGATAGATAGAAAAGTTGACTGATATATAGTTATCTGAATGGCTGCAGAAGAGAGAGAATAAATGATGGATAAAGACTATCAGCTACATAATCAATAATTAGAATAACAATATATCTGTCTGAAATTGAAACAACTTTTAAGTGAAGGGAGAAAGTGTCAAAGCAGGATGGCAGTTGAACATGAAGAAGACAAAAAATCACGACTACAGAAGAACTATATAACTTTAGCATTGACAATGAAGAAATGGAAATAGTTAGAGATTTTGTATACTTTGGTTCAGTAATCAATCCAAATGGAGACTGCAGCCAAGAAATCAGAATACAGACTAGGAAGGGCAGCAACGAAGGAATTAGAAAGGATCATCCACACTCTTTTATTTCCAGTCACCATGTATGGGTGTGAAAACTGGATAGTTAAAAAAGCTGACAGGAATAAAAATGATTTGTTTGAAATGTGATGCTGGAAGAAAGTTTTGAGAATGCCCTGGGCTGCCAGAAAGATGAACAAATGTGTGGGCCTTAGATCGAATCAAGCATGAACTATCTCTGGAGGCAAAAATGCTAAAACTGAGGCTGCCTAATTTTGGGCACATCATGAGAAGCCAGGACTCTCTGGAAAAGGCAATCATGCTGGGAAAGGTGGAAAACAACAGGAAAAGAGGAAGACCAAATATGAGATGGACGGACTCTCTAAAGAATCCCATAGGCTTCAGTTCACAGAAGCTGAGCAGGGCAGTTGAGGAGTGGAAATGATGTGAATTTGCTAAGAGCTCTTAAAGTTTTATGTCATCAAGTGTCTGGGAGCGCCTCTGGACCCTACAGATATCCTGTCATGCTACCCTGTTCCCATAAAAACTGTAGCATCCAGGGAAATAATGTCTTTCACGGTCTGTCCCACTAAAGAATTTTGGAAACCTCTAACTCAGCATACATATAATTCCCAGGGCAGCTCTACATTTGGTGGGAATAGCAGGCATGGGGCCAGATTTATCTACAGGGTGTGCCTTTTCCTTTTGATAAATATCAAAGACAGCTTGGGGGGGGCAGCATCCTGGTCCAATAATCGCCTCTTACATGAACTCATTGTGCATAACTACTGTTGATCTTCTTAACCTTTAATCATGTTGCTGTTTAGCATCAAAATTGCTTAATACAAAGCAGGGGTCATAAATCATTATGAGGTGTGAATATTTTACCATGTGATCTTTGTATTTTACTCATATGTCAAAAGAACTGGACAATGTTCCCCGAAAAATTACATTAAAATACAGCAATCAGTCTTTAAAGTGCCACAATGTCTCTTTTTGCTTTGCTTTGCTTGTTGAAATACTTAATAAAGGAGGACAGACTTATTTCAGCAACCAAATTCTAGTTAAGAAGAAATGCAGGACCACTAGTAAAACTTCCTCTCTACAAGTTATCTTACGGATCTCATGGTTTTATTATGTTCCTGTACCAAGGGCTCCAGCAACATGTCACACAGAAGGTTAACATGATGAGGAGTGTACAGTACGAAACAAATTATTTGTTGGCATTGCTTTTTACACAAACATCACAGCATCATTCGTAGGCCTCCTTTGAAAGGGACTGCTCACTTGCCTCCTGTACTTTTTTTTCAAATTAATGCCGATATTTCAACACAAGGGGCACGTTGTTTAGAGATTACCTAAGGGTCAAACAATATCACTGTTTTGGAATGGAGACGCCACAATATTAAAAGCAGAAACAGAAGCCACTGTATAGAGGGTGGATTTCCTGTAGAGGAAGGAGTGAGCTTTGCAGAAGGAGTGGCTCGTTGGTCTAGGGGTATGATTCTCGCTTAGGGTGCGAGAGGTCCCGGGTTCAAATCCCGGACGAGCCCAGTTTTTTGTTTTTAAGTACAACAAACCAGGATGATAAAAACAAATGAATTTGACCAAGGCTCCCTTTTAATGAAAGTTATTATAGGAATGAATTATATGAACTGCCATAGCATTTCGTTGTGCAGGATTACGCACTATGAAAATACAATTCTTTTTCCTTTTCTCCCATTGCATAACTTCAAGGATACTTTTTTTAAAAAAACACCTTATCTGCACTGCTCCTTTCCTGCATAATAAAACCTCTAGAAATTCGAGACAAAAGAGGCGCTCCTGCTAGGGAGTCCAGAGTGGAAGAAATTTAAGTAAACACAGTCGATCTGCATCATGCAAAACTGCTCAATGTGCGAACAAGCATCGCGATGAGAGACTGGCTCATTTGCTCTCGAACTACGTGCAATTCCTAATAACCTTGCTTTTTCCTTGCATGAAACTTCATGTCTTCCTCTAATCTAGATCAGATAAAATGTTTAATTGCAAATAAGTTCACCTTTCTGGCCAGGTACTGTATTCTGTAGCGTCTTCAATACTACCCACTCGTTACTGAAGACAGATTGTTTCGGTCGCGCACCAAGCAGCTCCCTATCTCGAACTCATGCTTCTCACTTTAACTCACTTAAAGCACATGGAGAACAAATTACAAAATTAACAAGCCACAAATGCCTCCCAAAATAGGAAGGAAATACAACACTCCTTCCCTCTCAGGGCTCGTCCGGGATTTGAACCCGGGACCTCTCGCACCCGAAGCGAGAATCATACCCCTAGACCAACGAGCCGCTGTCAACCATCTTTTCCTCAGCTCACTTCTTCACCATTATCCTGCCGTGAAGGTACGGCCTCCTGAACTGACTTTCACTTCCTCACAAGGACATGCACCCCTGGGGTTTAAAAGAATTGTTCCGCCCAGGGTCCTTGAAATACCGTTAAATTCCTATTCTATCGGATCAAACAGTCTGATGATATTGTCTGTCCGCCTCCGTTCTTCTCTTCAAAACTGGTGGGGCGGGGGGGAGATACCACTCTACGCCAAATAAAGGGGGGGGGGGAAATCTCTTTTCTTATCTTTGCCCTAGCTGAGGAAACAGAAACTACAGCGTTCTGTCTAGCCAGCCGGACAGAACAATCCGCTCCTCTCTGTTAGGCTGGAAACCCGCAGGGTTTCTTCCTCTTCATACAATTACTGCAAACTTAGAGGTCCGAGGGTTTAGAGGTCCCTCGCCGCAAACGGGGTAAATTCCCGGATGAGGAAACCCTATTTGGAATGTGAGGTTGGCAGCTGCTCCTCCCCCCCGTGGTATTAATTAGCTCCATGATTGGCAGAAGTCGGTAAAACAACCAAAGTTTTTCCTGAAGGGGCGGAGAGTTACGAATTTCCACGTGGGCAAATCATTCCTGTCCGTTGAACAATTTTTTTTGCAGACATGTAGGCTCATCGAGTACAGAGAACTAAGTGAATATTTTAAACAAATACAACGAGGCGTTCTGCCTCGACAGAGGTATGGCCCCAGGGTTAATGCATGCAGAATACGCCCTGTCAGTGGCTCTTCTCTTCTTCAGGCACCTTGCAATCTGCCACACTAAATAGGTATACCGGTAGCTTCTGTAAATGACCGTGATGGGAAGAAATTAAAAGACGGATCCATGAAATGACAAACAGGTACTCCTGAATTCGTATGAATTTTCCTGGGGATAGTCCCCAAACTGTGGGCACATCATAGACAGATCATAGGTCCCATCTCGGCCAAGAGCCCAAACCATAAAAATCCTTGGTTTCTCAATGCAGTGTCACCGAAGATCCCCATCAGAATGTAGATCCCATCAATGCCCACAAACTAAGCGAAATAAACAAAAATCAAGGATCTGAGGTGGCCCAGGCGCTTCACACATGAGAACACTTTTTTTAAAAATATGCTTTGTTCCCCCTCCCTTACTGCTATGCCTATACATGCTGTTTTTGCCTTTATGATTATTTACTGTATCTTTGTTGACTGGTTTTTCAAAGGGAATACCATAGTTCTTGTTTGGGATACTCAGTCTGGTGCCCTGTGTAGACTAGGACTCAACTCAGGAGACTCAGATTTTATTCCCTGGCTCTGCCATGGAAACTCACCTCTCTCTCTCTCTCTCTCTCTCTCTCTCTCTCTCTCTCTCTGTGTGTGTGTGTGTGTGTGTGTGTGTGTGTGTGTGTAACTAGTATACTGTACCTCACTTACTTTGAAAACCACACAATTCTTGTTTAACCAGCTGGAAAACATTTTAAAGCTGAAAGTTAAGGCGTCCCTACAGGGGAAGCTCATCCCATCATCCCATCATTGCAGGGTTCCATCTCCACATGTACCACAAGCTTCCAGCACCTAAATTTTGGATTTGTGGTAAAATTCTTTTCTCCATTTGGCCTGTACAGCAGGTATGATTGTGACTATGATACAACTGGAGAATTGTCACCTGTATTCAGCCAGGGATGTGTGAGTCCGCATTTTTGCCTCTACAGCAGCAAATTATGTCTGTTTTGTATGGCTTTGCTCCATTTATATGTTGGGAAGCTTCAGAAATCGAGTCAGACATAAAAATAAAGATGTGGAAGCTGATGAAAGCACTCAACTGTATCAAATCCTTGCCCTCAAGGAGACACTCATTAGGCCCATTAGGAAGAAATTAAATTTGGCGGTGGACGACATTGGAAATTATAGGCCCATCGCCAATATTTCTTTCCTTAGCAAAGTGGTTGAGAGGGTGGTGGCAGATCAGCTCCAGGCGCTCTTGGACGAAACCAACCCTCAACCCATTTCAGTCGGGCTTCAGGCCACGCTATGGTACAGAGACGGCACTGGTCGCACTGTTGGATGACCTGTTGAGGGAGGCCGATGGGGACAATATGTCCTTGTTGGTCCTCCTTGACATCTCAGTGGCCTTTGATACCGTCGACCACGGTATCCTCCTGGGGAGGTTCTCCGACTTGGGAATCGGTGGCCTGGCGCTTGCCTGGCTCCGTTCCTTCCTGGAGGACCGTCCCCAGAGAGTACAGCTTGGGGAGAATGTTTCGGCCCTGTGGAGCCTCAATTGTGGGGTCCCGCAGGGGTCGATTATCTCCCCAAAGCTGTTTAACATCTATATGAGGCCGCTTGGTGGGGTCATCAGGGGGTGTTGGGCATCGTGTCATCAGTACGCTGATGACACACAGCTCTACATCTCCTTTACACCAACTTCAGTGGATGCCGTCCTATCCCTCCAGCGCTGCCTGGAGACTGTACTGAAATGGATGCAGTTGAATGGGTTGAGGCTGAACCAGGACAAAACGGAGGTCTTGAAGGTGGGTGGCCCTTCCATTAGCAGTATAGGTGACTCCCTTTCTTGTGGGGGAACGACCCTTGCCACAAAGAGTGAGGTCTGCAGCTTGGGGATACATCTGGACCTGGCACTTACCATGGAAACCCAGGTGATGTCTGTGGTCCGCTCCGCCTATTTTCATCTACAGCGAATTGCCCAGCTGCGACCATATCTTGAATGGGGGGGGCCCCTCACTACTCTAGTCCATAATCTTGAAATTAGACCATTGTAATGCACTCTACGTGGGGCTGCCTTTGAGGCTTATGCGGAAACTTCAGGTGATCTAGAATGTGACAGCCAGGCTTCTTAGAGGGGTGAGAAAATCTCTGGCTGCCTTGCACTGGTTGCCCATCCATTTTCGCATCGATTTCAAAGTGTTAATGATTACATATAAAGCCCTAAACGGTTTGGGACCTCAATATCTGGCAGATCGTCTTCTCCCACCCAGATCTACCCGATTCACCTGACATAGCCAGCAGGGATGGCTGAGGGGCCTGATGCTGAGGGAGGCCCGGAAGGAAAAAACAAGAAACCGGACCTTCTCGGTGGTGGCCCCTCGGCTGTGGAACACTCTCCCTACTGAAATTCGGCTGGCACCCTCGCTGGGCGTTTTCAAAAGCCGGTTAAAAACTTG